>NC_090296.1:31145075-31448106 GCF_039906515.1 Pseudorca crassidens | reverse complement strand
TCTCTGTGTCACATTTTGGTAACCCTCAAAATATTTCAAGCCCTCCACCAGCAAAAAGATTATGATTCCCTGAAGGCTTAGATGATGATTAGCATTCTCTAGCGAGATTTTTAAATTAAGGTTTGTATCTTGTTTTTTTAGACAAAATGGTATTGCACACTTTGTAGACTACAGTATGGTGTAAACATGACTTTTATACGCAGTGGGAAACCAAAATTTGTGTGACTTGCTCTACTGCGATATTTGCTTTACTGCAGTGGTCTGGAACTGAACCTGCAGCATCTCCGAGATGTACCTGTTATAGGAGTCAACATTATCTGTGGCTTCAGGCGTCCACTGGGGGGCTCGGAACGTGTCCTTTGAGAATAGGAGGGACTACTGTGTGTTTTTAGCTTTGCCTATTTGGGCCCTGTAAAAATGACATCCTGTTATATGTAGTCTCTAATAAGAGTGCTTCATCACTGCCAGGGAGTGTAGAACTCTTGGTTCTCCACTTGGCCTTTGCTGATGGTCATGGATGTGGGGTTGCAGTTTTTTCTGTGGTGTTTGGTGTAGAGTGGTTTTTACCTAAGACGTTTTTGTCTATCTAGGCTTCCCCGTTACTGATCCTTTAGAGCAGGCTGTTTCTGATACTGGGTCAGAGGTAAGGACAGCATTGCGTGACATGGGGGTGGGGGTAAATCCAGTAAGGAAATAGAGGTTAATGGGAACTAGATATACCACTCTTATAGGAAGGGAAAGGGAAAAACTAGAATGAATCTTGCAGTATTGGGCTGGAATTCAGGCTAACTATGAACTCACAGTTTTCAGTGTACGTGGATAGATACAGAAAGAAATGAAGTAAGTGTGTGCATATATGCGTGTGCTTCTATTCACCTAGATGACCTAGGAATAGTGATAATCCAGTTGCAATACGCACACCCAGATCTTGGTTTCTAAATACCATTTTCCCCCACTAAAATGGTTGAAATTATCGGACTAAAAAATTACTTTTTAAAAAAAATATCAGTGGACATAAAGTATTGGGTGAAAGTTGGTTGAGAAATAGGATATTTATATAGTCTGAAAGTATCACTTTGCAAAATACTTATTAATTACAAAGAGGAAAAGAGTCACTTTACAGTGGGGAGATCTGGCAGATACCACCCAAATCAAGTGATACAAGTTCACACTACCAGTCAGGGAAAAAAATCAAAATAGCATACTACCTGATAGGGTGCAACGAGAGGAAGGAACTTTTCTGTGGTATTCCTGCTGAAAAGTCATAACTTGAATCTAATCAGCAATTAAGTATCAACAAACCCAAAGTAAGGAACATTCTATTCAATATAAAACTGGCCTGGGCTTCCCTGGTGGCGCAATGGTTTAGAGTCCACCTTCCGATGCAGGGGACACGGGTTCGTGCCCCGGTCCGGGAAGATCCCACATGCTGCGGAGCGGCTGGGTCTGTGAGCCATGGCCACTGAGCCTGCGCGTCCGGAGCCTGTGCTCCGCAATGGGAGAGGCCACAACGGTGAGAGGCCCGCGTACCGCAAAAACAAACAAACAAACAAAAAAACTGGTCTGAAATCTTCAAAATTGTCAAGTTCATGAAAGTCAAGGACAGTTTGAGGAGTTCTAGTTTGAAATAGACTAATGAGCTGTGAAAGGTCAGTGCCAGTGTGAGATCCTGGATTGGATCCTTTTACTAAAATGGACACTATTGGGATCATTGGAGAAAGTCAAACCTGGACACTGTTGGGACCATTAGATGACCATACTATGTCCGTGTTAATTTCTGGATGTTGATGGTCATAGTTATTGCAGTTTTGGAAGAGAATGCCCTTATTTATAGAAATGACTCACCAAACTCTGTAGGGGTGATAGGCCGTGATGTTAGCTACTTACTCTCAAGTGGTTCAGGGAAATTATTTGTTCTAGTCTTGCAGCTCTTTTTTTTGTCTTTCTTGAGATTATTAAAGAAAACAAAAAAGACCCCTCCTGTGAGTTGACTTTTTCAAAATCATTAGCTTATGAAACCAATCATTTGAAAGGTTTAAGAGGTTTGCTTTCCCGTGCTGTCTTGTCTGGCAGCTGCCCTTCCTGTGCGGCTTCCTGTTATATCTTGATTTGTCTTTTGGTATTCTGGTTTTAAAATATTCACCATCATTTCCTTACTATATTCTTTTCCCTGCTCATTATTTATTTCCCTTCAACTATATTTTGTTTTTGTGACAAACTTCTTTCGAGGGAAAATATGATTTACAGAAATCTGACACTTTACTGTATTTCAATTCAATGATAATATTGTATTTAGTTTCAACTTACTTTGTGCTATTCTTTTCTCCTCAGTTTTCTGGTGAGCTATTTAAGCTTTCTTTCTTTTTTTTTTTTTTCTTTTACCATACTGCCTCTGCGTTAGTACTGAGGGTGTTTCAGTAGGCTTTTGGTAAAAAGTATTGGGCTGGTTGATTGCTGTCTTAGAATTTAGAGTTTTCCGAAAGTATAAGCAGGGTAAGGGGAAATTGATAGAGTGGCGAATTCAATGCTATACTAATCCACAGTCTAGTCGTCTCATTACTGTGTGTATGAATGGTTAGCTCCTAAAGGTTTAGGTTAAGCGTATTAGGACCAAGCTGGCCCTAGTCTAAAAATTTGCATGGTTTGAGATGGGAGTAGGGTGTTATGGGGTTAGGGTTAATTGTCAGAGCAGCCTTCTCTTTCTGTGAACGTTAAGTGTAAGTTATCTATTTGGTAGAATCTACCCTTTCCTTTTAGTACAGAAAATCACGGGGTAAGGCCTTGAATTGCCCACCCCCCTCCTCTCTTTCATGGAACTAAAATCCATCATAGGGCTTGTTTTCCTTAGATAGGTTAGAGGACAAACTTCTCTTTAGCAGTTACATTAATTTTTATATTTCTCAGAATGATCGAGGAAAAAAAGCTTTTAAAATCCAGAGTGGTAGTTACATTTCCCTTAGAACACTCCCACACATACAGGCTTTTCTTCAGCTTTTTTTTTTTTTATTTTTCTTGCTGCTTTTACAGTGTAGGTGGCCTTCTCTGGATTGCTTTTGACAGGAAATTGAGCAAGCTTTCCTTTTTGGAACAGAATATATTTTACTGCTGAGAGAGAGAGAAAAAAAGAAGTGTTTATGTTTTGAAATTTAATTATGAATTTTTATTTGAAGGCTGATTTAAATCTAGAAAAATGGAGGTGGGGCTTAAATTTCAGATTGTGCACTAATATTTCTGAACCTTCCTATTCATTTTTGGGCTTTCTTTTCTTCCTTTATTGGAGGAAGAAAGGAAGGCCCCCAAATTACTTTGCTTCGTAAAGCCACAGCCATGGATGGATATTAAGAAGTTTGTCTTTGTCGTTGTTTTTCTGCTTTTGTCTGAGGCTGCCTTCCCCGGTTGTCTTCTTTTTGTAGTGGAGGTATGTTGGGCTCTACACTGAGTTAATGGGCATCTTGAATCTAGAATGTGTGTTAGCCCTGCCTTTGGAAAAGCGTGTCATTCAGCAAAGCTTCCTAATGATAGGGCTTGTGCACAGGTCTCCAGGGCTGGGTAGAGAGCTCTAGATTGGAACCCTGCCTCTGCCGCAGATCCTACCTGGACTCCTGAACCCCCTGGTGCTTTGAGATAGGAATACCAGTCAACCTGCCAACCACCCAGGTGCTTGCTGCCTGGGATGATTGTGGGTGAGTTTGATTTGTGTAGTTTCTTTATAGCACTGGAGATTCAGGGGAAGAAATCGGACTGTAATTAGAATATAAGCCCATATGCCACATCATGGAAATGTTATCCAGTTGGAATGGAGTAATTCTGGTGGAATCTTTCTAAGTATGTTTTTAAATCATATCCTTTCTCTTGAGTTTGACATTGGCATGTTTGTTCAGTCTCTAAGTAGACTACTAGTGCAAATCAACTGTCAGGTATGTTTTGTTTATATAATTAGCTGGTTATAACTTATTAATTAAGATGAACAAAACAAAGTATATATTTCAAGTGTTCCAGGCTTCCTTACCCATTCTGTAGGTGCAATTTGTAGGCCAATCATGTGAAAACTGCAGGTTTCATCATCTGGGGTATCTGATGCTCAGAATATTCTTTTTAGGTTTCTTTTTCCCACAGATTATGGTAGGGTAGGAAAGACCTGTTGCAGGGTCTTCTGGAACTCTGTTCTGCTGTATTATGTAAGATCATAGTGCCAGGGACATGGTAGGCCCTCAGCGAGTCTCATTTTGAATGCAGGTAATGTAAGTTTTGAAGTACCTTTATATTTGGCTGAATGAAAGATGTCCTACTATCCAAGGTGACAGACTGGGAAATTTTCCCCTTTGTCCTCACCAGGAATTGGGAATATCTGCGAGTGAAACAAAGTTCTGGTTCTTCTTACTCTTCTAAGCTTCCATTTTATATGTTTGGGAATTAACCCAGTTTGAAATAGTGTTTCATCTCAGCAAATATTAAAACTTGGTTTCTTGGAAGCCCTTTTGGACATGTATAGTCTGACTTATTTTAATATTTTTAGAAATAGGTACATGTACTGCAGATTTTAATGTTGGCCATGTATATGTATTCTTTTAACTAATAATATGCCTGCAGTCACAGGAAATGTTTTATGGTTATAGTAGAGTTTTTACATATAGCCTATCTGAAATGACCAGTGTGAGAACTGTAGAATTTCTGAGTCGTCAGAATGTTTGGTTGCTGTGGAACAGGCTTTCTCAGTCTCGCTGCTATTGACATTTTGGGCTGGAGAAGTCTTTGTACTGTTCTGTACCCCTTCCTCTGTTGTGACAACCAAAAATATCTTCAGACATTGTAAGATGTCCCCCTGGGGTACAGAATTGCCCCCTGTGGAGAACCACTGGTTGGGAACAGTGGTTCCCACAGGCAGGTGATAGACCAACTACATCAAAATCACATTATTGGGGCACTTCTTACTCATATTGGTTCCTGGGTTTCTCCCCAGACTTCCTGATCAGATCATGTGGAGAGAAACGTGATCTTCCAGACTGAACAGTCAGGTTTAGGAATTTGTTGTATAAGTGGGAGTGGCTGTCGGTTGGCTTAAATTTAAGTGTGTGTTGAACTGCACACAAAGAGATTACAAATTAAAGAGGGTTTTAGAGGTAAAGTATAACATTTCACAATTATGATTTGATTTGTAGCTGTGATTTTTCCCCTTTATTACTATTTGCAGAATTTGAAAATAATCTTATACTAAAGTTCATAATTATTTTACTCCAGGTTTTGCAAGAATACCTCAAGTTGGACTCGGAAGTAAGATTTACCACCAACTTTGAAGTGGAATCAGGTGAGTTGGTAGATAAGTCACAAAGGCTTGTCGAACTCCTGTGTTCATTCCTAGAAGACCTGCCGCTCACAGCAGACTTTTGATTTAGTAAATTTGGATTCTATCTTTCTTCCCCACTGGTGTTTCCTCCTTTGTCGTTCTACTGCTGAGAGGCAGAAATGGGGAAGAGGGGAGACTCCTGTGCAGTTTTTAGTCATTGATTTCTGAATTCAGCATTTTCACTGTTACAGTAAATACTTCAGATATTTTTCTGGCAACTTAATAATAAAAATATTTTTGTTACATACGTCTATTTTCATTCCCTAATAATTGCATTTTAGAACATCTTCTATGTGTTTCTTAAAATGTGATGGGAGGTTGGACCCCAGCCCATGTTCTGAATAAGAGCCTTGTTAACCCTGATGCATTAATATATAATTTGGAATACCAAGTGTATCCTGAAAAATTGAGAGATGGCTGGATGATCTGATTGACTGAGATTTGCTCTCGGTTACTGCTAGGTAGAGACCCAGTTCTGTCCTGTGCCTATCCCAACGTTTTAGTGGATATTTCTCAAACATTTTACTCAGTTGTCAAGTGACATTCTCATTGAACAAAATAACAGTTTAATTCGATTCAAAGAGACTTTTCTACAGGCTGAAATGCTATAATATGCTAAGCTCCTAAATTCAGATAAAAAAGCGGTTTGGGGTTATGTGAGTTTCTTTGATTTTGGTACTTTGTACTTAACCTTCTTTTCAGCCAGATGCTGAAACAAAGAGTTTGGGAATTTTTTATCGCCTGCTTTGTCAGAAGCAGAAACAGATTGCCTAAGGAGTCAGCTCTTCCGGAGAGCTGCATTCTATAAAGGACGGTCAAGGTTATCTGAGCATCTCACCTCTGTAAACCTGTGTGCAGAGCTGAGGGCTTCTTTTCAGACGCCTGCTGGGTAATTGGAGCACTGATTTCAAAGTGGCTTGCTATTTCTGACCTTCCTTGAATTTCAGTAAGAGAAATTGGGGAATGATTATCTCTGAAAATGTTTTTAAAGTACATTAGGACACTTTCCTGTTAGCATTGATTTGACCATTCCCAGAGTCATTCTTTAAAAGAGGTAGGAATCCAAGAAAGATTTTTAGATCTCTGTAATTTTTAGCCATTTGAAGAGCCTAAGTTTTTTTTATTAGCAACACAACTGAAAAACTACCTTTGAGAATGCAGTACTTTGCAACCATCAAAAAATTGCTGAGTGGTGAGGCAAACAGCCTGCAGGGCTGCTCAATGTAGGTAGCTGTAGCTCAGGTACTTTGCGAAGGACGAAAAAATCGGTGCATGTTATTGAGTGCCCTCTGGTTTTCACCTCTATCTTGGAAGTTGTTTTCCAAGATTTCCTTTTTTTTTTTTCTCCTCAGTACCTGTATACTATTGAAATGTGCAACTTCAGTGCACTCCCTGTATGTCTTAAGGTATTTTTAAACACCCTTAAATAAGGATCATCTCCTGGTTGGTACACTTGAATATGACAGTTCTTAGCAGAAGTGTTAAGTTCTAGGGTTACTATGAGGGCCAAGCCTGTTTAGCTTTTATGTTGGAGCAGCTACATCTTGTCTTTTAAATTGAGTTTAATAACCTGAATGCCTGGGCACTTAGATCACTTCTTTTAATGGTGGTAATATCTGATGATGCTGGTACAGTACATCTGTTAGGTGAGGTGGGAGAGTCTTCTCCTATGCATTCATGAACACTGGCTCCACTCGGGCAACAGAGGGGAAGGAGCCATGAATGCAAGAGTTCTCCACACCTGCTGGCGGCGTGACTCTTGGCTTTTCTAAATCAATTCTTCTTTCCTAACTTCTCTCTATTTAAGGACTATCCAAAACAATTCCCTTCCTTCAAAAGAAAACAAAAATCCAAAAAGACAAAAAAAACCCCATAAAGCCGAAACCCACAAAACCTTGTATTTTATATGTAGTCCTATGTGTAGCTTATTGAATGCATCATTCTTGTATTTTTTAATTTATTTATGTTTTGAGTAGTGTTGTTCTAGAATATAAAATTGAACTGAGAAAGTATACTTTTTTCCTTCCCTTAACAATTTTTAAAAATTGCTGTATTCTTTCTAAACACCCAACGAGAAACAGTGATAGTAATTGAAAATGATCTCTGACTAAATTATGTGCTTTAGCTTTAACTTGAAGACATTTGAATAATTTTCTCAAGTATATTTTTCTTTGGATTTTCCCATTCTTGTATAGACAATTAGGTACTCGTAGGTGAGTGAGATATTACTTAAATTTTTCCCTTGTTTCAGTTTGGTTATTGCATTCCAGGCTTCTGCTTTTAATGGGAGAGTAACTGAGGAAATTTTAAAAAGCTCTTCACTTCTTTTTTTTTCTTGAAAATAAAATAAAAAAGAATAACACTAGTCACATTTACTTAAGACTAATAGCTTGCGGGTGTAATACACAAAAATAAAGACATCCTTTTTGTTGTTTTATGGGAAGTCCCAACCATTAGTAAGTGTAAAAAGAGAGAAAAAATATGTATGTCATTGCATTCTCCTAGACTTTTCTTGGTGTTATATGGAGTGGTAGCAAGAAACCTAATAATCATAGTGCCTTACATTGGCCATCCAGATGATAGAATGTCTATAGCAGATTCACAAATCACTTAAGAAATGGAAGCTTGGAGAACATTTTCTCCCTGGCTGACCATCCTGTAGAACTCCCTCTTATCCACTGATGCACCCTACCCCTTTTCTCATTTTTCTTACAAATTATGTCTTCCTTAAAACATGAGAGAACAGCTGTTTATATCCAATAGTTTCCTTTAAACATAGCCCAGTGACAAAGACAGTAGATTAATAACAGGAGTTTGAATATATTAACTCTTAGAAGAAAAAAGCTCAAATGTTGACCTTGAGTAGACTTGTTAGATTCTGTGTGTCAACCTGAGTTAGAGTTTCACAGTGGCACTGAGGGTACAAAAGGGAGGCAACTTTTTCAGATAAATAATAGCTGAAATTTTATATTTTGTTTTTTCTAAACTTTTACTTTATATTAGAGTATAGTTGATTTACAGTGTTGTGTTAGCTTCAGGTGTACAGCAAAGTGATTCAGTTACACATATACATATATCTGTTCTTTTTCAAATTCTCTTCCCATTTAGGTTATTGCAGAATATTGAGTTCCCTGTGTTATACAGTAGGTCCTTGTTGGTTATCTATTTTAAATATGGTAGTGTGTATATGTCAATCCCAAACTCCCAAGGTATCCCTCCCCCGCACCTTTCCCCTTTGCTCACCATAAGTTTGTTTTCTAAGTCTGTGAGTCTGTTTGCATTTTGTAAATAAGTTCATTTGTATCATTTTTAAGATTCTTTCAGATAAATACAAGTGGAAATTTTATTAACTGAAAGTTGACTATAATGTAATATGAAAATATTAAAAATTCAGAGCAGCAAAGGGATGATTGCAGAGTTTTCCTTTTGTCTTTGGCCGTGACTAATTTGACTTGAATTTGGCATGCCTCGGGGTCACTTCAGCATTATTTCATCATGCTTATTTATCATTCAAAGCTTCGTCTTTGTTCTTAAAAACATTTTAACAGACTGTAGAACTGTACTGTGACCCCTGCACATTTGCTAATGCTATCATCACCTTTCTCTTTTCAGTGAGAACAACTTCTTCTCACTGAATTCTTACCTTTATCTTCTTCAGAACCTGAGAGTACAGCTGTCCCCATCAAATAGAGCGTTGCCTCTTCTAAATTCAGTCGGTGGCAAATAGAACACGTGGGAATAGGAATTAAGTTGTCTTTGGAGGAGTGTCTTGTTTCTTAGTACCTGCTCATATGTGGGGGGCCCTGGATTTGTATGGCTATGATTCTTTCTAACGATACCATGTTACCCACTTTCTTGACTGTCCCATAAATTTAAAGTTTGCTGTTAGGAGTAGATTTGAACTTCTAAAGTAAGGAATCAGAAAACAGAGAAGCAATAACATGAACCGTGTTTGAGTGGGTGGAGGGCAGGGTGGGAATTATGCATCGCTCTGCCTCCCCTCCCTGCCTTGAAAACTTGGGTGGGTGGAAGCATTTTTGAACACCTGGCTTCTGGGAGCAGGTCACAGGATGGAATGAGAGGTGAAACTTGGGGAGAGCTAGCACCTGCCAGTTCTTCATGATACACTGATGTGTCTCAAAGGCCTTGGGAAACTCTTAGTGTTGGGGGTTTTGCTTTAAAACCTGAGCTTTGTTTTAATGTTTGTCAATACCTAAGAATATTTTAGATATAAAAGGAACTTGTAAATGTCTTCACTAGTATTTGAGTGGCTTTCGTCAAAATCATGCAAGCAAAATTCGGGTCCTATGGTGGGTGAAGTCTTATGTGTAGGGACGTCCAGTATGCCGTGTTTTGGGGGTTTTGGTACTCCTTCTCCTGGGAGGAGGGCTTTATTGTATCTTTTTGGAAAAGACTTTTTTTTTTTTAGTTGACATGTTTGTTTATTTGTTTATTTTTGGCTGCATTGGGTCTTCGTGTGCACGGGCTTTCTCTAGTTGCAGTGAGTTGGGGCTAGTCTTTGTTGTGGTGCGTGGGCTTCTCATTGCAGTGGCTTCTCTTGTTGCGGAGCATGGGCTCTAGGTGCGTGGGCTTCAGTAGTTGTGGCGCTTGGGCTCAGTAGTTGTGGCTCATGGGCTCTAGGGCGCAGGCTCAGTAGTTGTGGTGCATGGGCCCCAGAGAGCGTTGGCTTCAGTAGTTGTGACGCACGGGCTTAGTTGCTCTGTGGCATGTGGGATCTTCCCGGACCAGGGATCGAACCCATGTCCCCTGCATTGGCAGGCAGATTCTTAACTACTGTGCCACCAGGGAAGTCCCCGGAAATGACTTTTAAGCAAGGCCCTAGGCTTGAGGAAAGCTACTGTTCACATCTGCACAGAACATGCCAGAGTTTCTAGTGAGTCTCTGAGAGGTGTGGGTGTACAGCCCTTCCAGATAACATCAGCCTTTTCAGAGCAGGGGATGTTTCTCAAACCATTGTTTGTTTCTGCACATGGCTAGCTCTGTGTTCTTCTTGTAATGGTTTCCTTAATGAAAATGGACTGATCAGTGCTCTGGAGGAGTCTTCAGTGCTAAATAATGAATGGTTGCTCAAGAACTAATAGACTTTGATTTTTTTTTTCAAGGAGTCATTAAAAAAAAAAGTCTAACTCAGTTCAGTAACTGACCCCTTTCTGCTACTGACGTTTTTTACCCCCAGTCAATTGGAAAATAAATGGTTTGAGAAATTGTCTAGGTAACATTTGATGGGTATAGGGACCTCTGGGCATGTTCTAACCATAAAGCTTTTGTAGTTACAAGCAGTTGGACATTCTACTGCTATTGCTGCTTGTTTCTTCCCTGGATCTATTAGTGGGAAAGTTAATTCAATTAAGTATATAACTGTTTAACTCCAGTTATTTACAGAGCTTTTTGCTTAGCGTTGACAGGGATGGAAATATAACAAAGAAATGCCCCTTATTTTTCTAAGGGGGGAAATAAGACATGATTAAAAATTGTCATACTAAGTGATCAAATGTAATTAGGCCTTTAGTGGAAGTACAAGTAAAATGTATTGAGGTGTCTGTAGAGGGGGAATTAAATCCATGGAGGTGGCATCATTGGAACTGGGCACTGAAAGACCCATCCATCCATCCATCCATCCACTAAAAGAGTAACATTTGTTTCTTCAAACAACCAAAGTAATTCATATTTATTGTGTAAAATGTGGATGTTCCTAAAGGGCATAGACGTCAAAGTAAAAATTACCAAATTCCTACAAGATCACCCAGTCTCTACCACCCAGGGATAACTACCCCTACAACCATTTTCACTTTTTATTTGTGAGGTTTTTCAAACATGCACAAAAATAGAATAGCACAGCGATCCCCCATGTTCCCATCAGTCTAGCTTCAACAGGTACAGACATCTTGCCTTTCTTGTTCCATCTATCTTCTTCCTTTTTGATTGTTTAAAAAAATTTTTTTTTGAGTTTTAAAGCACAGCCCAGATATTATACCATTTAACCAAAATACTTCAGTAAGAATTTTAAACAGATAATGACTTAAAAAATAGTCACAATGTCATTACCCTTAATGAAATTAATAATTATTTAATATCATTTACTTCTAGTTTGTCCTGGTGTCCATGTTCACTTCCTTTGTCTCAAAATTGTCGTTTTACAGTTTGTTGGAATCAGGATCCAAGCCTGATGAACGCATTGCGTTTGTCTCTTTCAAGACTTTCTTAATCTGTAACATTTTCCCTTCTCTCCTTTTTTTCATGTAATTTATTGTAGGAGAAATTGGGTCATTTGCTTTTCAGGATTGCTAATATTATAATAGTTTTCTTTCATTTTTGTCCTTCTACGTGACCATGTATATGTTTTAAAAGCAAAATTGGGATCATACTTTGCATGCTGTTTTATAAGATATTTTTAACACAATGATATAAGGAGGACAGTTTGTTATTATTTAGTCTTCTATGATTAGTTTTTCTTTTCTGTTAAATCTTATGGCATTATAGTAACTAAAGATGAGAAGGATGCGTTTGACTGTATTTAAAGTAAATCTTACATTGATTATATGTAGTATTACAACAACGAATTGGTTATTTTTCCCCTCTCTCCCTCCCTCCTTCCCTCCCCCTGCCCCATTCCTCCCTCCCTCCCTCGCTTCCTTCCTTTCTTCCTTCTTTCCTTCCTTTCTTCCTTCTTCACTCTAGGACTTCTTACAGATAGACATAGTATTGGCAATGCAGTTGCCTGAATCAAGAGCCATTTTATTTTCCCTGAAGAATGGAGATATGGATGGGTGTATAAACGAGAGCCTGGCTGATGGTTCACTCCTCGCTGAGGAGGTAAATGGTGCCCACGCAAGGCCCTGATTTTTCTGGAGAGTCCCTGCAAGAAGGGAACCCTGCTTGTTATTGTTGCTGTAAGCTGACCTTTACTAAAAAGTTAAGTTTGCATTCTCCCATACACATTGACCACTGGTGGGAAAGGATTCTTAGTGGTTAAAGGGAGCGTTCACTGTTTTAATTTAGTAATGTTAACATAATCTTGACGATTCTATATTAGGTCCTCTTTCAGTTTTTAGCCTGGAAAAAAGAATATGTGTGCAAGCTCCCGCCAATAATAATTTGTTATACCTGCTTGAAGCTTCATGTGGCCATTTAAGTCGACAGTCTTCTGTTCTTCATCAGATAAAACCCCAGCTTCATTTGTGATGTTCCGCTTGCTCCTGGTAGTTTGTCTTCTTTTACATTTGATTAGATTTGAATTCAGCAGTGGTTGCAAGGATATCTGTATTTCGCCTGATTCTGTAATCCTGTCATTTAACAACCCAGTAACATCCTTGTAAGATGTTTTTTATTAATTAATTTTTTAATAAAAGTAATAAATGAGTTTATAAGATTTACTCCCTGTCTCCTCTTGCTGGTTCCCCTGTTCTCCAGAGGCAAACACTTCGTTGATTTGGTATTTATAATATAAACGTATTGTATTTTGTGTTGAAAATTTCACGTAATTGGTGGTGTATTGAATATCACTAACTATTTTTTTGTCATTCAGGAACATGGTTTGGAGTTCTGTCCATGCTAGTTGATATAAATCTAGTTCATCCTTTTTAACTGCTGCCTAATGTCATGCAGACTAGTCATGGGAATATACCATAGTTTTCCTGCCATTTTCCTATTGGTGATCTTCTAGGTTGTTTCCGATAGCTTCCGATTACAAAGAAGGCTGCAAAGAATAACCTTGTCCTTTGTTCTGTGTACGTGGGCATATGTTTCTCTAGGCAGTTGTCAGGTCATGGGATATTGTAATAGATACTCCCAAATTGTTTTACCAGAGTGACTCCCATCAACAGAGAGACTTTAATCTTTAATTCCACATATTTATCTAGAGAAATGGGATGGA
The DNA here is from genome assembly GCF_039906515.1 of Pseudorca crassidens. Taxonomy (NCBI): domain Eukaryota; kingdom Metazoa; phylum Chordata; class Mammalia; order Artiodactyla; family Delphinidae; genus Pseudorca; species Pseudorca crassidens. The sequence goes on along the minus strand of NC_090296.1, from coordinate 31,434,868 downwards.
GCTGGGCTAATTTTGAAGAACTGACTTATTGACAAATAAGTAGACCTCATTAACTTCTAATATTTGGCTATGAAGTGTTTTTTTCTTTTTTAAGGCTAGTTTTATTTATTGGACTCTATTTTGCTACCAGATGTGAATTTATTTATACGTATGGAATTCTGCAATTAAATAATGACAGGTACATTGTCGTAATTGCTATTGAGCTTTTGTATAGAAATACAGCTTGTTTTAGTATCTGTGCATTGGAGGTAAAGCTGGGTGTGAGGCTGTCTTCTGTGCTTCTGAGGATGGAAGCCCCCTTCAGTTAATTGCTCACCTCTGTTCTAACGGCTAAGGAACATGCTGAATGTTCAGTGTAACACCTCCCTCATTAGGGACACTGCAGGCAGAGGGAATACATAATTAAATGAGAGCCACTGCTGTCACAGGAAGACATACCATGCTTTGTCCTTTGGGTTTCCCTTAAAGGACTTCTTAGAGGGCACTCTTCAAAGTAAAGGATGGTCTATACCCCTTTGCTTTCCTTTGTCTAGCATGACAGGGAAGACAGATACAGTTCCTTATTCCTTTGCTCTCTTAAGAAAAGAATATAACCATTATTTTATCGGTTGATTATGTTCAGGAGCTTGGATTTTTGAAGTCAGTCTTAATATTATGCCCCTTCTTTCTCCACAGTAGTTATCGTGTTTTTTTTTTTTTTTTTTAAATTTTTTGGCTGCATTGGGTCTTCGTTGCTGCGCGCAGGCTTCCTCTAGTTGCGGCGAGCGGGGGCTACTCTTCGTTGCGGTGCGCGGGCTTCTCGTTGCGGTGGCTTCTCTTGCTGCAGAGCACGGGCTCCAGGCACGCGGGCTTCAGTAGTTGCGGCACCCAGTCTCAGTAGTTGTGGCACGTGGGCCCTAGAGCACACAGGCTTCAGTGATTGCAGTGTGTGGGCTCAGTAGTTGTGGCTTGCAGGATCTAGAGTGCAGGCTCAGTAGTTGTGGCGCACGGGCTTAGCTGCTCTGCGGCAGGTGGGATCTTCCTGGACCAGGGATTGAACCTGTATCCACTGCATTGGCAGGCGGATTCTTAATTACTGTGCCACCAGGGAAATGCTCGTGCATTTTCTTTTTAATATCTAAAATCCTCTACCTGGAGGCCTCATCAGGATGCTGAGCCTTGCTGTTTTCATCTGTCAGTGGGCTCCCAAGCCACGTACCTTGCAGGGTTGTAAGGTGTTCATTGCCTGTGTGGTGCCTACCAGGAAACGAGCTGTCCAAGTCATGTGGACCACCCTTCCCCTGTAACAGATGAGGAAACCGAGGTTCAGAGGGTGAAGTGACATGTATTCTCCACTTTTGGTTTATCTTAATGACTAAAATAGATCCCTGCCACACATTACGTCCCATTGCATCTCTGCTTCTTGAGAAAGCACAGTGGTAGCTTCTGTGCGCATCTTTCTCCTTGCCTGGCATTTCCTTTTCTTCTCTCTACCTGTCAGTCACCTTTCCCTCCTTTGAAACATGTTCAAGTTCCTTTCCTCAGGGAGGCTGTTCTGGCTAATCTGGCAGATGGATGTTATTTCATATCCTCATCCCCTCAGATGTGTCATTTCACTGTGGACATTTGAACTCATTTGTATGTTTCTTGGAAAACTCTTCTCTGTCCCCATATTATTTAGAAAGGACCTATACCATAAAATGCTGGTTATTTAGGGGGAAAGAACTACTTTAGAAGAAAACCATATTTGTTAGCAACGCAATGTTATTTCTGTGTTTTGAAAGGGAAAATTTCAGTGGACAGAGCTAAGCTCTTAATGTGCACTGTACCATGCTTTGTTAGCATGTTCACTGCTACTCACCTCTGTTCTGCCTTTTACACAGTCACCTTTCAACCCAGTAGGTTCGAACTAAGGATTGTGTTAAATAAACGAGAACAAAATTCTCCACTGATCATTCATGTATCTTTGCCTGTGGATGAGTTTGCCTGTGACTTTCCCCCAGTGTTCCCCTCTTTTTTCTGTGCTGTGAAAAGTGGTAAACAAAACAAAAATATCACGTAGCAATATGCACTCCTAAAGATAGCTTGCAGAAGAAGTTATATGTGGACTAACCAGTACATAGAAGATCACATGAAAGCCAAGTTAGAGACGTTTATAATCTTAAACATGAACAAATGCACAATTCAGTGAATGTTTCACTGTACAGAGTACACATTTCAATTTCACTTCAACATGCAGTTGGATGAATCATTTTCTCATTCACTTGAGAGCTGCTTATATGTGGCACCAGTTTGTAAGCAAATATCATTTTGTGTTTGTGTTAGGCCGCTGTGGAATAGGGTAGTAATGTGGGGACCAAATGCGTGTGTTGATGTGTATGTCTGTGTAAAAAGACAGCAGGGTCTTAGTTTATATTTGGGGTGTGAAGGAAAAGAAGTCTGATAGATCTGGAAGGAGCCTTAACTGTCGTCTGTACATTTTGTAGATGAAAAATAGGTATTCACAGAGATCACTGTTTGCCCCAGGTTATATTGCTTTATGGTGTTGGTACTTGGGCTTAGAGCTCTGGGCTGGTGGAAATGGGATGGCACTATTAATGCTTTTGCGACACATTCAGTGGTATTTCTTTACCCATTCAGGGACCTCAGAATATTTCCTAAGTCATTTGTCTTTTGTACTTTGAATATGTTTTTAATTAATTTTTATTGGAGTGTAGTTGCTTTACAATGTTGTGTTAGTTTCTACTGTACAGCAAAGTGAATCAGCTGTACGTATACATATATCCCCTCTTTTGTTTGGATTTCCTTCCCATTCAGGTCACCACAGAGCACTGAGTAGAGTTCCCTGAGCTATACAGTAGGTTCCATTAGTTATCTATTTTATACATAGTATCAATAGTGTATATATGTCAACCCCAATCTCCTAATTCATCCCACCTCCCCCTTCCCCCCTTGGTGTCCATACATTGGTTCTCTACATCTGTGTCTATTTCTGCTTTGCAAATAAGTTCATCTATACTATTTTTCTAGATTCCACATATATCCGTTAATATATGATACTTGTTTTTCTCCTTCTGACTTAGCTTCACTTTGTATGACAATCTCTAGGTCCATCCACGTCTCTACAAATGACCCAATATTGTTCCTTTTTATGGCTGAGTTATATTCCGTTGTATATATCACATCTTCTTTATCCATTCATCTGTCAATGGATATTTAGGTTGTTTCTATGCCTTGGCCATTGTAAATAGTGCTGCTATGAACATAGGGGTGCATATATCTTTTCAAATTGTAGTTTTGTCTGGATATATGCCCAGGAAGGGGATTGCTGAATCATATAGCAACTCTACTTTTAGTTTTTTGAGGAACCTCCATACTGTTTTCCATAGTGGCCGTACCAACTTACATTCTTACCAGCAGTGTAAGAGGGTTCCCTTTTTTCCACACCCTCTCCACCATTTGTTGTTTGTAGACTTTTTAATGATGGCCATTCTGACTGTTGTGAGGTGGTACCTCATTGTGGTTTTGATTTGCATTTCTCTAATAGCTAGTGATGTTGAGCATCTTTTCATGTGCCTGTTAGCCATCTGTATGTCTTCTTTGGAGAAATGTCTATTTAGGTCTTCTGCTCTTTGGACATTCTTAAGCATGCTGCCCACAAGTTTTTTTTCCTGAAGAGACATCATAGAAAACCAAAACTTTGTCTAAACTGGAGTTTTAGCATTTTATTCTATTGTTAAATAAGTGATTTTTCTTTGAAAAGCATTTTAATGGCCTTTGTGGAAAAAGTTTTTGAAAACCCAAGGCAGTTGCACAATGTCACCTTTTCAAGTGTTGACGTTAAGTTAATTATGCCTAACTTCTACCATAAGGACTTCATCTTACTTGTCTTTATAGTCCCTACAGCTCTAGCACAGAGCAAAATGTTTAGGAAGTGAGGTTGGAGGGTCGTTTATCTAAAATACTTCTATGTTTCTGCCCAAATCCTCAGTGAGAAGTACTTCACCCATCTCTGCCCCTTCTCTCTTCCATGTCGTTGTGAACTAAGGATCACAGGAAACCCCTAGAAGAATTATTTGGCTATTTGAAATACAAAATTTCATGCTAATCAAAAATTGGATCACTGGACCAGAACATAATAATTTTGGCTCTCATTTGTTAAACTCTTACCATGTGGCAAATGTTCTCCATATTCTTTGAGAATAGAGCTGACTTGGCATGGCCTCTGTCTTTAAGTACCTAAAACCTAGCCTTTGAGGCAGGTGTGTGTTTAGGTGCAATAATGGAAGTATATTAGAAGTGTTGAAGCAATACACATACCCTTGGTGTTTCTCGTTAGCAGTATGTGGAAGGATATGAATACCATGAACGATGGAAGTAATTAGGTTTTTTAAAATTAAATCTTATGTTTTGAATAGCTAATATATAACCATAGAGTAAAATCCAAAAGGTTATGCAGTGAAACTAAACTGTGTAGATTTTATTCGAATCTCACAGTTTTTCTGCTGATGCCCTTTTTCTCTGCAAGGATTCAATCCAGAAATGTCAGATTACATTTAGTATATATACTTTTTAAAATTTATTTTTACACAAATTGTAGCATACTGTACTGTGCTTTTCACTCTTTCATTCCAGTTTGTGATTGTACTTTATTATACAGTCTCTTAATAGTGGACTTTATGTTGTTTCTGATCTTTTGATATTATTAACAGTGCCTCTATGGCTTGTCCTTGAACTTTTAAGTGTGCAGGTTTATATAGAGGAGTTTCTGGGTTAAAGAATATGTATCCTAAAACTGGTGTAGCCACTGTGGAAAACAGTATGGAGGTTCCTCAAAAAGTTGAAAATAGAACTGGCATATGATCCAGCAATTCCAGTTAGGGGTATCTATCCGAAGAAAGCAAAAACACTAATTTGAAAAGATATGTATGCCCCCCTGTGTTCATTGCAACATTATTTTCATTAGCTAAGATATGGAAATAACCAAAGTGTCTATCCATAGATGAATGGATAAAGAAAATATGGTATAGATATACAACGGACTATTTGCCATAAAAAAGATGAAATGCTGCCACTTTCCCTAACATGGATGGACCTGGAGGGCATTGTGCTAAGTGAAATAATTCAGACAGAGGAAGACAAGTACCCCATGATTTCATTTATATGTGGAATCTAAAAAACAAAACAAACAGAAAAACCAAAACAAAGTCCAGACTCATAGATACAGAGAACAGATTGGTAGTTGCCAGAGGGGAGGGGATTTGGGTTGGGTAAATTGGGTGAAGGGGATCAAGAGGTACAAACTTCTATGTATAAAATAAGTCAGGGGGATGTAATGTACAGCATGGGGATGCAGTCAGTAATATCGTATTAACTTTGTATAGTGACAGATGGTAACTAAACCCATTTTGGGGATCATCTCACAATATATACAAGTGTCGAACGACTATATTGTACATATGCAACTAATATAATATTGTATGTCAAATATATGCTTCAATTAAAAGAAAAAAGAGGCAAAAGCCATTCGGCTAAAAAGGGGCTCTGCCAAGAATAGAAAAAAAAAAAAAAGCATGACCATCTGCCATACATTTATGCTCTTCTGGTATGGTAGTTGTTTCTCCCACTAAAAAACCCCACACCAAAATATGTATCTTCACATCTTTGATAAGTATTGTTAAACTGTCCTCCACAGACATTGTACAGATTTACACTGCCACCAGCAATGTACGCCTTTCTCTTCCCACTTGCCAGTAGTGTGTGAATAAACCTTGTCCGTTTCATAGCTGAAGAAAGGAATCTTCTTGTGGCTTTCCTGTGCGTTTCTCTCGTAAATGAGGTTGCACATACTGTTGGGTGTTTAAGAGCGGTTTTTCTTTCTGTGAATGGACTCTTGTGATCTTTTTGCCCATTTATCTAATGAGATAAGAGGTTAGCACTTTGTGATAGGAGCTGCTGATTTCTTTTCCTGGGTTCATATTTTGTCATTTATGGTAACTTTTGCCATGTGTAATTTGTTACTTTTGGATAATCAAATTTATTCATCTTCTATTTTATGGGTTTTGGATTTTATGTCCTACTTAGAAGGGTTTTACACTCTCAAAGAGGATGAACGATATCTCCTGGTTTCTTTTAATATTGGGTGGGCCAAAAAGTGCCTTCGGGTTTTTAAGTAAAAGTAAAAGGCATGTTTTTCATTTTCACCAAGAACTTTATTGAACCATGTATTCACCCTTTGTTCCACTACCTTCTGACATTTTTCAGGCAACTTCATAATTCCATCTTCCCAAAACTTTTTATATTTCTGAGCAAAGAACTGTTCTAGGTGCCTTTTACAGTCTTCCAGGGAACTGAAATTTTTTCCATTAAGAGGATTTTGTAAAGACCTAAATAAATGGAAACCCGAAGGTGCAATGTCTGGTGAGTGTGGCGGATGAATCAGAACTTCCCAGCCAAGCTGTAATAGTTTTTGCCTGGTCATCAAAGAAACATGGCCGCCTTGCGTTATCCTGATGGAAGATTTTGCGTTTTCTGTTGACTAATTCTGGACGCTTTTCGTCGAGCGCTGCTTTCAGTGGGTGTAATTGGGAGCAGTACTTATCGGAATTAATCATATGGTTTTCCGGAAGGAGCTCATATAATAGAGGACTCCCTTCCAATCCCACCATATACACAACATCACCTTCCTTGGATGAAGACCAGCCTTTCGTGTGGTTGGTGGTGGTTCATTTCACTTGCCCCACGATCTCTTCCTTTCCATATTATTGTACAGTATCCACTTTCATCGGCCATCACAATTTGTTTTAAAAACAGAATGTTTTCATTATGTTTCAGTGGAGAATCGTATGTGGAAATACGGTCAAGAAGGTTTTTTTCGCTTAACTTATGTACAACCCAAACATCAAAGCGATTAACACAACCAAGCTGATGCAAATGATTTTCCATGCTTGATGTGGATATTTCGAGTATGTTGGCTATCTCCCGCGTGGTATAACATTGATTGTTCTCAATTAATGTCTCGATTTGATGGCTATCAACTTCAACTTGTCTACCTGACCGTGGAGCATTCCCCAGCAAGAAATCTCCAGCACGAAACTTTGCAAACCACTTTTGACATGTTCGATCAGTCATAGCACCTTCTCCATACATGCACAAATCTTTTTTTGTGTTTCGGTTGCGTTTTTACCTTTTTTGAAATAATAAAGCATAATATGCCAGAAATGTTGCTTTTTTCCTTACATCTTCAATATTAAAATGACTACACAAAAATTCACCAATTTGGTAAGTCTTTCCTTTTTTTTTTTTTTTTTGTGGTACGTGGGCCTCTCACCATTGTGGCCTCTCCCGTTGCGGAGCACAGGCTCCGGACGCGCAGGCTCAGTGGCCATGGCTCACGGGCCCAGCCGCTCTGCTGCATGTGGGATCCTCCCGGACCAGGGCACGAACCCGTGTCCCCTGCATCGGCAGGCAGACTCTCAACCACTGCGCCACCAGAGAAACCCCCTTTTTTTTTTCTTTTGGCTGCATTGGGTTTTCATTGCTGCAAGCAGGCTTTCTCGAGTTGCCGCGAGCGGGGGCTACTCTTCGTTGTGGTGCTCAGGCTTCTCATTGTGGTGGCTTCTCTTGTTGCAGAGCATGGGCTCTAGGCACCGGCTTCAGTAGTTGCAGCACGTGGTCTCAGTAGCTGTGGCACGTGGGCTCTAGGGCACGTGGGCTTCAGTAGTTGTGGCACGCGGGCTGAGTAGTTGTGGTGCATAGGCTTAGTTGCTCTGCAGCACGTGGGATCTTCCCCGACCAGGGATCGAACCCGTGTCCCCTGCATTGTCAGGCGGATTCTTAACCACTGTGTCTCTAGGGAAGTCCCAGGTCTTTTTTTTAAATGCATGCTGATAGGACAGCTGTCACATACAATCTAACAAAATTGTTTCGAATGAAGTTAAAGACAGCTAAGTGCTACTAGAGCCATCTTACGGAAAAAACCCGAACGAACCTTTTGGCCCACCTAGTACTTTTGTAGTTTCTTTTTTTTTTTTGAATGTTTAAATTGTTTGATCAGTTTGTAATTTGTTGTTGTTGTGAGTTGATATCCCATTTTCTTTTCCATATGGCTGTACAGTTGTGCCTGTACCATTTATTGAGGAATTTATCTTTTCTGCACTGATTTTGAGTGTTACGTTTTATCCTATATCAAACTCTTTGAAGTATTTTTAGAATTTTTATTTTATCCTTGCTTTGATGGTCTATTCATGGACCAGTTTCACACTTTTAAATTGTTGTATATTTATAACACATCTTACTATCTGGCAAGTATTAAAGCTAGTTTCCTTTATTACTCTTCTTTTTCATAATTACTATTCTTATTTATTTTCCCATATGAACTTTAGACTCAGATTCTGAACTTTCATTCGTGATAAATTGGCACATTCATTTAGATTTTTTTAAAAGCATTGATCCTCTAGGAATTTGTTTGGTATAGCTCAAATATTTCTCAACTCCTGCATTTTTTCAGTTGAGGTGTAACTGACCTATAACATTGTATTAATTTCAGGTGTACAACATACTGATTGGACATTTACATACATTGCACAATGATCACCACAATGTGTGTTGTTAATACCCGTCACCATACATATGGATAGTTACAAACTTCTTTTCTCTTGTGATGAGAACTTTTAAGATCTACTCTCCTAGCAACTTTCAGATGTGCAATGCAGTATTATTAACTGTAGTTGCCATGCTGTACATTACATCCCCCTGACCTATTTCTTTTATAAATGGAAGTTTTCACCTTCTGACCACCTTTACCTATATCACCCACCCCTTACCCTCTGCCTTTGGCAACCACCAATCTGTTCTCTGTCTATGAGCTTGGTTTGTTTGTTTTGTTTTTGTCTTAGATTCCACATATAAGTGAGATCATGTGTTATTTTTCTTTCTTTGTGACTTATTTCACTTAGCATAATGCCCTCGAGGTACATCCATATTGTTGCAAATGGCAATATTTTATTTTTATGGCTGCTATATATTCTGTCTCTCTCTGTATATATATGTATACACACACACACACACACACACACACACACACACACACACACATATTCTAAATCTTCTTTATCCATTCATGTACTGATGGGCAGTTTGGTTGCTTCCATATCTTGGCTATTGTAAATAATGTTGCAGTGAACATAGAGGTATATATATCTTTTTGAACTAGTGTTTTTATTTTCTTCAAGTAAATACCCAGATGTGGAATTGCTGGATCATATGGTAGTTCTATTTTCAGTTTTTTTGAGGAACCTCCATACTGTTTTTCCATAGTGACTGCACCAATTTACAGTCCCACCAACAGTGCACAATGGTTCCCTTTTCTCCACATTCTCACCAACACTTGTTATTTGTCTTTTTGTTGATAGCCATTCTAACAGGTGTGAGGTGATAACTCGTTGTGGTTTTGATTTTCATTTCTGTGATGATTAGTGATGTTTCGTATTTTTTCATGTGTCTGTTGGCCATCTGTATGTCTTCTTTGGGAAAGTGTCTATTCAGATCCTCTGCCCACTTTTTAATCATGTTGTCTGTTTTTTTCATGTTGAGTTGTATGAGTTCTTTGTATATTTTGGATATTAGCCCCTTATCGGATATATTCTTTGCAAATATCCTCTCCCATTCAGTAGGGTGCCGTTTTGTTTTGTTGATAGTTTCCTTTACTGTGCAGAAGCTTGTTAGTTTGACGTATTCCCATTCTGCCTTTTGTTAAAGCTTATTTTAAAAAGATTTATTACTGATAATATAAAGGGCACTTACCCATAATCTTACCTTCTTATCAGGACAAACTACTGTTTTCATGTATTTCCTTCCATTTCCCCTGCAGTCTTTGTGATGATGAGTCATGTTTAAAGGTCTTTCTTTTATTACTTTACATTCTGTAATTAGCACAGTGTCATGCAAACAGTAGGTAAACGTTTAAAGAACTCATCCATACTGCTGTGGGATTCTTGCCAGAGAGTAATTGTGGAGTGTCTATTAAAATTTAAAATGTGGGCTTCCCTGGTGGCGCAGTGGTTGAGAGTCCGCCTGCCTATGCAGGGGACACGGGTTCGTGCCCCGGTCCGGGAAGATCCCACATGCCGCGGAGCGGCTAGGCCCGTAAGCCATGGCCGCTGAGCCTGCGCGTCCGGAGCCTGCGCGTCCGGAGCCTGTGCTCCGCAATGGGAGAGGCCACAACAGTGAGAGGCCCGCGTAGCCCAAAAAAAAAAAAAATTTAAAATGTATGCGTGCATACGTTAGAACCCACAGCTGCATTACTCAGCATCTCCCCTAAGGAAAACAAGTGCATCTTATCAGTGAAGTATAGACTCCAGGGGCAATGACAAGTACTATTTTTTGCAGCACCTCCTGTCACCCTCATTATTTCTTTCCCTTTTAGTCATTAAATTCTGTTGACAATGTGAAATCTTTCAGGACTGGTTCATAGCCCATGCTGAGCACTTTTAATTTGATTCTCCACCTTACTTATTAATTTAAAAAATCTCTGTGACATAGTAATTCTTTAGATGAACATGTTAGAATTGATCGATGCCCCTTTCTGTGTTGAAAATCACCATCATGAGGCACTGTTGCTGACTGCGGGGCCCTTGATGTGTGTTGGGGACGGAAGTGCTCTCAGCCTTTGTGGTTCTGCTCGGTCAGCATAAGGAATCCTCTTCACAAAAACAAGGTCATCTCCATCCACTTCAGCTCCCTTTTTTCTGCTCTTCATTCCTTTTGGGAATACAGCTTCTTCACCCTATCCTGGATGTCAAATCTGTACCCCTGAATCTTTGAAATCTTTATTTCTATACCAGAGGAGTCCTTCACTAAGCAAACATTCATGCACAGCGTGGTTGGGGGGACACGATTGCTCTCGTACCAAATAGACTTGAATCAGGATCGCATCGGGACACGGAAAATGGTTTTATGCAGAGTCCTAGAAAAAAAAGGGTCCCCTGGGCTTCCCTGGTGGTGCAGTGGTTGAGAGTCCGCCTGCCGATGCAGGGGACACGGGTTCGTGCCCCGGTCCAGGAAGATCCCACATGCCGCGGAGCGGCTGGGCCTGTGAGCCATGGCCGCTGGGCCTGCGCGTCCGGAGTCTGTGCTCCGCAATGGGAGAGGCCACAACAGTGAGAGGCCCGCGTACCGCAAAAAAAAAAAAAAAAAAAAAAAAAAAGGTCCCCTTCATTATCTTAGTATCAAGTCGAAGGGAGAAAGGAGAGAACCACCTGGTAACCTGGGGATTAAGGGAAGCAGGGAGGTGGAATTGGAATGTTTAAGTCCCTCAGCAGTGATTGGATTGCGTCATGCTCTCAAGCGCTTCATGCCTCCCTTTTGGACCAGTTGGAAAGCTGTGGGCCGGTTACTGTGGGAATTGATGGGTGCTGCTGGCAGTGGGAGATGGAAAGTTCTTGGAATTGATCCAAAAATCCCAAGCGAGCAGGGTTTTTCCCCCTCTGGCTTCCCTGCTGTTCTTTCGACTCAGTTGCCTTTAGCTTGGGGAGGACATTTCCAATAGCTCGTGGTTCCTGGTGTCCCAGGGAGTGGTTGAGCGGGGCTCTCCCAGGCAGACTTCGCAGAGAAGAGGGCTACACAAAGGACTGCTGGTTTCCGATGAGTTTCTGTTTTAGCAATTAGCTCCTTGGGCTTCAGTGAACTCAGAATTAAATGGAAGCTTCTGTTTCTTCTTACACTGTCAAGGAATGTGCTCCAGACAAGGAGAGGGGAAAATCAATATTTAATTCTGGAATCACAACCTCTTCCTCTTCTCTACTGCCACCACCCCTCACTAAAAAGGGGGTGGGATGGGGAGCATTGTGTTTTTGTTAAAGGTTTGCTGATTCTGAAATGTTGGAGATAGAAAACAGATGTTTTATTGAGGTGATATCCACATTGGAAAATAGTGAGTTCAAAATGTATGTCAGCTTTCATTAATTTGATTAATCAATAACCTTAAAAAGGCTCTGAGTGTATGCTAGTTTGTTTTTATAACTACTCATGAATATGGAATGTAAAGCATGGATTTATTTTTCTAAGAAAAGTATTTGGCTTAAGGAGAGAAGAATGTTCAAGTATCGGGGCGGGGGGGCATTATAAAGTTCGAAAGGACAGAGTTGTTTCCCCTGACATTTTGGGTTTCAGTTCACTGTTTTCTGTTGTTTTTGATTCTTTTACCACCAATGAAAACCTTATTCAGGGAAGATGTTTTCTTTTGAATTTTAGGAGATTTTGTTGAATTCCTTCCCGAAAGATAAGAAAGAGGTCTAGGTCTCTTCAAACCTTGACTTCAGTGTCTTAGAGGTGAGGAATCACCTGGCAGAGCAACCACGTGATGTTGAATTACCTCGTGATTTGAATGATATATTTCTAGCGGCTTTGACACTCCCGTGTAGTTCGTTCAATTCCTGTTCTTTGGAGCGGAGGAGGGACTGGAAAGAAAGGCCAGTCACACACAAGGCTTGCCCTCCTCAGGCTTTTTTTTTTTTTTTTTTTTTAAATAAGTTTATTTATTTTAATTTTTGGCTGTGTTGGGTCTTTGTTGCTGTGCGCGGGCTTTCTGTAGTTGCGGCGAGCGGGGGCTACTCTTCGTTGCGGTGCGCGGGCTTCTCATTGCAGTGGCTTCTCTTGTTGCGGAGCACAGGCTCTAGGTACGCAGGCTCAGTAGTTGTGGCACGTGGGCTCAGTAGTTGTGGCGCACAGGCTCAGTAGTTGTGGCACACGGGCTTAGTTGCTCCGCAGCATGTGGGATCTTCCTGTACCAGGGCTCGAACCTGTGTCCCCTGCATTGGCAGGCAGATTCTTAACCACTGAGCCACCAGGGAAGCCCCCCACTCCTCAAGCTTTTGATCGGGGAGATAAGATGATGGGAAAAATTAAAGTGCAGGGAAGGGTGTGGGGAGTTGTACAAGAAGTGAATTGATGGAGTGGGTGTGCCTCCTAAGTTAAGCACCTTCCTTGGGAAAGTATAGAAGTCATCATAGAGGAGGTAGCAGTCGAGGGCCAGGGCTGTACTCCACCTCCAGGAATTCGGGAAGTCGCAGCTATTACGATTTGAACTGGAGCTTAAAGAACAAGCAGCATTTCAACAGGTGTTTTCCTTTGTTTCTCAGCCTCGGAATGTCTCAACGCCTTGATTTTTTTATTTGTGTGCTTTGATTTATACCGATGAAGCACTCACTTCATACTAAACATACTAGGCAGTCTACGCTCAGGCCATAAAGCTGCCGTGGGAAGGGAGCGTCTGTTGGAGGAGACAGGTAATACTGTGACAGGGGAGCGCAGGTGCGGTGGGAGCCTGGAGAGAGGAAGGGCCGCTAATCCTGAGGAAGGGATATGGGGGCTCAGGGGCCCAGGGCGTGGGAGGCAGGGTTGTGCAGTGACTCCTGTACATTTGTTACTCAGCTGTGAAATTCGTGTAGCTCCTCCCCATTGACCAGTGAGAAAGCTGAGGCTCGTGGTGTGTCAGTTCCTTTCCCGAGGTCAGAGCATCCCCATTTGTTAGCATTGAGATTTAAACCCATTGCAGCGGTTGTTGCTCAGAACCCCAAACCTTGTAGAGTAGTTATTATGGCCCCTTGCTGTTCAGGTTGAGGTTAGTGAGGCAGGTACCTTGCTCGAGGCCTGACTTGTACGTGCCAGAGTTGAGATTTCAATGATGTTTGGTTTCCAAAGCACATATCTGTCCACACAGAGAGCCCACCTGTGGAAATTCAGCAGAGGGGCACTAACAGAGGCTCAAAGAAGAGGCCGCCCTTCAACTAGGCATAGTAGGGTGGATGCAATTTGCAATTATAGAGAAGTATCAATGGACACTTAATGCAGATGGAATATATGAGAAAAAGCATGGTGAAGGGTAAAGTGGAGAGTGTGTTTAGTAAGAGAATAGTTCAATTTGCCTGGAGTGATGCCTGTGTGAAGAGGTATAGAGGGAAGTAAGTTGGAAAATTAGCTTGGAACCGACTTGTCTAGGACTTGGACTCCCTAGGTGAAGAATTTGGACTCTATTTACGTAGGTATTGAGAAACCATTGATGAATTTGGGGCAGGTGAAGGTGGCTGCCCCAGAGGTGAAGGATACGATTTCTTTTTCATACTGAATTTGAATTTTATCTTTAACTATATCTTTGAATGAAATAAAATTTTTTCTAAATTCTTTAAAAGATAGAGCTAAGGAAAGTTAAGATTCAGTAGGAAAAGAATGTAAGGTTAACTGTCTAGGAAAGATTGTGAAACCTAGTTGTTTGTTTTGTGGGCTCTAATTCTGATTGTATAAATTTTCAGAATCTTGTCAGCTTCGTGGGTTCATGGCTATGAGATGACCGTAAGCATGGTATTATCATAAATCTATTTGAAATAGTGGTGTTTCTGTGACTGACTTTACATACATATCCACTAAGTCTGCTGCAGGTGAAGGTTGTTTATGGGTCTGTTTCAGATCCAAAGTCTTGCATAGGGAGTCTTTCCCACGGGGTGTAAGGCTGGCCAAGCATTTAAATGGGACCCCTGTATGGCTTTCCCTTGGCTGGCTTTCCTAGTCCCAGAAAAGAGTCAGTTCCAGCCAGACCTCTGGTGGCCGCTGTGCTCGTATTATTGCCCAGAAGTTCCGAAAGGGTTCTGGTTAAACCTTTTTTTTTTTTTTCTTTAATTTATGTATTTTTGGCTGCGTTGGGTCTTCGTTGTTGCATGTGGGCATTTTCTAGTTGCGAAGAGCTGGGGCTACTCTTTGTTGCGGTGTGCGGGCTTCTCATTGCAGTGTCTTCTCTTGTTGCGGAGCACAGGCTCTAGGTGCACGGGCTTCAGTAGTTGCAGCACGCGGGCTCTGGGGAGGGTGGACTTTGGTAGTTGTGGCACACGGGCTTAGTTGCTCCGCGGCATCTGGGATCTTCCTGGACCAGGGATTGAACCCATGTCCCCGGCATTGGCAGGCGGATTCTTTTTTTTTTTTTTTTTTTTTTTTTTTGCGTTATGTGGGCCTCTCACTGTTGTGGCCTCTCCCATTGCGGAACACAGGCTCCGGACGCGCAGGCTCAGCGGCCATGGCTCACGGGCCTAGCCGCTCCGCGGCATGTGGGATCTTCCTGGACCAGGGCACGAACCCATGTCCCCTGCATCGGCAGGTGGACTCTCAACCACTGCGCCACCAGGGAAGCCCTGGCAGGCGGATTCTTAACCACTGCGCCACCAGGGAAGTCCCTGGTTAAACCTTTAGCCAGCTAGATTATTTATAAAGATAGAGCCATCATACTGCTGTTTGGAGAGGTTATACTTTTATTGTACTTCTTAGTAAACATTTTCTCATTTTTTAGTGTTAGTGTCAGGAGAAAATTTGTTCAAAGCTACCTAAGACTGATTGTGAAGCACATTTTTTCATTGAACCTAGAGGTGGTGGCACAGAAGGGTGCAGTCTGTGAGATTCCTCCAATCAGGTACTTTGTTTTGTTCATCATTGTCTCTCCATGACTGAGTAGATATGGTGTGTGAGATACAGTTAAGTCCTAAGTCAGTGCCTGTTGAATGAATGTTGGATGAATCTTGGGCAGTTGTTCCTAAGGAGTAACTATCGCAGTTGGTGGGAAAACTAGTTAACTTTTTAATTAAGACCCCTTTCTCTTGGGTTCTACAGGTTTTGCTAGTGATAAAGATTTTTCAATGCTCTTTTGATATGTTGCTTCAAAATGCAAATAACACTTCACAGTTCTTTTTTAGGTAAAATAACCAAACAGAATCGAAGTTACTAAAAATGTAAACTCTTTTAGGCTAATTTAAAAAACATAGAATATTTAGTATTGGCGTTCTCTTCCATTCTCTTTAGAAAGGGTCACTACCCTAAATTAAGATACCTCCTTTCTAGCCAAGATTTCATTGACTTGACTCAAAGCCCAGAGTATAGATGGAAATGCAAGAAGGTTTGCCAAATCCCATAGAACAGTAATGGGATTTTTTTTTGCCTCTGGCAACTTGGAATTTATTTTTGTAATTCTAGTAATTAATTATGAAAAAGTGTTAACTTTGTTAACATTTAAGAATGAGAAAGTTGAAATAAATGTGTATAAATATTAAATATGATTTGTTTTTCTGATAGCGCAATGATAGCCAGGTATGAGGGAAGTGTGGTTACTTGAGGATTCGGTCACCCTAAGAGAGCCTGTTTCTGACTTTTGACATTTTCTTCAAGATAATGTATCATCGTAATGTTGCAGTTTGCACATTGAGGGGATTATTGCAGTATTCTTTGGAAGCTTCTGGACATCATTCATCTGGGAGCCAGTTTACAGTAGCAGGTGGGGAGATAAATTTTGTACTTACAGCTCTGGAGTTCAAAAAGTCCTGAGATTTGATTTTTATACTATAAGAAATTTGGCAGTGTCATTCTGTCTCTGAAAATATGTAGCCTTTCATAATTCCATTTTACAATTCTGTGGCCCAGTATCTAGTGTGAGGGGGTTAATCGATGTATTAAATATAAGACCGTGAGGGAGTTAATTGATGTATTAAATATAAGACCTCAGTAGTATTCTCGGTCCTGTCTGTTGTTTTTAGTATTTTTCATAAGGAAATAATCTTTTAGGCTAATCAACATATTGGTTTTGAAATCTGGTCAAATTTAACCATTGATAAAGAATTTTACCTTTTAATACTTGTTGTAGTTCCTTGTAATCCTCCTGATGGGCTTTTGAAAGGGTAAAAATGAAATGGGTTTTCAAACGGAAGCTCCTTATCACATTGAAGCAGAAGGTGTTGCAGATATTAAATGTATTTGAGATGATTTATGCAACAGAACCTTTGGAAAACCAACAAATATGCTTGCAGAATTCCTTCCTGGACATTTTCTGTCATGACTAAATGATTTTTCTTGATGGTTACAATCTTGTTATGCTAAGCAGGTGAAGCAGAATAATTTCTACTAAGTAGAATTTAGACTTTTAAGACCGAAGTAAACTCAGAATCTTGAATGGTGTTTGTATATATCTGTAGCCATAGTTGCAACGACCCTTTTCTTAGAAAGAAAAGAAGGCAGTAGGAACAGTGCCCATGCAGTGATGCCACCCTCTCCCATCAGAGACCCACTGTCGTCCTCCTGATGCTGAAAAGTACTTGCACAGGGACCCCTTTCTTCATAAGCTCCATGGAGTCCTTTGGCATCTGCCTAGGTGGGAGGCGCAAGAACAGCCTAGAGTTACAGTTTTGTTTTGTTTTGTTTTGTTTTGTTTGCGGTACGCGGGCCTCTCACTGTTGTGGCCTCTCCCGTTGCGGAGCACAGGCTCCAGACGCGCAGGCTCAGCGGCCGTGGCTCACGGGCCCAGCCGCTCCGCGGCATGTGGGATCTTCCCGGACCGGGGGACGAACCCATGTCCCCTGCATCGGCAGGCAGACTCTCAACCACTGCGCCACCAGGAAAGCCCTAGAGTTACAGTTTTTATCTGTTGGACCCATAGGAGATAAGTAACATGTGAAATCCAGACAATCTTGGAAATGTTTTTCTTTGGTTAACAGTTTCTGTACAGGCAATCCTACTATGGTCATTAAAACACAACAGAACAAGACATTTTTTGAAGGTTAGATGTCAGTGGTGTTAGAACGTTTCATGTTTTTGCGTTCATGTACTCTGAACCAGGGGTCTAGTTTCTGTGTATACTTAGCCAGGTGCATTAGGGACAGAGCCAGGCAATTCATGTCCCAGAAAGTAATACCCATGGCTACCTCTTAGGTGCCCAGAGCCTTTACAAATAGTGTGGAGCTACAGCCCTTCCCATCTCGCTGTGGATACAAAGAACGACTTCATTCACTTCAAGGGGACCAGTATAAAATTCTCAATCAAATTAGCATTCATTATGAAAAAAATGAAAGTATGCCATTCAGTACTTTTCCTTGGGGTTATAGGAGAATGTCCTGAAATCAGAGCAACTTCAGAAGACAGAAGTTTAAAAAATTCCCAGACTCTCCTGATTCACGATTCTTAGGACAGGGAATGAATATGCATCAGACTTTTTCAATGCCTGATACTGTTTCCCACTCACAGTTCCCCAGTTAGTATTTCTTTTGCTCACCCTGGAAGATCAGGAGATGTGATTTATTTTTTTGAAAATAGTTCATGTACTTAGCAGAACTGTGAGAAACAAGAGTGACCTCTTTTCCTTTGGTTCCTGGAGAATGGTGTTGACATTAGGCCCCACTGAGCCAGGACCAGGAGGTGTGTGCTGCTCAGTCCTTTGTTTGCACCAAGAGAACAGGGTTGGACCCTTTAGACTTTACCCTGACATGCTGTCGAGTTGTAGTTTTTAAAGTTGATTTTTAAAAAAATTTTTTTATTTTTTTTTTGCGGTACGCGGGCCTCT
Organism: Pseudorca crassidens; assembly: GCF_039906515.1. Classification (NCBI taxonomy): domain Eukaryota; kingdom Metazoa; phylum Chordata; class Mammalia; order Artiodactyla; family Delphinidae; genus Pseudorca; species Pseudorca crassidens. The sequence goes on along the minus strand of NC_090296.1, from coordinate 31,416,525 downwards.
TACTGTTGTGGCCTCTCCCGTTTCGGAGCACAGGCTCCGGACGCGCAGGCTCAGCGGCCATGGCTCACGGGCCCAGCTGCTCCGCGGCACGTGGGATCCTTCCGGACCGGGGCACGAACCCGCGTCCCCTGCATCGGCAGGCGGACTCTCAACCACTGCGCCACCAGGGAAGCCCTGGGAGATTTAAATTTAAATTGATGATGTGGTCCTCACCACTACAGCCTGGAATGGGGAGCTACTGGCACTTGTTCTGTGCCCATAACAGCCAGAGGTGCCCTAAACGTGGGGGCACCTCTACCCTAGCCAGGGCCTATTGGCATCCAGAGTTATAAGGCTGAGTGAAAGCTAGCAGACACCAAGTTTAACATATTTATGATATGAAAAAGGGCTTATATTCTAGTTGGGGAGAGAAAACTTGTTCATAATTGCAATTAGTGGAAGACAACGTACAATCTAATTGCTTCATTGACAGTTTTTCCTTATCCCAAGGTTAGAAAGAAAATCCACTTAGCAAGCTGAAAATACGAGTATATTGACTTCTGAAGTGTGAACAAGTGGAGAGAAGGTAAATTAGAGAAACTCTGTTCTCCGAAAAGTGTGATCTCCATGTTCCCTGATGTGTAGGCGGTTCTCTGTTGTCTGAGGGCTCAATGAGAGTCTCGGATTAGAATCAAGGTACAATTTTTTTCCCCTTTGTTGATGTCTACCCCATATTTGGGGAATATTTGACGGAGTGTCTACCCCATGTCTTAAGGAATGTAAGCAGTTTTCCTCTATCTCCTGTTGTCTTGAGATGAGAGAAGTTATTAGCCAGAGTCTCTCTCTGATTGATTGTACTGGTGGTTAACTATTTAAATGCATATGTGCTATATGGAGATACGAATTTGATATTAATATTGCTTAGCATAATTATCTCTTACTTAAATGTAAAACACTCGGATTGGTGTAAAAATCTTCAACATCTTTTGATCATTAACAGCTGGATGACAAATATTTCTTAACTGAATTGCTATTGCAAAATATTTTTTCCTTCCCTGTTATTGTAGTTGTTGTATCAAACAAAATAAGTCCTGTAGATATTAGGTAATCATAACAGAATTTTTAATTAAAATCAAATAGTTTTCCATACCTTTTAATTTATTTTAAAAAGGATTCCTTTTTGCTGAGTAGGTAGGAAATAGATGCTAATTTTAGCTCGTTTGGAAAATAAAAAGGGATAAAAAGAAAACCTCATTTATGTTTCTAATATTAATATTTTCTTAATTAAAATTATTAAAATATGCAAACCTTATTTGAAAGTACATTGCCTGTTAATGAGTTGATCCTTCAGATGAAGAGGGTTGGCGTCTATTCAGAAAACTTCGCAGGACAGGAGTTGCCTGTTTGGTGTCTGTGATCTCACAACACTGACCACAAGATGAAAATAGTGCCAGAAGCTTTTGTGTTTGTGCGTTTGAAGTTGTAGAAGCCTGAATTAGAAACTGTACCTTCTGTTAACTTTTACATTAGTATCATAGGTGAAAGGAAACTTTGTAAAACATTTATTTATAATAAAGAGTAACGCTTGAAAATTGCTTTGTTCCAATGTTCAGAGTTGAAACAAAATGCAGTTTAGATCTGCTGTACTCTGTTTGCTTGTTGTGCCCAAAACGAGCCTGTGGTTCCTTGATGCAGTCGGGTGTTTGTTGTTGTTTTTTAGCACTTCGTGGTTGCCTTTAAAATGATGTCAAGTACTTCCCTCAAAGTTCTGATTATTCTGCAGTGCAAGGCTCCAGGTGTGATATTTGTTGTCACTAGGTAGTGGACAGTTTACTGTGCTTTTTACTTTTTATCCAGCTATTGTGAGATTTTTTAAAAAAAAACATACTCTTGATTTTTTTGTTGTTAGTATTGTCATTTAATGTCCAGTTACTTGACTTACGGCTCACTGCGAAAGTTCATTGTTTTCCGAAGTTTGTGGAGGCCCTCTGGCCAATGACAACATATGATATTTAGCTTTGTGTTCTGTGGTTAAAGATGCTTTCGTGTGGCCTCCAGGACGGTCTTGTGAGGAGGAGGATGGAGCAGGTGGTGTCATCCCATTTTACAGATGAGGAAACTAAAGGAGCTTGTCTAATGCCCTTTGGCTGTTAGATGGTGGCTGCCATTCTTCCTTCTCTTAGTGCTCTTCCCTTTGCTTTATTTTTGTTTTGTTTTTCTTGGTTGTCTTTCCAGTGGTAATAACACCAACCACACCAATGATTATAAAAATAGTAAGAGCTGACCTTTATTGATCAGTTGCCATGTGGCAGGCAGTGTTCTAAGTGCTTTGCGTGAATTGGCGCTCACCTTAATCCTGTGGAGTAGGTATTACCCTCTTTTTAGAGATGAAGAAACTGAGGCACATACAGGAGACATAACTTGCCCAAGGGTTGTAACACTTACGTCATAGGGTAACTGAGGATCTTAAATGAAAATATGTACAATTCTAAGCAGGTACTAAGCTCTCAGTAAATGATAGTAGTTATGATTATACTGTGTATCCAGTTGTAACTTCTGCCTATAAGTCATCATTTATTAGTCATTGAGCTCATTGAGGGCAGTGGACATGTCTTGCTGGTTGCCATAGCCCCAGGGCCTGGTCCACAGTTGGTGCTGTGTTACTGTTACTGCTGAGTGATCTACTGAATGTATGTGTAGCTGTATTTTGGCTTTTAGGATTTGATATCAGTTATGCTTTTCAGCTTCTGGTTCAACACTTGATTAACCAGTCGTCATGCTTCATCTGTATAGGTTAGAGATATATTGAACCCTGTAAGAATGGTTGTGTTCTGAGACACACTTAAAGTGGCCTTTGTGCTACTGTAGCCACTGGAATTCTGTATTCTGAAGATCCTGACATTTAACGTCAAGTATAACATGAACTTTCAAGTTGAAATAGAGAACTTTCTGAGATTAGCTGAAGTGGAATTTGGGAAAGCTGAAAATGTTTTTGCATTAGGATGTTCCTTTTCCCTTGAACTGTAGTCAGGAGAGTCTTCATAATAGCCTGCATTTGAAATTCAGTTGTAAAAAAAATAATAATAATGACAACAGTATAAATGTAGGTGTTTACTCTCTTAGTTTTCTCTAGTCTGAAGTTAGCCTGGGAGAATACGGCCTTTACTATCAGTGGGATGTTTACTCTTTGAGTCAGCCTATTTCTTGCAAAGTGGGAGAGTTCCTGGTTGATTCAAGATTGTGAGCAACCTTCACAGAGGTTGAATTCAAAGGGACACCAGAAAGACTGCTGCTGTTTTGATCCTAGGGTTTCGATCTTCTTTGGTTTGCCAAAGCTCTGTTTTTAATTACTGTTAATAAGCAAGACATTACCTGGAAGGAAGGGATCAGGAAATTTAGATTCTAATTTTGGCTTGATTTCTATAGCCCAGTGTGGTTATGATTGGCTGGGAGAGTAAACTCCACTTGGCTTTGTTTTTTTTCTCCTAACAAATGAAGTGACATCAGTTCTCTTGGGAAAGGTGGTTGAGATAATGGGTAAAATCCACCTGGTGAGTAACTTACTCCTGTGTCCCTAGGGAGCTGAATCAACCATTACGGGTCTCTAGGACATAACTGACTTTAGACCTGAGGCTGCACTTCTGGCAGCAGGAAGTCTTTTGCTCAGATATAGGGCACTTAGAGGTTATGGTGATTTTAATAGATAGCCATGAAATGTCAATATACTTAATTCTATCTTAGGAACTAAGAACGACTTTACTAGCAGAAAATGACCACCCATGGATGTAAAGTCACAACCACTGGCTCCGGTTTGAAGGTGGGGTGGGATGCCAATTTCCTGCTACTGCTGTTTCCTTATTTCTTCTGCTATATGTGTTTTGTTGGTATGTGACAGCAGAAACCCTGTGGCAGATGCTGGAAGATTGATGAAAAATATATGGGCGATAAATCTCATCAATTTAATTTGTTCTGTGAACAGGGAAGAAAATGTCTATTATCCTGTTTTTTAACAGGAGACTCTTTCTCTCATATCTTCTAGTTAACTTTTTAATCTTAAAAAGGATATATGTTTACTGTAATACAAGCAATAACAGAAAACTTAAAAGATTAAAAATTACCCAGATCCTAAACCCAGCAATATATTTTAACTTTTTGTTTAAAATCCTTATATAATTTTTCTGTACACATATACAAATACATATACATATATAAAAAAATTTTTATTCGGTTTTATATTCCGTTATATTTCTGTTTTGAGGCTTGATGGATTTTTGATCACTCCTATACTGATGTCATAGATTTAATTTATTTCTCAGGGTGTCCTTTTCTAGCTATAGAGTATTTTCTCTAAGACTCTGTACCCATTTATATAAAATGCTCTAAAATCTTTGTAAGAAGAGGAGGCTATTACTTAAGCAAAACTTCAGAGAAATTATTTATCCTGGGTAGCTAAGTTTTCCATGTAGTTAAGTGTTCATCTAGCTGATGATTACTAAGATTTCTTAAGCGATGTTGATGGAAAAATTCCCAGAGTTTATGGCACACTTCTAGCATTGTTAAGGGTATGTTTTGGCCCTGGGAGTTTATTTCTAGGAATGTATCTTAATGAAATAGAGACATGCAGAGATTTGCCTGTACCATGGTGCTGGTTCATTGAGCATTGCTAATGAAGGCAGAAATTTGAGGATAACGTGCAGTGATTTATGGCTGTATCCAATACTGTACCCAACAGCTCAGCCATAAAAACTTTCATTCTAAAATATTTGAGAGAAAGGAAAATAGTTATAGTGTAATAAGAGAAAAGTGCCTCTTAGGAATTGTATAACGTCCCAATTATATGAAGAAAAATCACTCTATTCTTTCGAATATATTTGTGTATTTTTTTTTTTTTTTTTTTTTTTGGCGGTACGCGGGCCTCTCTCTCCTGTGGCCTCTCCCATTGCGGAGCACAGGCTCCGGACGCGCAGGCTCAGCGGCCATGGCTCACGGGCCCAGCCGCTCCGCGGCATGTGGGATCTTCCCAGACCAGGGCACGAACCCGCGTCCCCTGCATCGGCAGGTGGACTCCCAACCCCTGCGCCACCAGGGAAGCCCCTATTTGTGTATTTTTATACTTACGTAAAATATATAGGCACATGCACTCATAAGTACCTTGATGTTTTATCCTATAAATAAAAAAATAAGGTATAACATGAGTATGGAAAAGCGCACAGATCGTAAATTTTTATCTTTGATAAATTTTTGTAAACAATACACGTGTAAATATCACCTAAATTAAAAATGAGAATATTACCAACGTTCCATAAGCTCCTTCTGTTTTCTCCCATTTCCCTACCCTTCCCCACCCACCAGTACTACCAGAGGTAATCATTATCCTGACTTACATCACCATAGATTAGTTTATAGTATGTACCCCTTGGTCTGGCTTCCTTTGCTTAATATTATGTTTATGAGTATAACAGGTCCCTTCTTCACCAGGTAGTATTCCATCGTGTAACTATACCATGAGTTATTTGTTTACTCTACTACTGGACATTTGGAGGGGCTTTTTTGCAGTTTTTGGCCATTAAAACTAATGCTGCTGTGAGTATCCTTGTATTTGTGTTTTGGGCACATATGTGTACATTTCTGTTGGGTGTCTATACCTAGGAATGGGATTACTGAGGTTGGATATGTGTTTGTTCAGCTTTAGTAGATAATGCAGAACCTTTTACTGAAGTAGTTGTGCCAGTTCACTGTCACTAACAGTGTTTGAGAGTTCCAGTGGCTCCACATCTTCATCAACACTAGTTTTTAGTCTTTAGTTTTAGCCATTCTAGTGGGTATGGAGTCATATCCATTGTCATTTAGATTGTGTTTTCCTGATGACTAGTGAGAATTTGAGCTTTGACCTGAAGACCTTCCCTTCTGGGGAAATTTTATGTTATTAGACCTTGTACTAATTCAACGTTATTTCAGTATTAACAGAAACTATTATCTTCTGACATTGAGGATGTGTTGTGCTCCAAGTTCCAAGTTCTCAAGTCACCATACGGAACCCTGATTCTTCTGTCATTTAAGTGGGGCAGTCACTAATAGACCCAACTTGTCATGATCCAAATTTTCCTGCGTGATGATGTAATGTAATGTGACTTTCTGTTCTATCGTAAGTGAATGTTTGAAATTGTGTAATATTTCACATTATCTATTCATTTTACCTTGTGACCAATTAAAATGTTGGTCAGTTTAAGAAATCCAAAGGAAAAAAACTTGCTGGCTTTAGTGCAGTGATTGTCTTTTGACCAGTATATCAAGAATGACGCATCTCCTCTACGAATCTCACTCTACAATAGAAAATTCCAAGTAAATTTAATGCTGGTGGAAAGTGCACATGAGAGTTAAGTGTGAGTCTGATCACCACATGGAATATTTTATAGGAGAATTGTAATCCTGGAGTCCAGTTCCTAGCTTTTAATATGGAATTTTCTTTGACCATGAGATGAAACTAAGAGATCCTTGAGTTATCAAATTGTTAGTCTTAGAACAGGGAAGCTTTATGGTAGAATTTCCGTCTACCATCTTGAAATATGGAGACTGAGCAAGTCCTGTGCACCTGTGCTTGGGGCCAGGCATTGTCACACAGGTTTTCTCATTTAATCCTCATCAGTACTGTGAGGTAATGTCATGCCCATTTTACGTATGAGCAAATTAAGGTTAAAAAAGGCTAAAGGAGGCTACATAGTGAGTAAGGGTAGGTGGAAATGCCCTTAATTCTGATTTTATGATTATACTGATGGAAGCTTTTAGTATTTAGGACCTTTGGTTTAAACTCAGCAACCCTCTGTCAACTCTTTAGATGTCCTGGGGCACGAGTATATAAATATATATATATTTATATATAAATATTGAGTGGTAGTGGTGGAATATATAAAATATATATAAAAATATATATATATAAATATATTTTATATATATAAAAATATATATATAAATATATTTTATATATATAAAAATATATATAAAAATGGAGTGGTAGTGGTTAAGTCTCAGATGAAGGCCAAGTAGGGTATTTTATGGAGAGAATTGTTCTTCTAGCTTCATCATTTCCTCATACTATTGTGTAAAGATTTTCAAGCAAGCATCCTGATTAAAGATGAGCATATCAGGAAATGTAGATACCACTAGCAGCATGATGAAGTTAGAGAAATTTATGGCTGAACTTCAATCTTAAAAGAAAAAAAAGCATTTATTAACATTTATTTTGAGCCCTGAAGCTCCTCTCAGGTTCTGTCTTAGGTAAGTCATATATGAACCTGCTCTCAAGGGACCTGAATTGTTATGGAGATCTAAGATGTGTAGGAGGATAACCTTAATACGAGAGGGAAACTGGTGAGAGGTAGGTGCAGGCAAAGTGCTGTAAGAATTCATGGCATCAAGACACAACTTTCAGCTCAAGCCGATCAAGAAATGCTTTCTGGAGAAGGTGGTCTTGGAACTGTCCTCGAAGGATGGGTGGAATATGGATACTTAGAAATTGGTATCTGGGACTTCCCTGGTGGCACAGTGGTTAAGAATCCGCCTGCCAATGCAGGGAACACGGGTTCCAGCCCTGGTCCGGGAAGATCCCACATGCCGCGGAGCAACTAATCCAGCGAGCCACAACTACTGAGCCCTCATTCCACAGCTACTGAAGCCCGCACGCCTAGAGCCTGTGGTCCGCAACAAGAGAAGCCACTGCAGTGAGAAGCCCACGCACTGCAACGAAGAGTAGCCCCCACTCACTGCAACTAGAGAAAGCCCGCGTGCAGAAACGAAGACCCAACACAGCTATAATTAATTAATTAATCAAAAAAGAAGAAATTGGTATCTGGTTGGGGCAAAGCCACTATAGACTTTATCTTTTTATAACTGTAAATAAATATGCTGATCAAATGAATACCGTAAATAAAATTTAAACAGAAACTTACCTATCAACAATAAAGTGGTATTTATTGTAAAGCCACAATGTACTGGGTGAAGATCAGGCAAGTCCCTTTTAGCTCTGGCCTCGTCTATTTGGTGTCACTCTCTTTTACTCCCTTTATCTGCTCTTTTACTCTAGAGGTTCAGAAGCATGTGCTGTGAGAAACAGGGCACCTATGCCGCATCTCCACACTTTTCAAGGGTGCTTTTCTCCTTGCAAGATTAATCTTGTTACCATTTTGATATTTGACTGAGTTTGGTGGGGAGTAAGAGCTAGATAGATACTTGATGAGTGAATGCACAATTGAAGAACTGCATGAAATAGGATGTCGTGCCTTTTTACTAAGTTCATATTTTTGTCATGCATAGGTACTTGTTTGGTTAGTTGCAATCTGCCCCAGAAAATCATTGCAGTGTGACTACAAGTTGATTTAGAGCTGAGAGGAGCTGAGTGTGCAGATTTGTGACTTCACATGGAAATCTTTTGGTTTTATCTTTAACTGTGATTGTGATTGTATGTGTGCCATTGTTTAAGCGAATGATTGCTTGCAATGGTTGATCCTGAATGATTGTTCTTGTTTTGTTTTGTTTTTAATATTTGTTTATTTATGACCGCATTGGGTCTTCATTGCTGCACGCGGGCTTTCTCTAGTTGCGGCGAGCGGGGGCTACTCTTCGTTGTGGTGCGTGGGCTTCTTATTTCGGTGGCTTCTCTTACTGCAGAGCATGGGCTCTAGGCACGCGGGCTCAGTAGTTGTGGCTCGTGGGCTCTAGAGCACAGGCTCAGTAGTTGTGGCGCACAGGCTTAGTTGCTCCGCGGTATGTGGGATCTTCCCAGACCAGCTCTTGAACCCGTGTCCCCTGCACTGGCAGGCAGATTCTTAACCACTGCGCCGCCAGGTAAGTCCCTGTTCTTGTTTTTTATCCCCTCATTCCTTTTCTCAGATTATTTGGACCAGGAAAAAGGAAGGAGAAGGGCTTATTCCCACTGCCTATATTGCTAGTTTAAAATTTAAAGTTCTGTTGGTTTCCACAACGTTGTTGGGATCATGAGATAAAACGCCAAAACTAGAAATCTTTAATTGGTATATTTTTGTGATTAAATTTGTTTGTTTTACATTATGGTTTTTAGTAATTCCAAATCTTTATTGAAGAAATTTTAAGTTAACTATAATAATAATAATTACCATTATTGAGTGTTTAATTTGTACCCAGAACTTTGCTAAAGATTTTTGCTTCCATTATTTCTTTTAATCTTCATATTCATTCTGTGAGATGTTGACAGATATCCTCATGTTACTAACAAGACTAAATGGTTTCTGTAGGTCATGTAACTTGTAAGTGGCTGAGGTGGGATGGACCCAGATCTGTCTGTCTTTGGTGCCTGAGCCACTATTTTGAATTGTACTTCCCTGTTTTATCTAATATTTACATTTCTCCCCTCACATGTTATGGTGGTAGGATGCACTCTTGTTTTAGCTTAAAATAACATACTTTTGGTTGTCACAAAGTCCTTTATGTAGCAGTTTTTGTTGGTTTGACATCTTAGCGATCATGATCACAACTCTTTCATTTACTATTGTGTTAATGATACTAAGAAATCGTTTTTGTTGTAACAGCTAAAAGGAAAAACGTAAATTATTTTGTTTTCTGATTGGCAGTTCAGTCTAAACAGGTTCTAACAATCCTCTGAGACAAAACCCTGGCGTTTAGATATTTCTCTTGCTGATTTGTGCAGAAGAACCCTGGTGTTTAGATATCTCTCTTGCTGATTTGTGCAGAAGAGCATCTCAAGTTGTTGCATGGTGTAACTGCAAGGGCGCAGCGTATGGATAGCAACAAATCAACCTCCTTGCACGTAAGGTCAAATAGCAAAGAGAAGAGTAAATAAATGAGAAAGTATGAGTACACATTAACTGATCTGTCATTTATCTTCTGTTTAGACTTGCACCTGAAAAACTTGCAATAAATGTCAAAAAAGTCTTTTTGTTATAAGTAGTTAACATCTACATGTTAAAAACAAAACTATCAATCTTCATGTCCTGTAATACTACAGTGGATAACTTTATTATATGTTGGTCTGCCAGCACTTGTGGGGTTGGGCGGTGTGCTTTATGAGTCCAACTGAATAACATGTCTAGACGGAACCAAATGCATAATTGTATAAAATCACAGCTCAGGAATTATGGCTGAAAAACTTTAATAATTATTGGCAACTCTGTGCCATTTTAGATCACTCTGTATCCTTATTTTCTTGGTATATTGTAGAGGAATTAAAGTTTATCTTTAGACAAAACAAAAAGTCTAAAATGCGATATGATACGAATCCAAGTTTTTAACTAAAATATATTTTCAATGCAAATGTATCTTCCTTGATCTGGAGAATTGAATAAACCCAAATAAGAATAATGCTTCTAGCATTAAATTTTGGTAGAAGCTTTTTGAAAACAATAGGACAACAAAACTGCCACTTTAAATCCATATTTCTTTTATTTAAATTTTTTTAATATTTGGATTTTTAATATAATGTTTGCATTTTATTTTGTTTATTTTAAAAAATTTTTAAATTTTATATTGGAGTATAGTTGATTTACGTTGTGTTAGTTTCAGGTGTAAAGTAAAGTGATTTGGTTACACACATACACACATATATATATTCTTTTTCAGACTCTTTTCCCATATAGGTTATTATAGAATATTGAGTAGAGTTCCCTGTGCTATACGGTAGGTCCTTGTTGATTATCTCTGTTATATATAGTAGTGTGTATATGTTAATGCTAAACTCCTAATTTATCCCTCCTCCCAAATCCACATTTCTTTTAAACACAGACTTACTGGCACTGTGAAAGATATATTTTTAAATAGCTCAAACTGCCCTGGTGTCTATCTAATTTATTTGTTTTTTTCTCTCTCCTTCCTCAAGCAGTGTGTTAGGCAGTCTACTCTCCTCCAGCTACCAACCCATAATTCTTTTTAAAATTTTTTAATTAGTTAATTTATTTTTTGGCCGCGCCGCACGGCATGTGGAATCTTAGTTCCCCAACCAGGGATCGAACCCGCACCCCCTGCATTGGAAGTGCGGAGTCCTAACCACTGGACCGCCAGGGAAGTCCCCCTTAATTCTTCACAGGAGAGAGATTGCCAGCATCTCCTCTCCCTCTGTTGAGTTGTCCCCTCCAAAACAGGCGATTGTATATAAGCTGCAGTGAACATTTTATTACTGAGTTGTAGGAGTTCCTTATATAGCCTAGATATCAGTCCTCTTTGTTTTAGATTTATATTCTACATTGATTTCTCCCCAGGTTTTTTTAACAGTGTCACCTCATAATCAGGTTTTTACTATGATTAAGTCTACTTTATCAATTTTTTCTTTTATGGTTATTACTTAAGTGTCTTAGAAAGCCTTTCCCTACCCTCCAATCCTGAAAATATTGTCCTGTGTTTTCTTCTGAAAACTGTGGTCCATCTTGAATTAATTTTTCCACATGGTATATTATTGACATTCAATCTTGAAAAGATATTACCTCCATTTTGTAAATGAGGACTTTGGCACTGTGAGGATTTGGCACTCCAGATGCTATATGTAATAGTAAATGTGAGTTAGGGTTTTGGAGCATTTTGAGTATGATCACGGCGAAAATAGCTTAGGTCATATATATAGCATTTTGGTCGAAACTTTTTTTTGAGATATACCGCCATTGTTGTCACAAAAATATTGTTGACAAATGAACAGCCCACTCTAGAGCTCGCGGGCTCTAGAGCGCAGGCTCAGTAGTTGTGGCGTACGGACTTAGTTGCTCCACGGCATGTGGGATCTTCCCAGACCAGGGCTCGAACCTGTGTCCCCTGCATTGGCAGGCGGACTCTTAACCACTGCATCACCAGGGTTTATCCCCATAATGAAACCAGTGGTGTTAAATGCAGATTAAGACTGAAACCTTGGTGTGCATATATTTTATCAGCTAGAGCTGTTGTATTTATGTACAAATGTTCTATGAAGCTGGCCTGGCGGGCTTTGCCTGTTGATTCAAGATACTTAATCATATTGCAACAAGAAAGAATCAAACTGATTTAACTATTTAATCTGGTCTGATTCATTGTTTTTAGTAGACACGGTATGGGGCTCAAAATTGCTGTCAGTTCTCCAAGGGTCATCCCTTAGTCCTAGGCTGTAAAGTCTCTCCCTGACATTGCAGTAATGTCACCAGTACCAGCATCTAAGGCTAAAGGGAATTCTCAGCAATAGATGTTGTTTTGTTGGTATATATTTTGGGTGTTTACTATGTGCTAGCCGTGCTGCAAGCATTGTATTTCTCATAACAGTCTCGTTTTAAAGAGGAAGTTAAGAAAGATTTTCACAGCCACAGACTTGGAGGTGGTATATGGGGAAATATACTGAGGTGCTCTAGTAAATTTTCTGAATGGTGGCTTCTCATAAGTCCTTACAAGTGTGTTGAGTCCAAGTAGGTAACACGACAATATACTGGTAATTTAATCAGTACTGAGATGTGTGTGGAGTCCTTTGCTTTGGGGGAAGAGGAGTGGTTTCATGTATTGGATGTATGTCCAAGACAGTGTACTATAGGGGTGTTCAAAGATGAGCAGGACAGGAAGAAGCTAATGTTAGCCCTAAAGGGAGCTCCACTCTGTTACTGGGCTGCCATCCATCAGTATGCACAATTAAACTCATTTTAAATGTACTATTTATTGGGGGAGGGGAGGAAGGCTGCCCTTCATTTTTAGCTGAACAAATGAACACAGTGAGGACTATTGAGAGACACCACTTGAGGATACGAAGATTCCATCGCAAAGCTAGTGTTGCCCGTGCTGCACATTGGCTTGTGTCCATGTAAATAGCAGAGGAAACTGGCCAGGTTCATAGTACCCTTCTCACTAAGGAAACATTAGCTTCAGTTGATAACTCTCAAAGAAACTAGGACAGTTCCCAGGCTGCTCTTTATTTATATAGATAAAAAACAGGCATTAATAGAACTGTGATGAAAGCCACAGTAATAAAATTCACTGTGTTCTAATTGTATCCTCTTAGCAAGATTATATTAATTTTAAAATCCAAGCATTGTGCCTAAAGTGGAGATTTGTATGCATTATGAACTAAATTAAATGTTTTCTCTTAAAAAGTAATTGTTTTGCCTAGTGTTTACTACTATTTCTGATTAAAATGGGTGTTTATAGTCTCAAGCATGTTTACCAGTTATGATATGAACTATTTGATGAACTATTTGATGAACAATATGAACTATTTCATATTGTGCACAGGAATCCAATTTAATGGCCTTAATTGTTTGTTCTTTCAGTATATTTTGATAACTATTTTCTCTTTCATATTTATTCTCTCCATTTTAATCAGTGTAGTTATGCTATATGCATGCTTTCGATCTATAAATCCGTTATTAATATATGTAGTAGTTAATGATTTGGGATATAAGTCAAGCTGGCTTTGTCTTAACAACTCATAGGCAAGATTTCAGAACATTTCTACAGAAAAATTTTCTGTTTGGAATAGCACTTAATTAATTGTCATGTGAAATCAGCCATTCCCGTCATTGCCATCTCAGTGTCCTGATGTGTGTCAGCGTTGACTACTATCGGTGGGGGGTTCTTTGAGTCAACATTGTGTGTAGATATTTACAGATACACCATCAGGTGCTGCCTTGTCCAAGTGAGTGTTGACTGTTATTTATAGGTAAAGAACTCTCTTGTCTTTGTAGATAGCAGGTTATTTGCATCCAGTAATATTTGCTTAGCTATTTATACATTAATAGGTTTAAAAAGAAATCTAAGTAGAAGCATTAATCATTCACTGTTTGATCAGATGATGGCACTGACATTCTTATTGTGTAATCATAAAATAGCTAATTTTGTTGTGTTCGATGCCAAGAGCAGATGTACTTCCTGGAATAAAGAGCATGCAAAACCCAAATCTAAATGCATTATTTAGAAGCATATTAAAATCTTTGTATTTTTTGTGATTTTAAAAAAGTAATTGCAATTTGCATTGTGTCAAATTTTCAAAAAAATATATGTGATTACTGCCACAGCTCAAAAACTGAAGAAGCAAAACTTGACCCATGAGTTTTCAAGTATAATGTGTTATTTTGAGAGAGGTTTTTTCATATGTAGAGGTTCAGTGCATTAATTCTAGAGCCAGACTGTCTGGATTTAGATCTTGCCTCTACCACTTAGCAGCTTTGTGATGTTGGACAAGTTACTTAACCTCTCTGTGCTTCAGTTTCCTCTTTTGTAAAGTGGTAATAATAGTGATAATAGCATGTGCCTCATAGGATTGTTAGGAGGACGGTATAAGTTAATGTGCTTAGAACAGTGCCTGACTCATAGTAAGGAAAAATGAATAGGCGTATAAAGGGTGAAACAGGTAAGTGTGTGTGCTACAGGGGCTTCTCCTATAATCAGTTCTAATTCTTTTAAAATAGAATTATTAAAAGATGATTTTCTGATCAGTCAATGATATTTGTAGGGTGACTTTCATGACAAGTATTATTCTAGATTCTACAGGGCATATAAAAGGAATAAAAGGCATGGTCCCACTAGGAAAGCTTGCACTATATTTAAATAGGTTCCCAAATGCAGATATATACAAATGAAAGTGTAACATAGCAATGCATAAGTAAAAAGGTCTGAATCTTTTTCCAGTGAAAACAGAGGGAATGAAGAAGTGTAAAAGGTGAGCTTGAGTCTTGCAGAACAGGAACTCTAAAATCCCATTCGGAAAAGTCTCGGCTTTATGGCTCTGAGAGCCATGCATCTTTATGAAAAAAAACAAAAAACGAAAAACAAAACAAACTCATTGTGTTCATTGTTCTCTTGGAGAACTAGTCATTCGTTTTAGTTGAGTCCCCCTGTTTTTTCTTTTTCCAAGACTCCTTAACTTATTTATTTATAGAAACAAAAGTAAAAATAGTTGGTCTTTGAACTCTGTGTTACTCTAGCAATAACTAGTATCCATCTGTGGACACAGGAGCTAAATGGAAAAAACAAAAAAGAATACCCCTATTTTACTCATTAAATAACTCATTTCTGGAAATTTTTACTTTATTTTGTTTTGACCTGTTATATAATAAAACTAATTTTAGTGATAACTGAATCTGAAAGAATATATTAACATTTACAAGGGTTTTTTTTGGCCGCAGAAAATTCTTATTTCAGTTTATTAATATATTTTGGAGAGAACTATAAATGGTCAATTAAATATCTTTAACATAAAACTATGATACTTAAATAAAAATTACTGTGAAAAAATGAAATAGAAACACAATTTCAAGAGGAAAACAAGAATATCAAACAGTATCCCAACCTAATGTAAATTGTGTTCATGCATTTTTAATATATTCTCCCAATTTCTATTTTTCTTTAAACATCTTTATTGGAGTGTAATTGCTTTACAATGGTGTGTCAGTTTCTGCTTTATAACAGAGTGAATCAGCTATATGTATACATATATCCCCATATCTCCTCCCTCTTGTTTCTCCCTCCAACCCTCCCTATCCCACCCCTAGGTGGTCACAAAGCACCGAGCTGATCACATGCTATGCGGCTGCTTCCCACTAGCTATCTGTTGTACATTTGGTAGTATATTTAAGTCCATGCCACTCTCTCACTTCATCCCAGCTTACCCTTCCCCCTCCCCGTGTCCTCAAGTCCATTCTCTACATCTGCATCTTTATTCCTGTCCTGCCCCTAGGCTCTACAGAACCTTTTTTTTTTTTTTTAAGATGCCATATATGTGTGTTAACATACGGTATTTATTTTTCTCTTTATGACTTACTTCAATCTGTATGACAGTCTCTAGGTCCATCCACCTCACTACAAATAACTCAATTTCGTTTCTTTTTCTGGCTGAGTAATATTCCATTGTACATATGTTCCACATCTTCTTTATCCATTCATCTGTCGATGGACACTTAGGTTGCTTCCATGTCCTGGCTATTGTAAACAGAGCTGCAGTGAACATTGTGGTACATGACTCTTTTTGAATTATGGTTTTCTCAGGGTGTATGCCCAGTAGTGGGATTGCTGGGTAGTATGGTAGTTCTATTTTTAGTTTTTTCAGGAACCTCCATAGTGGCTGTATGAAATTACATTCCCATCAACAGTGCAAGAGGGTTCCCTTTTCTCCACACCCTCTCCAGCATTTATTGTTTGTAGATTTTTTGATGATGGCCATTCTGACCAGTGTGAGGTGATACCACATTGTAGTTTTGATTTGCATTTCTCTAATGATTGGTGATGTTGAGCATCCTTTCATGTGTTTGTTGGCAATCTATATATCTTCTTTGGAGAAATGTTTATTTAGGTCTTCTGCCCATTTTTGGATTGGGTTGTTTGTTTTTTTTGATATTGAGCTGCATGAGCTGCTTGTATATTTTGGAGATTAATCCTTTGTCAGTTGCTTCATTTGCAAATATTTCCCCCCATTCTGAGGGTTGTCTTTTCGTCTTGTTTATGGTTTCCTTTACTGTGCAAAAGCTTTGAAGTTTCATTAGGTCCCATTTGTTTATTTTTGTTTTTATTTCCATTTCTCTAGGAGGTGGGTCAAAAAGGATCTTGCCGTGATTTATGTCATAGAGTGTTCTGCCTGTGTTTTCCTCTAAGGGTTTTACAGTGTCTAGCCTTACATTTAAATCTTTAATCCATTTTGAGTTTATTTTTGTGTGTGGTGTCAGGGAGTGTTCTAATTTCATTCTTGTACATGTAGCTGTCCAGTTTTCCCAGCACCACTTATTGAAGAGGCTGTCTTTTCTCCACTGTATATTCTTGCCTCCTTTATCAAAAATAAGGTAACCATATGTGCTTGGGTTTATCTCTGGGCTTTCTATCCTGTTCCATTGATCTATATTTCTGCTTTTGTGCCAGTACCATACTGTCTTGATTACTGTCGCTTTGTAGTATAGTCTGAAGTCAGGGAGCCTGATTCCTCCAGCTCCGTTTTTTGTTCTCAAGATTGCTTTGGCTATTCGGGGTCTTTTGTGTTTCTATACAAATTGTGAAATTTTTTGTTCTAGTTCTCTGAAAAATGCCATTGGTAGTTTGATCGGGATTGCATTGAATCTGTAGATTGCTTTGGGTAGTATAGTCATTTTCACAATGTTAATTCTTGCAATCCAAGAACATGGTATATCTCTCCATCTGTTTGTATCATCTTTAATTTCTTTCATCAGTGTCTTATAATTTTCTGCATATAGGTCTTTCGTCTCATTAGGTAGGTTTATTCCTAGGTATTTTATTCTTTTTGTTGCAGTGGTAAGTGGGAGTGTTTCCTTAACTTCTCTTTCAGATTTTTCATCATTAGTGTATAGGAATGCAAGAGATTTCTGTGCATCAATTTTGTATCCTGCAACTTTACCAAATTCATTGATTAGCTCTAGTAGTTTTCTGGTAGCATCTTTAGGATTCGCTATGTATAGTATCATGTCATCTACAAACAGTGACAGCTTTACTTCTTCTCTTCTGATTTGTATTCCTTTTATTTCTTTTTCTTCTCTGATTGCTGTGGCTAAAACTTCCAATACTATGTTGAATAATAGTGGTGGGAGTGGACAACCTTGTCTTGTTCCTGATCTTAGAGGAAATGTTTTCAGTTTTTCACCATTGAGAACGATGTTGGCCGTGGGTTTGTCATATATGGCCTTTATTATGTTGAGGTAAGTTCCCTCTATGTCTGTTTTCTGGAGGGTTTTTATCATAAATGGGTGTTGAATTTTGTCGAAAGCTTTCTCTGCATCTACTGAGATGATCATATGGTTTTTCTCCTTCACTTTGTTAATATGGTTTATCACATTGATTGATTTGCATATATTGAAGAATCCTTGCATTCCTGGGATAAACCCCATTTGATCATGATATATGATCTGTTTAATGTGCTGTTGGATTCTGTTTGCTAGTATTTTGTTGAGGGTTTTTGCATCTGTGTTTATCAGTGATATTGGCCTGTAGTTTTCTTTCTTTGTGACATCTTTGTCTGGTTTTGGTATCAGGCTGATGGTGGCCTCATAGAAGGAGTTTGTGAGTGTTCCTCCCTCTGCTATATTTTGGAAGAGTTTGAGAAGGATAGGTGTTAGCTCTTTTCTAAATGTTTGATAGAATCGCCTGTGAAGCCATCTGGTCCTGGGCTTTTGTTTGTTGGAAGATTTTTAATCACAGTGTCAATTTTATTGCTTGTGATTGGTCTGTTTATATTTTCTGTTTCTTCCTAGTTCAGTCTCGGAAGGTTGTGCTTCTCTAAGAATTTGTCCATTTCTTCCAGGTTGTCCATTTTATTGGCGTACAGTTGCTTGTAGTAATCTCTCATGATCCTTTGTATTTCTGTAGTGTTAGTTGTTACTTTGCCTTTTTCATTTCTAATTCCATTGATTTGAGTCTTCTCCCTTTTTTTCTTGATGAGTCTGGCTAGTGGTTGATCAATTTTGTTTATCTTCTCAAAGAACCAGCTTTTAGTTTTATTGATCTTTGCTATCCTTTCCTTCATTTCTTTTTCATTTATTTCTGATCCGATCTTTATGATTTCTTTCCTTCTGCTAACTTTGGGGTTTTTTGTTCTTCTTTCTCTGATTGCTTTAGGTGTAAGGTTAGGTTGTTTATTTGAGATGCTTCTTGTTTCTTGAGGTAGGATTGTATTCCTATAAACTTCCCTCTTAGAACTGCTTTTGCTGCATCCCGTAGGTTTTGGGTCATCGTGTTTTCATTGTCATTTGTTTCTCGGTAGTTTTTGATTTCCTCTTTGATTTCTTCAGTGATCTCTTGCTTATTTAGTAGTGTATTGTTTAGTTTCATGTGTTTGTATTTTTTATAGATTTTTTCCTGTAATTGATATCTAGTTTCCTAGTGTTGTGGTCGGAAAAGATACTTGATATGATTTCGATTTTCTTAAATTTACCAAGGCTTGATTGTGACCTAAGATATGATCTATCCTGGGGAATGTTCTGTGGGCACTTGAGAAGAAAGTGTATTCTGTTGTTTTTGGATGGAATGTCCTATAAATATCATTTAAGTCCTTCTTTAATGTATCATTTTAAGCTTGTGTTTCCTTATTTATTTTCATCTTGGATGATCTGTCCATTGGTGAAAGTGCGGTGTTAAAGTCCCCTACTATGATTGCGTTACTGTCGATTTCCCCTTTTATGGCTGTTAGCATTTGCCTTATGTATTGAGGTGCTCCTATGTTGGGTGCTAAATATTTACAGCCATTTTATCATCTTCTTGGATTGATACGTTGATCATTATGTAGTGTCCTTCTTTGTGTCTTGTGATAGTCTTTACTTTAAAGTCTATTTTGTCTGATACGAGAATTGGGTATGCCAGCTTTGTTTTGGTTTCCATTTGCATGGAGTATCTTTTTCCATCCTCTTACTTTCAGTCTGTATGTGTCCCTAGGTCTGAAGTGGGTCTCTTGTAGACAGCATATGTACGGGTGTTGTTTTTGTATCCTTTCAGCCAGTCTGTGTCTTTTGGTTGGAGCATGTAATCCATTTACATTTAAGGTAATTATTGATATGTATGTTCCTATTACCATTTTCTTAATTGTTTTGGGTTTGTTATTGTAGTATTTTTCCTTCTCTTATGTTTCCTGCCTAGAGAAGTTCCTTTAGCATTTGTTGTAAAGCTGGTTTGGTGGTGCTGAATTCTCTTAGCTTTTGCTTGTCTGTAAAGGTTTTAATATCTCCATCGAATCTGAATGAGATCCTTGCTGGGTAGAGTAATCTTGGTTGTAGGTCCTTCCCTTTCATCACTTTAAATATGTCCTGCCACTCCCTTCTAGCTTGCAGAGTTTATGCTGAACGATCAGCTGGTAACCTTATGGGGATTCCCTTTTTTTGTTGTTGTTGTTTTTTCCTTGCTGCTTTTAATATTTTTTCTTTGTATTTAATTTTGATAGTTTGATTAATATGTGTCTTGGTGTGTTTCTCCTTGGATTTATCCTGTATGAGACTCTCTGTGCTTCCTGGATTTGATTGACTATTTCCTTTCCCATATTAGGGAAGTTTTCAACTATAATCTCTTCAAATATTTTCTCAGTCCCTTTCTTTTTCTCTTCTTCTGACACCTGTGTAATGCGAATGTTGGTGTGTTTAATGTTGTCCCAGAGGTCTGTGAGACTGTCCTCAATTCTTTTCATTCTTTTTTCTTTATTCTTCTCTGCAGTAGTTATTTCCACTGTTTTATCTTCCAGGTCAGTTATCCGTTCCTCTGCCTCAGTTATTCTGCTTTGGATTCCTTCTAGAAGGTTTTAAATTTCATGTATTGTGTTGTTCGTCACTGTTCGTTTGCTCTTTAGTTCTTCTAGGTCCTTTTTAAATGTTTCTTGTATTTTCTCCATTCTGTTTGCAAGATTTTGGATCGTCTTTAGTATCATTACTCTGAATTCTTTTTCAGGTAGACTGCCTGTTTCCTCTTCATTTGTTTGGTCTGGTGCGTTTGTACTTTGCTCCTTCATCTGCTGTGTGTTTCTCTGTCTTCTCATTTTGCTTAACTTACTGTGTTTGGGGTCTCCTTTTCGCAGGCTGTAGGTTCGTAGTTCCCGTTGTTTTTGGTGTCTGCCCCCAGTGGCTAAGGTTGGTTCAGTGGGCTGTGTAGGCTTCCTGGTGGAGGGGACTAGTGCTTGTGTTCTGGTGAGTGAGGCTGGATCTTGTCTTTCTGGTGGGCAGGACCGCGTCTTGTGTGTTTTGGGGTGTCTGTGACCTCATTATGATTTTAGGCAGCTTCTCTGCTAAGGGGTGGGGTTGTGTTCCTGTCTTGCTGGTTTTTTGGCATAGGGTGTCCAGCACTGTAGCTTGCTGGTTGTTGAGTCAAGCTGGGTCTTAGGGTTGAGATGGAGATTTCTGGGAGAGCTTTCGCCATTTGATATTACGTGGAGCTGGGAGGTCTCTGGTGGACCAATGTCCTGAACTCGGCTCTCCCTCCTCAGAGGCTCAGGCCTGACACCCGGCTAGAGCGCCAAGACCCTGTCAGCCACACGGCTTTTGGGAAGTCTGAGGTCTTCTGCCAGTGTTCAGTAGGTGTTCTGTAGGAGTTGTTCCACATGTAGATGTATTTCTGATGTATTTGTGAGGAGGAAGGTGATGTTCATGTCTTACTCCTCCACCATCTTGAAGGTCTCCCCTTGAGTCCCCGTGTTTTTGTTTAAACATTTGCCTGGTTTTCATCTGTAGCTCTTGTTCCTTCACGGTGAAAACCAGACACTCCAGCCTACAGTCCTGACTCTTCAGGTCTTTTTCCATTTTCAGGCTCTGGAATGCCCATCTCTCTCACCCCAACCTCCCTGAGGCCTTACCCCATCCTTTAAAGTCTCAACTCCAAGATGCCTCTTCTAGCCACCTGAACTGAGTCCCAGCTTCGCCAGCTTCAACCTTAGTGCTTATGTATTATTCTGGTAGGCACTGATTCTATGTGAAGCTCTTCGCAAACTATGAAGTGCAGTACAGATGGAGGGAGCAACATTGCTGTCTTTTTCTTACATTATTTTTTACCTGTTCTGTGTTTATTCTGTCATACACACCTCTGTACACACCCCTTGACATTAACTGAGAGCTCATAGAAGTCAAAAAAGTTTTATGTGAATCCATCTTAGCCTGCAAAACAGACAAAGAAACAACAACAACAGCCCAATCAAGGCAGTAGGGAGCTGTAGTGAGTGAGTGAGTGAACCGAAGGGTGCTCTGTCAGGGTGGGTAGCACAGACTCGGGTGCAGCTCTCTGAAGAGGCCATGTGGTTAGGGCAGGGAAAAGAGCAAGGGCTTTCGATGTGAAAGACTTCAGTGCACGTGTGGGCTTTACATTGGTTGCCTTTGTGAACCCCTTTGATCATCCACATTCTCGTGAAAAATGAGGAAGGTGATATTGCTGTATACTTTATGGGGTGGTGCTTATGAGGGGTAGATGAAGAGATACTTGTGGAAAACCTGTCATGTCATTTACTAGTTGTTATGTCCAATAAAAACAAATGTCAGGGAGAACTTGGGGCCACACACTGGATACATTCATGTGTGATGCCCAGCCCCGGATAGGAAGTTGATGTGGTTAGGTGAGTAGGCACAGGAGTTGAGGGGAGATCTGGCTGACCTTAACAGCTGCAGGGTCTGGTGGCAGCAGTGGGGGGTGCCTGGCAGCCCCCCCTTACAGCATGCCGAGGGAGCTTAATGAAGTGATACCTGGATCTTTGTAAGCACTAGGGTATTCAGATTGGGGCAGGGCAATGATAAAATCGGTGAGGTAACATTACTTCACTCATGTAGGAAGTTTACCTTGGGGAGCTTTCTGGGTGGGGCTTTCCATGAGTGCATTTTATGATAAGCCTTTGAACAGTAAATTTGAAACCAGGTGATAGTTACCAAATTACAGACACTCAGCTACTCTCTCTCTCTCTCTGTCCTGGAAATTTACAGCAGCTTCTGATAGGGAAGTGTTGGTAAAAGGAGGAAGCCACATTTGCAGCAATAACTTCCTGGAATGACTTTGGGATTTTGAATCTGGGCAACTAGACTTTGAGTTTCTGTCTGCTGGGGATTGTTCTTTCACTTCAGCAGCCTCCAAACTAGTTGTGGGCTTTTCGAGAGACTGTGCAATTGGGGACATTGCAGGAAGCCTCTTGCTGAATGTTTTCTTACATACACCAAATGAAAAAAGTGCACATCTCTGATATTAACTCAGTCGGGTTCTGCAAACACTTGCAAGAGATGCGTTGTATATAAACAAAAGGAGAAGGGATGCTGGGGGTGATTGTTTGGTGGGGCTGCTTGTACATAATTAGACATTTACCTTAGAGGTTGTGTTCTCATGGTCTTAGTTAAATTATGTAAACTTTCTGGACCTTAAGGTTCACATCTGTGAAATGAGAGCGTTGGGGTAGTGGCCTATTATCACTCCCCACCTGTGAGTATTGTATATTTTAAAAGGTGTTGGAAAATGTTCTCCTGGTCTCCTAATTATACATGGAACACTTCCTAGAGGAATACTGAAATTTTTTAGGAGCTCTTTTCACGCGTGTTTGGTAAGGACTTACATTGTACTGGGACTGCTTTGGGGGCTGGAAATACAGCCGTGAACAAAGCAGGTCCCCTCCTTTCTAGATGCTTATGTTTTTTTGGTTTTTTGGGGGTTTTTTTTGCGGTACGCGGGCCCCTCACTGCTGTGGCCTCTCCCGCTGTGGAGCACAGGCTCTGGACGCACAGGCCCAGTGGCCATGGCTCACGGGCCTAGCCGCTCCGCAGCATGTGGGATCCTCCTGGACCGGGGCACGAACCCGTGTCCCCTGCATCGGCAGGTGGACTCTCAACCACTGCGCGACCAGGGAAGCCCTAGATGCTTACGTTTTAAGAAGCGTATACCGGGACTAAATTCACATACACGTGAAGAGGTGACAGGAACTACTGTTACATTGCATGTAGAGTTACAAATGGGAAAAGTCAAGAACAGCTGAGCCTTTTGCCCTGAGCGGATGGTGGTGGTGTTACCAGTCTGGTGAATGCAGCAGGTCTGGGAGGTAGGGAATCCATATTCTGCTAAGTTTGACATGCTGGGTGGACAGGTTGTCTAGGGTTTTAAATTTGAGGGTCTTCACTACATACACTGTATTTGAAGCTTTGAGACTGGATGAGATCAACTGTTGGCTGAATTTAGATAGAAAAGGGAGCAGGAGTGGGGACCGAGCCTGGACTCCAACATTTGGACTTGGGTCGAGGAGGGGAATAGGAGAGAGACCTTGCCTGGTTGTCCTCAGCCTCCATTCAGCAAGTTTGTGTCTGTGCGCTGCCCTACCTTTAAGTTCCGGGATGGCCTGTGTCTGTCTGAGTTTATACTGCACCTACATGTATACTTAATACTCAGTCCTTGGAAGGTGCTGAGAGATGAGAGCTCTCTTTGGTGACCTCCACTTCCCTATTCCTTCTGCAGCCAAGCTCATGGGTGCCTGGAACACCAACACCTACAAGTGGCAGCCACCCTCTAGATGCCCATGTCCTTTGGGGTAGGCTGGTTGTGTTGAATGTTGATCATGAGTCAGTTTTGTTTATAACAAGAATCTGTTTTTGTCTGTGGTACTTTTTATTGTAATTGCATAATTAAAATTTTATGTACTCCGATTAAATGTGAGCATTATTTTTCTACAGAAATATGCTAAATACTGTGGAAAGCCTCCAAAGGCAAGCCTCCA
Source organism: Pseudorca crassidens (assembly GCF_039906515.1). Classification (NCBI taxonomy): domain Eukaryota; kingdom Metazoa; phylum Chordata; class Mammalia; order Artiodactyla; family Delphinidae; genus Pseudorca; species Pseudorca crassidens. The sequence goes on along the minus strand of NC_090296.1, from coordinate 31,392,422 downwards.
AGAAGAATGCTGCTAAGTATGGTCATGCAACTATAAAGGACTGGAGGAATAATTAAACTTCTATAAATATTCTCAGCTTGCGTCTTGAGAGCCTTTTGAGTTTGTATTCCAGTCTAATAGAAAAGGGAAATCGGAAGTTGTGGGTGATATTTTCTTAGGTGTGGTTTGTGTGAGAATGAGTAGCCTAACAGTCAGTCTGGAGACTGATTGTTCATGAAAAAGACGTTGACCCTACATCAGGAAATTGATAAAAGAATATATATCGTGTTAATGTCAAATAAAATGATGAAATGGCTAAGATAGGGGAGTGTGTGTGTGTGTGTGCGTGCGCGCGCGCATGTGTGTGTGTTTATGGGCCTCTGATTAAATCAGCCTGTTTAATTTCTAAGCCAATTATCATCCTGTGTTACCTTGTAAAGTGGGGTTTTACTGCAGGAACTTTATAAACAACAGTTTTATAGTATATGCCAAAGAACTTCAAACTGGATATGTCCTACTTTACCACTTCTAGGACTTGATTCTATGAAAAAACAGTTTTTTAAAAATACATAAAAATTTCAAGCCTGTTTATCGCTTTTGTAACATGAAAATTGGGTACAGTCTACATGTCAGGTAGCGCAAAAGTGGTTAAATTGTGACACATACACGTAGAAGACTATCATACTATGACTAAGCATCCAAATGACACCAAATGACATGGAGAAACGTGCGTAGCATAATGTTAAATTACAAAGGATAGAAAGCACTTTATATAATACGATCTCAATTTTAAAAACGACTACAGTATTAGCAGTTTATCTCTGGGTGATAGGATTGTGGGTGACTTTGAGTTTATATTTTATACTTATTTTGAATTTTGTAATTTCCACTTAAAGAGGTGTTATTTTTGTAATTACATAATAACTTTATTACAGTAATGGATGACTTGAAACTACAAAGAGGTCTTTTGAATTTCTTGCTGTTGAGAGTTGGTGCTTCATAGAATGACTTACTAAGGAGGGAACATGAATGAAAACAGTGAAAACTACTTGTAGTCTTTAAAATAATTATTAACTATCTACAATTAAATATATAAAAAAGTAAAATAACCTTTATTTCTAAAATTAAGTACACACACATATATATAAAATTATCTGTATAATAAAGATAATATATTAATATTTATAGATATAGAAATAAAATTGCTTTTATCTTCATAATCACTATTAATCTTTTATAATAATTATCAATCTTCATAATAACCAAGACAGTTGAACAAAATTCCTCATTTTGGAAATAATGAAACAGTCTCAGAAATGGTTGTTTCCCCGGCCCCAAGTTACACGGTTGGTAATGGCAGATTTTGAACCCAGATTTTCTCTGAATCTCTTGGTCTTTCTGCTCCTGACACTGCTTTCTGGTCTTTTCTTCAGTCAAGTTAGGTTAGAAAGAAGGAGTAGTCGGAATCTGGCTTGAAAGTCCTTAATTGAGGACCTGCTTGTGGGTAGAAGGTTAGATAAACTGGGTGAGGTACAGGTCTGTCTTTGAAACAGGAACTTGAAAGCAGAAATGCCATCACAAGGAACCTAAAACTGTGTTTTCCCAAATGGGTGCATATGTCGGAGTGCAGGAAATAAATATTAGAGCTCTTAATAAGCTATTAAGAAATAAACTAAAATTTACTAATATTAAATATTGGAATTGAAACCGGGACCCTTGCTTGGGTCCTGGGTCAGAGGATGTGTCCCGTTTGGAACACAGCCCTCCTGGGAATTGTGGGAGGACTTCCACAGCCCAGAGCGTGGGGAGGGGCCCTCACTCCTGTTTGCTTTTCACCTATTGTGACATGCCGCGTTTACTCAGTAGACTTATAGATTCGGTTAACCAGTTTTCATTAAAGCACCAGCTACAAAATTGACACTTGGCTTACAAAGATTCCTACTAAGAATCGTGGTTTGCAGGTGATGTTGGTAATGCAGACACAAATGAGCTGCAAAGAATTGGCAGAGCGGAGACTTCTCTCTGTACACGCTGCTATTATTAACCAAGAAATTAGCTGAAAAGTGAATTTTGTCTAAGAAAATTCAGTTCTCTTTTTTGGGGACTCACTAAGCAGTTGTACAAGCCCTCCGAAGTGGAGGAGACAGTGCTCATGGCCAGCACCAGCAGTGTTCTGCGTACCTCAGGGGACCAGTGGATAGTGTCCACTGGGAGTTATGGTCATTTTCATGCAATTCAATTTCTTTTTTAATTCTATTCAGCAATTATTTATAGAGTGTCTCTTAGGTACCAGGCACCGTGCTAGTGTGATGAAGAAGATAATTCCTTTAAGGAGCTCACTGTCTAAAAAGATCTCAATCTTGTACTAAAATTATAGAATGAGAATTTTTTTAGTTGTCAGAGATTCGTGGAGTACCTCTTGCAACCCTATTTCTGTTCAAGTGAGGACTCCTCTGCCATGCACCCCACTGTCAGTACCTAGGAATCGGAATCCCTCCCCTGACTTGGTATCACCAGGCTTCACGTATGGCATCCAAGTTTTCCTTTCTTCATTTGTCTCTTTACAATTACCTTCTCAAGCCTGATTTTCTAACTTGCAGTTTTGCCAGGAGGCATTGCTGATATAGTCCAGCCTGAAAAAAAACTTTCCACTTTGGGCTTCAAATCATGTAAAATGAATGAGTTTTCTTTAAAAAAAAATTGTGAGTGTGGATGAAATTCTGTGTATTGATTTTATTTTGAATGCAGACGATCTTTGCTGGCTACTGAGACAAATAGAAATCAGAGCATCCTAGGCAACAGAAAGGAGAGCACTACTGTGATGGCGTCATGGGACATCACCTTTCACTTTTGACATCTAGCGAAGAGCAGCACTGCCTGTGCATGAGTCAGGGTTCAGTCATGTACAGTCAGGTGATTATTTTTAAGCACCTGCCTGTAAGAACCCCAAGAAGTACTACTTTTAAAGAATAATGTAGCTGTATACACTACTGAATGTAAAATAGTTGGCTAGTGGGAAGCAGCAGCATAGCACAGAGAGCTCGGCTTGGTGCTTTGTGACTACCTAGAGGGGTGGGATAGGGAGGATAGGAGGGAGGCTCAAGAGGGAGGGGATATGGGGACATGTGTATTCATATGGCTGATTCGCTTTGTTGTGCAGCAGAAACTAACACAGTATCGTGAAGCAATTATACTCCAATAAAGATCTATTAAAAAATGTAGCATATACTTTAGGCTTGAAATATTATAGTCAGAGCAGGCTTATTAAATATTCATCTGTTCCTGTGCACTGTTCTCAAGCAAGTGAAACAGATCAAGGAGGAATCTCTCCCATTTAAAAATAACCGGACTCTCCTTATGTTTGTAACTGAATTATTTTTGTAATAATTGGTGAGAGCGAAGTTATCTGAAAGTTTAGTGTATCTCAACCACTCCCCTTGCTTTTGGTGGTGATAGTGAGATATTAGATAGAGCCACTAAAAAGTAGGATTTCCGTAAGAGTATTAAAAATGAAGACATAATGGTCACAGTCATCATTTATGGCAAATTATGTTAGGAGTAGAAGAAAGGGAGTTCAACTGTTTTCATGTTTCAGTATAGGGAACCTTCAAGAAGTAAAGAAAAATAGAAAGAAAAAAATAAAAATTATCCAAAGCTTCATCCTTAAAAAAAAAATTCTGTTTTAAGAATATTTTTTAAAGTAACATATTGATAATTATTTTATGCGATCAAACGGCCAGCGCTAAGTAATATAGAGCATATTGAAAAGGAGCATCAACGCAAGTGGGGTGGGGTGACATCTGCATTACCCTTTTAGTGGTTGTTATCGTTTTTCTTTGAAATAGGCAAAAATGACTCCATAAAAAAATGCTTTGAGGAAATAGAAGACTAACACAGTTTGACAGAAATAGTGCAGAGACGTGTGTTAGAAAATGTTTTATCATAGCGTTTTGGAGTTTCTTTCGGCTTAGTAGTGCAGTGGAGAGCTGGTCTTCCCCTCCGTTCACTCCGTTGAGTAGAGTCTCAGTTCTAACATTAGGCTTATAGAAATTAGGCTCAGCTGCTGGCACGTTGTGGCGGCATCAACCACTTGTGGTCATGGTGACAGAGTCCAGATGTTCTCAACGAAACTGGTTTCCTTGACCTTTTCCTTTTGTATACATGCTCTTCGTGTTTTCAAACAAACTGTATGTGCATTGAGTGCTTCCTGTTGAGGAAATGGAGGAGGTATGGAAAGCCCTGTGGGGATAGAGATGGGACAGGATTATAATGGACAAACTTCAGATGTCTCCAGGTTCATGCATCTGTGTCCCTGTGGATTCACCTGCTTTGTAACATCAGCATCTCAAAAGCCAGATGCTTAGATGTCTAGCTCTGTTGGGCTCTACTGAATATTGGCTTTCTTTCATTAAGCAGTCATACTTTTTGTGGCTGAGCAGTTAACTTTGGAAAGAGATGATTTTGTGGTGTCTTTTAAATACTTTATAAATAAACTTGGTTTAAATAATACTTAATACTACACTGCTCCATTGTCCCATTGTCTATAAAAGCCATTTCTGTGGCAATATGCAGTACAATATTTACATAATTTAGTTATACAAGATGTTATTGTAAATTTGAGGTATTTTTATGTCGGTTAAAAAAACAACATGAAATAAAATTTAAATTGCCTTTTTTAATGTCATACAATTCTATGGGTTTTAACACATATGTAGATTTGTGTAACTATTCCCACAACCATTCCATCCCCTCAAAATATTCCCTCATTCTGTCTCCACCCCTAAATCCTGGCAACCATTGATGTGTTCTCCATCCTTGTAGTTTTGCCTATGCAAATATGTCATTTAAATGGAAGCATACAGCATGTCTTTTGATGCTGACTTCTTTCACTCAATAGAATGCCTTTGAAATTCATCCAAGTTGTTGGGGGTATTGATAGTATGTTCCTTTTAATAGCTGAGTGGGATCCCACTGTGTGGGTGTATTCCAGTTTATTTATCCATTAACCCATTGAAGAACATTAGGGTTATTCTCGTTTTTTAGGTTTTACAAATAAAGCTACTCTGAACTTTTGTGTAGCAGTCTTCGCATGTATGTATGCTTTCCTTTCTCTTTGGTAAATACCTAGCAGTAGAATGGCTGGAGAATATTGAAGCTGTACGTTTAACTTTTTAAGGAAATTTCAAACCATTTTACAGAGTTAACTGTATCAGTTTGCATTCCCACCAGTAGTGCATGAGAGAGAGTTTCAGGTGCTTGGCGTCTTTGTTAGCACTTGGTATTGTCAGTACTTTTTACTTTAGCCATTCTAGTAGATGTGTAGTGGTATCTCTGGTTTTACGTTGCATTTCCATAATGTCTAGTAATGTTGAACATTTTTTCACATGCTTACTTGAAGCTTCTTTGCAGCCATTTTGATGTGCTTACTTGTAGCCATTTATATATCCTTTTTGGTGAAGGGTCTGTTCGAGTCTTTTGCCCATTTTTAAATTGGGTTGTTTCTTTTCTTGGTTTAGTTTTTGGAGGTTTTTTTTGGTTTTTAACATATTCTGTACACATATCCTTCACTGCATATGTGATTTGCAAATATTTTTCTCAGTCTGTACCTTATTTCTTCATTCTTTATTAATAGCGTCTTTTTCAGAGCAAGAATTTTTAATTTTGAAGAAGTGCAATGTATCTTTTTAATTTTTTTAATGGATCGTGCTTTGTATGTAGTTTCCAAGAACTCTTTGCCTAGCTCCAGGTCGTAAAGATAGTTTTTTATGCTTTGTTCTAAATGTTTTATAGTTTCACATTTTATATTTAGATCTATTTTGAATTAATAGTTGTATAAGGTCTGAGGCTTCAGTCAAGGTTCCTTTTTTTACATATGGATATCTAATTGTTCTAACACCATTTGTCGAAAAGACAGTCTTTTCTCCTTTGAATTACCTTTGCATCTTGGCCAAAAATCAGTTGGCTATATTAGTAAGGGTCAGTTTCGCCGGTACTTCCTGTGCCCCTGAGATTCTCTTTTTTTAAGTCCTCCAGACACAAAGGTGGGGCTTTAGAATGCGGCAGTGTGCTTCCCATTGTTGCAGGAACGGGGACTCCTTCCAGGGCCTGAGAGTGGGCTCTTGTCTAACACTCTGAAATGAATTGTCTGAGGAGACACACGTGCTGACAAAGCAAGAGGCTTTATTGGGGAGGGACGCCCTGGGCGGAGAGCAACAGGGTAAGGGGACCCAGGAAGACTGCTCTGCAATGTGGCTTGCATTTTCCGGTTTTATGGTAATGGGGTTAGTTTCCGGGTTGTTCCTGGCCAGTCATTCTGACTCAGTACTATATGCAAATTTACATTTAGTATCATTTGATTTTTGTTGCGGAAAGGCACCTGGATGCACCTTGGAAGCCTGTAGTTATTCACTGTTCTGTTTACCTTGTAGCTCTTATATTTATTACATCAAGAATTGTCTGATTTGGGGCTTCCCTGGTGGCGCAGTGGTTGAGAGTCCGCCTGCCGATGCAGGGGACACAGGTTTGTGCCCCAGTCCGGGAAGATCCCACATGCCGCGGAGCGGCTAGGCCCATGAGCCATGGCCGCTGGGCCTGCGCGTCCGGAGCCTGTGCTCCACAACGGGAGAGGCCACAACAGTGAGAGGCCTGCGTACCGTGGGAAAAAAAAAAAAAAAGAAGAATTGTCTGATTTTAAGCCCTCAGTATCCAGCTACTGAGCTGCCTCCGAGATGTGAGTTGATTCATCTTCACTCTGAACTTCTTGCAAAAGCTTTAAGAGGAATTAGAGGATTTAGGGGAAGTCCAAAAAAGAGGGGCTAATTATTAACATATTCATTCTCTACCGCCTTTAAAAAAATGTGGACTAAATATAATTATCCAAACAGCTGGAGAAAAACAAATATAGCTCAGTAGATTCCTAGTGGAAAAGCTACATGGTCTAGAAATTAGCTAATTTATTTTAAGTAATTATCAGTAGAAATTCATTAAAAATTAGGGAGGAATCCACTGTAGGTGATCATAAATCTCTTCAAACCAACCTCAGGAGGCCATGTTAATGGGATCACAGCGGACTATAGGAATAGACGATTAGAATGGCCAAGTTGAAGGTAATTAAGGATAACTCGTGGCATTTAAATGATAGAAAGTGACAGTAGTATATGAAGATGGAAGATAGTTGAAAAATCCTATGATATCCCTTTACAGCTATATCACATTGGTTATTATAGTTGTTTTTATGCTTTTAGCATCTGTTTTCCACAAAAGGGTCAAGTCTTGAGGGCTTGGATCTTGCCTCCCTTAGTGCTTGTCCTGTTTTTACTATTTAAGGCTAGTAACAATTTGGGAGTGTTTATGGAGCTCTGTGCCAGACCCCGTGCTGAGCACCCTTATGTGGATTATCCCATGTCATCCTCACAAGAGCCCTGTGAGGTTGGTCCTGACGGACAGGGAAGGAGACAGGCACAGAGGATATAAGTGCATAGGACCGAATTCACATGGCCTGGCTCTAGAGCCTTGCTTTGCTCTTACCCTTTCAGCTGTGAGATTGCTTCATTGAATGGGGCAAAATTCTTGGAAGGAAAGGATTAAGTCGAAATTAAATACTAAAAATTAACTATACATTTTATAAATGTAAAGGGCATTTTGACTAGGTGTGTCGGAATTTAAAAATCATGGACTGAGGGCTTCCCTGATGGCGCAGTGGTTGAGAGTCCACCTGCCGATGCAGGGGACACTGGTTCGTGCCCCGGTCTGGGAAGAACCCACATGCCGCGGAGCAGCTGGGCCTGTGAGCCATGGCCGCTGAGCCTGCGCGTCCGGAGCCTGTGCTCCGCAATGGGAGAGGCCACGGCAGTGAGAGGCCCACATACTGCAAAAATAGATAAATAAATTTATGATTCATTATGTCATCAGAATATTTCTTCTGCCAGTTTCCCCCATGTCAGCTAGGTATAAGTAACCACTTTTTATCACCACCCTTTTCCTGAGTTCATGTCTTCAGTAGAATTGTGCCATTAATCCAGTGCCAGGGGACTGAATCCAAAGGAAGATTTAGACAAGTTGAGGTTCAAGGAAATAAGAATTTGGTACTCTTTTTTCATGTGGATAATTTGGGGTCCTAGTTGCTTAAGCTTTTAAACTTCTCGAATGATCTTATGGAGATGGGTCCTTATTGTGTTCAAAAGAGATGATTCCTTCTCTCTGTCCTCCCTCCCTCTCACCCAAATTAATTAAAGTGCACTTAAACCAGATGGTTGATTTTATACTTCTGAGAGAATAAGACCCTTAAGGAATGGAGGAATGGGTTAATATCCTGTCCAGATGGATACCTGTGCCTGAATGTTCATGTTTATGCACATTTTTCTTTGTGAATGTACAGGCAGCAGCCAACTCAAAGTCAGCCAGACAACTTGTGTGGTGTTCTTCCTTTTTACAAACAGTTACAGCTGATAACTAAGCACAGATAAGAACCTTTTTCAATGCCCACAGAGTTGTTTTGCTCTTTTTGATAAGTGACTTCACAGTTATAGGCCAAGGGCATGCTATAAAGTCATTGGGGGAAAAAGTCTTAAGAGTGGTCAAAATTTGGGGGCTATCAGAACTTTCTTCTTTACCTAAATCTGAACACTTATTTAGATGGTAGATTATCCACATCACATAGGCAAATGATAAATGTTTGAGATTCAGTTTTTATTTCTGTTAGTAACAGTTGATCATAAGTAGAGGCATTTGGCTGTGGAACTGAGAGAGGGGAATGTTTTCTGGTATCTTTCAGTGAAGTTGAAAATGTCCCTACATTCACCTTTCATCCACATTGTACCATGCCTAGTGAGAATTTCAAACCAGGCCCCTTGATCCAGTTCTTCTGGAGCCATTGATATTGTTGGGAGATTACATATATACACAATCTCTACAGAAACCAGAGAAGACCCAGCTTAATTGTAATTCCTTAGAAAATCTTGTAACACCTTAGCTGAGCTTAAAATGTGAATTCTAACTCTGTAGCCTTATTGTTGCTCACCTGGACTACTGGTTTACCATCCCATTCTGCCCCTGCCGCATGCAGTTCATTTTACACATTGCCACCATGATTTCTGTACAAAAAAAGCATGTGTAACCCTGTCACTTCCCTGCTTAAAACATTTCCAAGGCTCCTCACAGCCTGTGGGACAAAGTCCAGTGTTATTCTGTGGTCTTCCAGCCCTCTGATGGGAAGCTGGGCAACCACATCATCTGCTGCTCCCTGCTTTGAACCTGGTACTTCTGGTACACTGGGCTGTCTCTCACCTCAGGGTGCTGCTCCCTTTCCGCATTTCTCTTTCTACCTCCTTGTTCTTTAAGAGTTTACTCAAGGGATTCCTTCCTTCTGACACCCTAGGTTGGGTGGTGTGCCCCACCTCTGCCCTCCTGCAGAACTCTGTGCTTTTCTTCCCTCATTGCCTGTCACATACTGTATTCATGAGAGGGAGCTATGAATTCTTTGAGAGCAGGGGCCCATGTCTTAATTATCTGTTTCCTCAAGCCTGATACAGAAACTGACACATGGTAGATACCAACGTCGGTGTGTGTTAAGGCAACGTTGCATGAATGATGGAGTTGCCTTTTGAGGTGGTGAGTTCCCATCACTGGAAGTGTTCCAGGCAGGGGCTGAGAGGGCTCTGTTACTCAGAAGTTACTCCGTCTCTCATTTTGCTTTTTATTTTAGTTGATACTTTTAGTTATCTTTTTTTAATTTAATTTTTTCATCTCATTTTATCTTTGATAGTTAAATAAATAAAACCTTTCTAGTAATTAGCATTATATTAATAGCTACAAAATGCCTAATGTATACATTAGCACTAATTTTTTCAACAATGCTAGGAGAATGATAGTATTACTTTCATTTTATAGTTGCAGGAATTGATGTCAGAGTGAAGGAAATTAATCTGCCCAAGGTTAATTCTAGTAATTCTAGTAATTCTTAGAGCCAGGATTCAAATCCAGGTTTGAATCTAGACATTATATACATTTCACTATGCCATTTTGCCCATAAAGAAAATCAATGTTTTGGGACTTCCCTGGCGGTCCAGTGGTCAAGACTCCGTGCTTCCAATGCAGGGGGCGCAGGTTTGATCCCTGGTTGGGGAACTAAGATCCCACATGCTGCATGGTGTGGCAAAAAAAAAAAAGACAAAGAAAATGGATATTTGTGTAATGATCCGGCATAGAGCAGGGATTCAGTAGTTGTCTGGTGGTATTGACGTGACAGTAGGCTTGTTGTTAGTTTGTCTAAATATTTGAAATAGAAAGGAATACTCTTTTTTAAAGAAGTGAACAGAGATAAAAGGGGAAATAGATTATATTCTGTTTAGTTTCTTCATTTGGATTTTGTTTCTAGCTTCAAACCAAAGCTGTACATCGAGTTACAATGGAGGTGATCCTGGCTTTTCTACCGTCAGTAAATTTCTGATTCTGCCCAAAGACAGGAGTCCCCTCCCCTACCCCATCCCAGCCCTGTGGAATTATTCTGGGTTTTTTTTGGCATAATCCTAGCTATTTTGATGGTAGGTGATGGAGGAAGGGGTGCAATACTATTTCCACAAAAATACAAGAATGTGTCTCACTGATGTCAAGGAAGTTACTGTGAAGCAACTATACCTTTAAAACATAAAATGACTGGGGTATCAAGTAGAATAAGAATGCTATTACATTTAAATCTCAGTGTGATTCTATGGGCTTAGGCAGTGGCTGCCAGAGATTAGTTTAGATCAAAGGCCTCCAAATTGAATCTTACCTAATAATTCACCTGGCTTGCAAAACACAATGAAGCTTTTTGTAAACAGCTTGTGTTGTGCCTGTTATCGATGTGTAACTTCCCAGTCCCCCCCTGCACACTGCCCCCCACGCCTGCTCTCCAGAGATTGTTCTGCCGCCCCCCCCCCACTCTCCACATTCAGCTCCCAGAGTAGGTCAGATATTTATTTCAAGAACCAGATGTCTTGTGTCCAAAGAAAAAAATTAGAAAAGATTTATTTTGATTTAAAAAGGTTATTTAATAAGGATGTAGAATGTGAGATTTTGATGAAAAAAGACAGGGACTCATGAAATATGTTTTGATACTGTATGTAAGTCTAGTTGAAACTGCTTTTTGCCAAATCTTACCGTGTATAGTTGAAATATTCACTCGCATCTGCAGTGAAATTTGTGTTTGTCTAGTAGGAACAGGAATCTAATTAGACAGGGTTTGATTTGCTCACATAAAATGTCTGTAGGGAACGCGCTTGGGTCGGGGGGTTCTACCGCATCATTGGGAGGGGCTTGGCTCCTTTGGGCTTTCAGCATCCTGAGGATAAGGCCTCTGTCCATGTAACCACAGGGCTCTCTTGGAGCTCCAGCCAAGATCCCTGCAAGAGGAGGGGAAAGAACAGCGGCAGAGTGGCTTTCTAGAATCTTCTGCCTGACTTGTACTTGAAACTCCTTGGCCACCGCTGTCTTCCAGGAGGCTCCAGTGTGGTGTTTAAGTGGGCACATTGCCAGCCCAAATAAAACCAGATTTCTATGACTGAAACAGAAGGGGGGGGAGGGGAGATCAGGTTTGAAAGAGTTGACTCTGCTGCCAAATGCGAACTGTATTTTTAAGTCATGAATCTGCTTAACAGTCTTTTCAAAGTTGAAAGGGAAATGCATTATGTAGGGACATTTTAAAGAAATATTTCAGTTTTGGGAAAAAATTTTTTCCAGTCCATTGCTATGCTTTTGTAAAATTCTTGATGTCCTTTTATTACTCTCCAGTAAGTAATCTTTTAAAATTATAAATATTAATAACCTGGGCTTAAAAATAGAGCAGGATCGATACTATGTGCTTCAGGTTAAGGAGTCTTTCATGCCTTTCCTGAAGGCACATGATTTAGAAATATTTATGAAAAATCATCAGGCCTTTCTCTCAGAGCCTCTCCTTTGGATATAAGTCGTGAAAGCTCAGGCCCTCAGGTGTTAAAAACTGCTTTGGGTAGTTGTGTTCACTGATCCGGCAGCAAATTCTGCCACGCTGTTCTGATGAACTACAGTCTTTTCTTGCCTCTGGGTGTTTCTGCCTGGTTAATTCTCTATGTGAAACCTTCTGCATACACCTTTCAACCCGGGAAAATTCTGTTGAGTGTTCAACTTTCACTTCACCGCTCAGCCTTTCCTGTCTTCCATGCCGTCACCTCCTGACTGGTGTGGTGGCTTGGTCTCTGCTGCCCCTATCACAGAGAGGAAGTCCAGCAGTGATGGTGTGGAATAAACGAGATAGTCAGAGTAAAGCGCTCTGAACTGTGCTCAGCCTCCCCAAAGGAAGCTCACATTATGTATAGTCATCATTTTTTCACATCACATTGTCATTGCTTCTGTGCTTTTCTCTTACTTTTTGTGGATGATGGATTCCTTGAGGACGGTTCTTTCGGTCATTACAGTTATTCCTGGCATTCCTCCAGTGTGTGGTGCATGGTGGGCGCTCAGGAGACTTGTAATGGATGAGCAAGGGAGCAGACAGGGAGACCGGAGCTCTCAGTGCCCGCTTCCCCGACTCAGCCTGCGGAGACATGAGGGAGCGAGGTCTGTACACCCCGCAGGTAAAGAGCAGGGCTCCTTAGCTGGCCAGGGAGTGGCAGTTTTTCCACTGTGCTGTGCTTTGTGTCACTGAATGAGTTGGCCCTCCAGCTGATACCGGCATCATTCAGAACTATGGAATTATCTCACTGGAGGACTCTTGATTGAAGGAGCTCTGCATTCATTCACTTCAAGTTCATTTAGCATTTATTGAGTATCTCCTATATGCTGGGTTCTAGGGCTGCGAAAGTGAACAACAGTAAGTTCTTTAAGAAGTTCTTCTTTAAGTTCTTTCAGAACCTTTAAGTTCTTTTAGGAGAGTGGGGGAGACAGACACACTCACCGCATCCTCAGTATGTAGACGCTTAAGTGAAAGGTTAAAGGTATAGACAGAGAAAGGACTTGTGATTCTTATGTTTTGTTTCTTCTTTAAGAACATTAAGTTCTTGTTAAAGAAAGTAAGTGCTGTTCCTTAAGCCCTGTTTTTTCAAGAGATTTTATAAGCTTGTTTATATTTCTATATATGTGACACCAGACAGTTGGTAGCAATAATGAGGCAAAAACAGCATCAGAGATGATCCTGTAGCCTCTGCAGTTACCAGTATCTTTGACCATGACTTCCCTGAACATGACAGCACTAAAGAAATACTGCTTAGACTTTCTCTTTAAATTCTTAGCATGCATCCTTAAGGCCTAAGATGACTACTGGAAGCATCATGTTCATATTCTAAAATGTGGAAGAAGGGAAGAAAAAAGGTGAAATTCTGAACAGAATCAGCTTTACGTAACTTTTCTTTGCCTACTTTTCTCAGAACACGTGCATGTGTCTCATTGGCCCGAACTTAGTCCTGTGGACTCATCTAGCTGTAAGGAGGCTATGAGAGGTAGTCTTTCAATTAGTTGTCTTGCTTTCCCCAGATAAATCAGGGGTTCTGTTAGGAACAAGGAGAGAGTGGACACTGGGTAACAACAAGCAGCCTCAGCTATATTGCTCAGTAAAATGTTCTTTGAATGAATGAATGCAAGTGAAGGAGGCACGATGGAATCAAGGCTTTTGGTTCATATACTGTGCATTTAATTTTCATGGTCTATATTTTTTGAACCTTGATATCAGATTGATTATCCACATATCTAGAAAATCAAATACTTGGATTTGCTTTGCCCTCTAAATCGTAATGTTAGTTTATCTTCAGGTATGGTGGACTGGGCCAGAATTGTAGGCTAGTGAGAGGAGGTAGGTTTTGGGTGTGACATATATATATATGGACACGTTTGGTATTTTAATTTCATTCTTGATTAGCAATAGTTTACTGAATTCTTGTGATTGTGGTTTATAGAAATAGCTGTATAACTTATGTAGGTTTATATGTATAGTGTTTTTTTCAGAGATTTATTTGTTTTATTTTTTCACCTCTGCCCTGGCAGTGATTTTCCTAATGTGGATACTAAAATTGATAGGACATAATTTCCTAAGGGATACATGTACATATGCTAGTGTCAACCTTTACCACTGTAATACTCTTGAAATGTAAGTTTTAAAAATTGTAGAAGTTCTGTTTTCTTAAAATTGAGAATGATACCAATTTCCAAAATTATCAGTTGGTACCATAATTATTTAACTGATAACTATGATAGGATATTCATGGTTTTCTTTTATTTTCCAGTTTCTGAGCCCAGAATTTAAAAGAAAACTCTTTCTTCATTGTCAATGAGGCTATTTTGGACAGGATTGCCCTGTGAACTTTGTAAAGAGAAGTGTACTGTGAGGAACCTTAAAAATAGGTTTTTGTTGGCTTCTTTGGGACGATATTCATGTACTCTGCACACTGTTGAAAATATGCTCTATTCCTTCATTCTCTTGTGCTGAGCAATCGGAAATTGGTTTTCCGAAACCATCTCAATGCGAAGAATGGCCTGCTTTTATTAGTTATGTGAAGAAGTAAATTCCAGGGACCCTCAGCTGCAGGATGGCTCTTTCTTCACAACTGCTGCTCTTCCTTTGCGGAGGATGCCAGTTGCTAAGAGAAGGCTTTGTCTGTTGCGCATAAAATGAATTTTGTTTGGACCTCCCTCAAGCGACTTAAAGTGTGTAAGAGTCCAGCTGGACATTCCTCACCAGATGATAATTTAAATGCAGGTCAAATTTAGAACCCAACTTATATTAGTTTAAAAATAGATGTTGCCTTTAGAAAGCTGACCTCTGGTACATTTGGGGCTTGGGGAGCTGCTAGGCCATTTCTTGTGATTCACACAGCTGTTCTAGACTCTGAAAGGGAGTGCACATTTAGAGTAGATGGAGCCAGTGTCCTTGTAACTTGGGACCCCAGTCTTCTGTCACGCCAATTTCTTCAGCCCATGCACATTAGTTCCAGTGCGTTCATGGAAGACAAGAGTATGTATGGTAGAATAGAATCAGATTTCTGTACATTAATTTTACTGGAGGTTTTCCACTTTGACAATGAAAGCCTCAAGAACACAGAAGGAAAATCTAACAGGTTAATTTTAAGGTAATAAGACTATTCATTATATGATGTATTCTTCAGTTTTATTTAGATAAGTCAGAAATTTCCCTCAGCGGACAGGGTAAACGTTGTTAACCCTAAAGATGAGAAAGATATGACTACTGGCAGCTTTCACCTGGGGCTGGAAGTCAAACAAATGATGTTATGTACCATTTATAATATGCAGATGAGTTATTGGTTATCAGAATATGGAGTCATCCTTTCATGTCTTCATTTGTCACCCCCAAGTCCAAAGTTTACATGGAAGGTGTTCAGCAGAAAAGTTAATAGGGTAAGGTTGGGATTGGGGAGGCTTTTATTATTAGCTTTTTTAATTATCAGAGAAGCAAACATATTGCATGGATGTATTTGAATTATTGCCTAAAATTTTGTCCAGTATTGAAACAAAATGGTAAGCTTAAAGTTTTAAATACTTGATTATAAAAATAATGATTAAGGGCAATTTTTTTCTTTATGATTTATAAAAGTAAAATAAACATTTTTTTAATGCAGTAAGATTTATCTTTATTTCTGGACATCACTTTTCATATAGTCTTAATAGTTATCCTTTTTACTGACACTTTTGTATGTTAAAATGCCCTTTGTTTGGACCTCCCTCAAGCAGCTTAATGTAAGAGCCCAACCGGACATTGCTCACCAGGTGATAATTTAAGTGTTTCTTTGAGGCCGATACCTTTAAACAGAATTAGTTTAACATTGAGTCTTTTTGGTACATTTAGCAGCACAAAATTATATATTATTTTGTGATCCACCTGTGTTAGTAATGTTATTTTTTTTATCAAAACAAATATCTTTTAAAAAGAGGAAATATGGGTTTTTTGCTTGCTTTTTGTTTATAAAAGGTCAGAGTATATTGCCTGTACTGTGTGTGTTTGTATGTGTGTGTGTGTGTAGTCCATGTTATTGTAGTAATTAACATGTTTCTGACAGAGGTCTACTGTGAATATTTTTGCATTGCACAAGTAATGTTTGGACATCTCTAAGATTACCATGCCATACTAGCTAGTATAGAAATGTCATACAGTGACATTGTTTGACACATCTGTGGAGGCCTTTATAATTTTTTCTTTGTTGTGTACATATTTGGACAAAAGCAAAACACTTGTTTTCATTATAACTTAAAAGCTGAAACTAAAAAAAGTAGTATTTCCTTCAAATAGACAACATTAGGTATGAGTAGCCACCTAATAATACATTATAGAGAACATTTTCAAAGTTAGTGTTTTAATAGGAATCAAGATGCCTGTTCTCATACTAGGAAGTTGGTTCATTTAAATTAATAACAATAATATTTATAATGTCTTATTTTTTAAATAATGCTCTGAGTGCTTAAGTAATAAACACTCCTCTTGATCCTCGAATTCTTCCTTTTAAATAGACAGGATATCCACATTTAAAAATAAAAAGAAACCACATCCACACATTAGATACATTTCTAACTGATTGGAAAGGAAGTGTCAGCTACAAGTAGATTTTCAGCAGTCTCTTAATCAGTCTGGCTTTCATTTTCCTAGTAAAGTCTTTATTACAGCAGAAACTCAAGCAAAACAAAATGTGGCTTTTGGAACTGAGCTATCTTTGGGAGCAGTTCTCTGAAGTTTAAATTACAGTTATTCCCATTGGTGGTGATCAGAATTCATTTGCTTTTCTCCTTGAGTACCTCCTTGGTGTCAGTCATCATCCTGCTAGGCTCTGGGGACATTGTATTTCCACAGACTGACACCTTACTTGTCTTCATGGAACTTAGGGCTTAGTGGAAGAGACGTAAACAAAACAGTATGGTCATGTAAATATATACATGTAAACTAGTAAGTGCTCTGGAAGCAATATACCCATGTATTTCCAATAGTATAAAAGGAAACCTGATGTTTTATTTAAAACACGCACACACACACACACGGAGCAAGAGCTGGGGTTTGCAGGTTACATTTTCAGCTAGTTCAGGGTGTGTGTGGGGTGAAGGTGGGAGAGGAAGAGGATAGGGGCAGGGGAGAAAGTGCTTCCAACAAAGATGAGTAGGGATTATCCAAATTGGGACTTGGGAGGTAGGAAAATATTTCAGACAAAACCCCACCCCTGACAGGAGAGCTGAGTGTGTTTGACAAGTTTAAAGATTGGTGTGGCTGGAGCATAGTAATTGGGGACATGGTGCCTTCGAAGTTGGAAAGATTTGCTGGAATATCATGCAGGGGCTTTTCGACCACGTCAAGGATTTTTAGCTTTACGCCCAGTGTAATGAGAAGCCATGAAATGGCTTTAGGCAAGGGTGTATTATGTTTTGCAAAGGCCACTTGGTTGCTGTGCTGAGAGTATATTAGAAGGTGGCAAGGGTAGAGGCGGGGAAATCAGTTATGCAATTAAAAAAAAATTTATTGAAATATAGTTGATTTACAATGTTGTGTTAATTTCTACTATACAGCAAAGTGACTCATTTATACATATATATACATTCTTTTTCATATTTTTCCATTATGGTTTATCGCAGAATATTGAATATAGTTCCCTGTGCTATACAGTAGGACCTTGTTGTTTATCCATTCTATATATAATAGTTTGCATCCGATGCAGTTTTTTACTAATGTTATCCTGGGACATAAAGGAGTTGACTACTTTATTTTCTTCCCCTAACTAGAGCTGGAATTTTTGCTTTTTGCATTTTGGATGACCTTTAGTGCTCTTCCCGAGTGGAGCATGGGCTCCTTGAGGTCCTGCGGTTTGGTCTCATTCCCTGTGATGTGCCCATAACCTTGAGCAGAGCCTGACAACAGAGAAAGTGCTCGATAAATATTTCTGAACTGACTGACTGATGGCCTGAGAAGAATGAACTTCTGTATGTTGCTCATCCAAGTCTGTCAGCACCTTCTCCTCTGCCACCCGGCGGTTCAAGCTGTATTTAAATCTACTTAATGGCCGCGGGCATTGCAGCCAGGTCCACATAGACTCTTGTCCTTGACAACAGGCCTTTGTTTGGATACTTTGGGAAATACTGGCCACCACCAGGGCTGAAAGTGCACAGAAATGGTCTGTTAGCTTAATTTTTGGGGCTAGCAGCCTGATGCACAGCAACAAAAAGGACTTGGCAGCAGGGAGCACGTGTGGATTGCTGGAAGTTTCAGGGGAGGTCAGGCGCACCAGAATATAGGAACATGGTGTTGGTTTTATTAGTTCAGAAGTTTTAAATTTCAGTATAACCATGTTTTTCCAACAGTATAAAGGATGGACTTGATGTTTTATGAAGGAAGAAGCAGCAGCAGCAGCAGCAACAAGTGGGGTTGGAGGCTACATTTTAACATGTAATTGAGAGTTCCTTTTATTTAGGATAAATCTTTGAAACAGCTTGACAGATAAAGCTGTTTAATGCTGTGAACATCACTTGAGGCAGATAGAAGTTTTGTTTTCGGATGTAGATCATATATATCAGCTCTGAGTATAAAATATTTTTTGTTCTCTGGTTCAGACTTGTAGACTGTGTGACAGGGCCAGGCTCATGCATTTGCTCTTTCTTGAACTAAAAGATTGTATGTGAAAGCTTGCCTTCTAAGGGAAGCATTTGAAGGAACCAACGCGGTCTCTGCCCTAGTGGCCAGGGATTGTGGGTAAATCCTGAAGTGTGCTTTTCCTTTGCCTTTGGTTACAGAGCTTCACCAAGGTGGTTACTTCCTCCATAGATGGGTCTGGAAGTGGCTTCAATTGTACTTGTAAAGCTTGAGATAAATGTCTTCATTTTCTCTCTGATGAAAGTAAATGTCATTTTCATACATCTATCTCTGTATTTGTTGTCCCAGAAGGCAGGGTCTTCCTCCGTACTCTTCTCCAGTTTCCAACTTAATTCACTTAATTCCTGTACAAGGAGCACGTCTGTGATGCCTGCCCCACTCACCCTCCCTGCAAAAATAGTCACTGAACAACTACTGTGTGGGTGCCAGGTATTGTTCTAGGTCTGTGTTTCAAGCAATACAAAATTATATATTTTTTGTGTATGCGACTGTGGACTTGTGAAATTAAATTGATCGACCAGGGTGACTGAGGAGAACTTTATTTTATTTCATCATAAGTATCACCGTGAAAGGAACCCTCACCAGAATATAGTTCGAGTTCATATTGGAAACTTAGATTATTTCTTCCTTTCTAAAACAAACAGTGGAAAAAAAAGTTATGCATGTTATGTCAGGAGAGAAGCTGATATTATGAAGCCTATATAATTTAATTCCAAAGGATTAAGATACAGTTAAAATGTATTGACACTTGGAAAATGTGTCAGCTGTTTTAAAATGAATAAATTTTAGTTCAGCAGATATTCTTTTCTGTTAGTCTTTAAATTGATATATTCAGTTCCTTGCTTGTGTTTAATTCCAATGAAGAACTTTCATACTCCTGATTACTGATGATGTTGACAAGCTAGGCCAAGGGAAATCCATGATTTAATATTTACCACACAAAAAGCACATTGGCTCTTGTTTTTAAACATAAGTTGTCTACTTTGGTACTATGTGTGTGTGGGTACTGAAAATCTAGAAAATTGAGGCTTTGAAAGCTATCAGTTTTAATTCTTTCTAATTTGGATACCTTTACTTTTTTGTTTGTTTGTTGGGATTTTTGCCTTATTGTACTAGCTAAAACCCCCAGTAGAATGGTAAATAGAAATGGTGAGAGTGGACATCCTTATCTTGTTCTTGATGTTGGGAGGATGCTTTCAGTCTTTTAACATTAAGTATGATGTTAGCTGTAGGTTTTGTACAAATACCCTTTATAGGCTGTGGATGTTCCCTTCTGTTCTTAGTTTGCTGAGTTTTTTTTTTTAAATCATGCATGGGTGTTGTATATATTGATATGATCATGTGGCTTTTTGTTCTTTATTAATGTATTAAATTAATTTGTTTTCACATGTTGTATTATGTTGATTTTCAGATGTTAAACTTGCATTCCTGGGACGAATCCCATTTGGTGATAGTATCTAATCTGTTTTATTTGTTGCTGGATTTGATTTACTGATTGAATTTTGTATATATGTATTCATGACGGATATTGATCTGTTGTTTTCTATTTTTGTGATATCTTTGTCTGGCTTTGGTATCAGGATACTATTAAATTTATAGAAGGAGCTGGGGAGTGTTCTCTTTTTCTGTTTTCTAAAGAGTTTGTGAAGAAGTGGATTTATTCTTTAAATGTGTGATAGAATTCAGCAGTGAAGCCATCTGGGCCTGGGGTTTTCTTTGTGGGAAGATTAGTAATTCCTAGTTGAATTTCTTGTTACAGGTCTGTTCAGGTCTTCAGTTTCTTCTTGAATCAGTTTTACTACTTTTTATCTTTCTAGGATTTTGTCTATTTCACCTAAATTAGGTTGATATTCAGTTTCTCATAATATTCCCTTATAATCTTTTTCTATAGGGTCAATAGTGATGCCTCCTCTTTCATTTCTGATTTTGGTAATTGGTGTCTTTTTAATTTTTCTTGGTCAGTCTAAATAACAGTTTGTCAGTTTTATTGCCCTTTTAAAAGAATCAACTGTGGTTTTGTTGTTTTTTTCTCTACTGTTTTTCTGTTTTCAGATTTGTGCTCTAAACTTTAATATCCTTCCTTTTTCTTGCTGTGAGATTTAGTTTACTCTTTATCTAGTTTAAAGTGGAAGTGAATTGAAATTTTTATTTTCTAGCATAGGCTTAAGTTTATAGCTATAAAATTCTAATAACTGCTTTAGCTACATCCTATAAATTTCCACATACAGTATTTAACTTTCTAAGACTTGCTTACTTCACATAGCATGCCTTTGAGATTCATCTGACTTGTTGCAAATATCAGTAGTTCCTTCTTTTTTACTGCTGAGTCTTCCATTGTGCAGATGTACCAGTTATACATTCCACCCATTGCGGGACACTTGGGTTGTTTGCAGTTTGGATGATTATGAGTAGAGCTGCTATAAACAATTGTGTTCAGGTTTTTCTGTTAATGTTAAGTTTTCATTTCTCTTGGGTAGATACCTAGGGTGTGTGATTTCTGGATCATAGGGTAAGTGTATGTTTAACTTTAAAAGAAACTGTCAAACCGTTTTCAAGAGTGGTTGTATCATTTTGCATCCCCACCGGCAATGTTTGAGAGTTCTCCTTGCTTCCCATCCTCACCGCCACTTATTGCCAGTAGTTTTCATTTTAGCTATTCTAACAGGTGTGTAGTCATACCTCGTCATGGCTTTAATTTGCATTTCCCTAACGGCGAATAATTTTAAACATCTTTCGTGTGTCTGCCATCTTTATATCCTCTTTGGTGAAGTGTCCTCTCTAAGGTTTAAAGTCCCTATGTTAAGGGTTTCTGAGAAAAATTGTTTTAAGTACACTGAATATAATCTTTTCTTGATACCGGAGGTTATTGTTATGGACTATAATTCCAAGATGGGTTTGGAATTACCGGGAAGCTTTTGAGGACTACTGAGTGGTGTTGTGCTACTTACGTCTCTTTCAGGCTTTACTTTTCTGCTGTTGGTGTGCCTGATTCTGGCAGCAGTCTCATTTCCCGTCCCCTTTCTGGTTTAATGCTTTTATGAAATGATCATGAATAAGCCTGTTAGAATTGTGTTTGAAAAAGAATAGTGGAGTGCCTCTCAGTAGATGCTACAGGAGCTCTTCTCTAAGTACAGTACATAAACTCTGTAACATCTGTTTTAGTGCCTTTCAAACTGGGGCCGTGAAATTGAGATGAGGGGTCTGTGAAATGTGACTCTGTATGTGCACCAAACGTTCTTTATAAACTGAATAAACAATATAACTTGCAATATCTATTCTGCTGTTTTTCAGAAATGTGGATGCTGCTGGGCAACCCTGGATTCATTATAATCTTTTTTTTTTCCCCCAATGTAGTTTCTCTCCCAGTTCTTTCACGTCTTTCCTTTTTATTGGCCATTGTGAGGGTGAGTAGAGGTTGTCAGATGGAGCTTTCTCAGTAAGTGAGGTATTGATGTTCATGACTAGCCAGGACAGGATGAAGTATGCTTTTTAGTTTGTGCAGTTTAACCACAGGTGGGTGGTTAACCAAATATTGTTTACAAGGCTTATATCAATTTT
Source organism: Pseudorca crassidens (assembly GCF_039906515.1). Taxonomy (NCBI): domain Eukaryota; kingdom Metazoa; phylum Chordata; class Mammalia; order Artiodactyla; family Delphinidae; genus Pseudorca; species Pseudorca crassidens. Next base: position 31,370,299 of record NC_090296.1, on the reverse strand, counting down.
TGATGATGCAGTATAGCATATTTTTGTTGAAAGGCTTCTTGTACAGAGTTAGAATACTGGAAAGCTCTTTGAATTCTTCAGATGAGAGGGCCTATATGAATTGTTATTAACACCAACCTAAACTAAACTAAAAAGTGGCAAGAAAAAGTGTATTCTTCGAGTGATTGTTGCATAAATGAGATGTTTATATCATGGGTTCCACGGCTGATTCTTTTCCCATCTTCGTCATGTCATTTTGATGTACTTGTTATAAATAAAACTTGATTAGTGGCATGGTGGCTCAACACAAAGATTATAAAAATAGAAAAGAAAGCTGTTCCTATGTGTGTAATTTATATAAACACGACATCTCCTTGCGTATTCTTGATCAGATTCTTACTTAAGTCTCTAAAGTGCTTTGCTGCTTTGCATGCCTCATACTGTCAAGCAAGTTCTTGTTCAAAGAATATGTAATTATGTCATAATATGATAATTTGTTATGCAGGTATTATATCTTAAATTATCAATCTTAACACCTTTATCTTCCTAAGTTATTTTTGGTTCTCATTTCAGGATACGAAGTAAGAGTAATTCCTTCTATGTTACTAGAGATTATCTAAGCAAAACTACCAAAAAAAGTTGTTGATGTACTAAGTTATCGGCACCCTCATTTTAATTATGAGATATTCAGGCATATGTAATGTTCACTTTCTTTTATAAACAGGCTAGTATGTTAATTGAAAGTAGCCTAAGTGTCTCTTTTTTGCATTTAGGGAATAGTATTTGAATTCCATTGAGATTAACCATAAAGGAAGAAATTGATAAATTGAACTACATTAAAGTTAAGAATTTCTCTTCGTCAAAAAACATTGTTAAAGGAGTGAAAAGACAGGCCACACAGTGACGGGGAGATATCTGCAGTATACTGCATATATATATATATATATATATATATATTTTTTTTTTTTTCGCGGTACGCGGGCCTCTCACTGTTGTGGCCTCTCCCGTTGCAGAGCACAGGCTCCGGACGCGCAGGCTCAGCGGCCGTGGCTCACGGGCCCAGCCGCTCCGCGGCATGTGGGATCTTCCCAGACCCGGGCATGAACCTGGGTACCTGCATCGGCAGGTGGACTCTCAACCACTGCACCACCAGGGAAGCCCAACTGCATATATATTGAACAGAGGACTCATATCCAGCATACATAAAGAACTGTAAATCAGTAACAGCCAGACCCTCCGTTCCCTCTTAACTTCCCTTTGGCCAAAGATGTAAGTTTTGAATAGGCAGCTCACAAAGGAAGATACTAAATCATTTCTTACAAGGAATTAGAATGAGGAATTAGAATTCTTTAGATATGGCATTATAGTTCTTAAAAATCTTTTTACCTTTAAGGGCTGATGCTCTTATTTGCCAATTTTGGTTTTAACTGCTCTAAGGATCTTTGTGAAATCTGAATAGTTTGAAGGGTCAGAAACAAAGTTTCTTGGTTATTAGGTTAGGAATAAACTATAGTGAGTTTATTAAATATGAAAACTTATCAGTTTTTAAAAATTTTTACAGAGAACTAAAATAAGCTGCTGATAAGGTATTTAGTCCGGAGATATCTCTGTTAGTCCAGAGAAAATATTTTTCACTTGCAATAATGCAAATCCACTTATGGTCTAATACACTTCTCAGTTAATGGTATGTTTTTTATCATCCTTGTATTCTCATAAAACTCCTCTAACGCTTACTATATTATGCCACATGTTATAGGTCTTTATATTTCTTTCTCCTGTATACTGTAATTTTCTTGAGGGCAGAAACTGTTTCTTTATTTCTTCTAACTAATGTATTGCTTATTAAATAGAAAATGTTGATTGTCTTCACATTTTATAGAAGAGTGATAAAGTACTAGAGGTTTTGAATTCTACTACATATTCCCCTTTTCTTATTTCAAATGAAATTAGTTGCAATTTCTTACATGATGATGATTTAACAGCTGTCCTGGTTGATGGTCTTGAAATTTTATAGCCATCATAACCTCTGACCTTTAATGAAAAAAAATGTGCTTGATACATATATTAACTTTGTGATGAACTTTGCCAAAGTTTAGCCACAAACAATGTAAATAATAGTATTTAAAAATTGGAAGATCGTATAACTCATTTTATCCTAAGAACAATGCTGTGTGAAAGTGCTTTGTAAGTTTACAAAGTTATTAGAACCAGCAGGTCGTGAAGGAATTTTCTGGCACGGTTCCTATTTTAGATTTGATACAGAGCCCATATTTATATTCAGAATCACTTTAAAATGTTTTATGAGTAAATCTGGCCCAACATAAGTTGATTATGCTGGAGAAACATTTTAAGATGCTGATTTCATTGATTTGGTTGTCTTGTGCATTTCCAGTAGAATAGGTAGGGGTATAATAAATCTGTTAGCTGCCGAGTTTGGTTTCCTTGTAAAATATTTAAAAATTTGTAATGCATGCCAGTTTGGAGTTGCTCATTGTTGTGATTATGGTAATTGCCAAAGAAGCTTCATACTGTAAATGTTTCATTAAGTATTTTTCTTACTTTTATCTTTTCAGATAACCTATTTGTTGAGGTTAAAACACCAATGAAACTGCCAGTAAAAATTGTTAATATGTATATCTACTTGTTTATTTTAGTAAAGTCTTTATTTTAGAATAATTTTAGATTTACAGAAACGTTGCAAAGATATGAATGTTTTAAAATGCCTGATAGTTCCTTTAATTGGCATTTCTATTAAAAGTTTTAAATCTTTAATAAAATGTTCCTGCCTCTGATTTTTTTTTATAGATTTATTTATTTATTTATTTATTTATTGGCTGTGTTGGGTCTTCACTGCTGTGCGCGGGCTTTCTCTAGTTGCGGCAAGGGAGGGCTACTCTTCGTTGCGGTGCGAGGGCTTCTCATTGCGGTGGCTTCTCTTGTTGCGGAGCACGGGCTCTAGGCGCACAGGCTTCAGTAGTTGTGGCACACGGGCTTCAGTAGTTGTGGCTCACGGGCTCTAGAGCACATTGCCTCTGATTTTCGTTCATTAGGAAATTATTTTGTTTTAATGTATGTGTAAGTGAAAGTCTGCTATTTTAGTTGTCCTTTTTCCTTAAATATCACTTTTCCTGTGCTGTAAAATGGCTATTGATTACATGGAGAGCTGTGAAACATAAATGTGTATATGTGTGATTTATGTACCACATTTATGAGCAGGAATAAACCTTATTGAATCAGGACCATGGGGATCATTTAATGATAGAAACAGAAATCTGCCTGGTAAAATATTCACAATTTTATATTTTTGTAAAAGAAAAGTAGTTTAAAATTGCATATGCCAAGTTTCTCTTCCCTTCTCCTCTTTTCTATTGTAGTTATATAATAACGTGAGAGAGTAGTTTTCTTTGTTTTGTTTTTTTTTCTTTGCGGTACACGGGCTTCTCACTGTTGTGGCCTCTCCCGTTGCGGAGCACACGCTCTGGATCTGCAGGCTCAGCAGCCATGGCTCACAGGCCTAGCCGGTCCGCGCCATGTGGGATCTTCCTGGACTGGGGCACGAACCCATGTCCCCTGCATTGGCAGGCAGACTCTCAACCACTGCGCCACCAGGGAAGCCCCGAGAGAGTAGTTTGTAAGGACAGAGAGATACCACATTTTATTGAATTTAAGATGCCTTCAATTGTAAGACGTATTATTATTCTATGTATCATTAAGGAAAAGACGATAGCTTTTTAAACTATGACACAGTGCTAAGATGCCAGTGATTATAAGATGCATCCTGATTTTAGTGATGTTAAAATGAAGAAAAATGTGAATTTTAGATCCATGCAAAACATTCATCACCCTGACACAGTTTTTATTTGGGGTTTAACTTAGGACCTCTAGCATTTTTAGAAGTCAGTGTGAGAATCATTTATTTGAATTGTGTTGCTTGCTTTTATGCTCAAATACTGTTGGTGACATGTTCTAAACAGTGTCTCTTATTTTAAGAAGATACCAAATTTTCATTGAAATATTATTTCTGTAGACAAATTTGAGTGCTTTACAGGAACAGAGAATAAAAAAAAAATTCTGTTCCATATAAGTTGAGTACTTGTACCATGTGGCCTCCAAGAGCTATTTCATCGTGTTCCTTCCTTCTCTTCTGAATTTTCAATTTTTCTCTTTACTGATTACTCACTCTCTTTCTAGTTTATAGCCTAAAAAATTGTTCTCAATCCTAATTCTTCCCCAAGCTACTATCATGTTTCTTTTTTCCTCCAGATTACTACTTGTTTCTTTTTTCCCAGCATTGCCTGGCTCGCACACTTCCTCACCTCCATTATTTAGTAAACAATTCTCTGCATAAGATTTATGTCTCTACCATTTTGTTAAAGCTATTCTCTCTGAGGTCCCCGGTAGCTTTCTCATTTTCTAAAGCTGGTTACCTCTTTTTAGTTCAGTTGTTAAAACCCATCTCTCTCTATGCTCTCTCTTTAGAACTATGGCTACAGTTTTTGTCCCTGTGCCACTTTTATAAAATCGTGATGCCAGATTTTCTTCCTGTTTCACCTATTCTATTATTAAAAGAATATTGAAACATTAAAAAAAATACTCCATGCATCTGCCATTCCAGTATATATATAAACGTATAGATTCTAGCGTGGATGCACTATAATTTTCTATATAATGTGTTTCTTGTCCGACAGTTTACTTGTTTCCAGATTCTTTATTTTGTTTAACAAACATTGTAGCAGAGAGTATTTTCATTCATATAACCTTTTGATTCTCTTGTATTATTTACATAAGATCCATTTCTAGGAGCACCACTGATGACTTAGCCATCAATTACAAGGGTTATGAACATTTTGCTGAACATTAACTACGATTTTAGGTGCCATCCCAATTTACAGGGCCACAGGGAGTTTTAATTCAGGCTTATTAGTGTCAGTGTACCAAAATTATTTTGCTCATTTAATAGTTATAAATGTATAAAATATTACCATGCTCATTTAATAGTTATAAATGTATAAAATATTACCATGCTAATTTAATAGTTATAAATGTATAAAATATTACCATGCTAATTTAATAGTTATAAATGTATAAAATATTACCATGCTCATTTAATAGCTATATGATGCCTATTTCATTTTTGTTGTTTATTTCTTGATAATTAACGAGGGTGAGCATTTTCACATCTGTTTTATATTGAATTTCCATTTCCTTATGAATTCTACCCTTACACTGTATCCTGTTTATCTATCTAGTAATCTAGTACAAAAGCTGTTACAGAGAAACTTGTCTTAGATTGCAGGATTTCTAAATTACCCTCTTTTTAAACCAAATGTACAGAAATATTCCTAATTATTCACAGTCTGATGGCTTTTGCCAATGTGATGCTTTAAATATCTTTTAATGTTAAATGGACTTTTCCCCTCTACTCATTACATAGAAATCTGGAGGAAAACCTGGTGACTTTTTCCATTTGTTAGCTGACCAGTTTTGTTATTAATGATAATAAAAATGATTCTCTGACAATTTGTTGTTGAACTGTGCCTAATGTATTTTTCTGCCTCTGCTCTTTATTTGAAAATGCTTTTAACATGTAAAATACAACTTAATTTAGGTATCATATGATAATTCTGGTGAATGGAAAAAGGCTTTCAGAGAGAACTTGGTATAACATTTATATTGACAGAAATTAAAAGATATATCTTTCCGTATTAACCTTAACTAACTGATACGTAGTACAGTTTCATGGGTAGTTTAGATTTGGTTTGTTGTTGCTGTTGCTAAATAACTCTACAGTGGACCCTCATCTCTCTCTATGGCACTGGTCTCACAACTGAATGAATTTTTGCTGTAATCTGTGCACCATCAACTTAATTCATTTTGAACTCTTGAACCTCTCACTCTTTGAACTTGCCCTTTACTTATTGTTACTGTTACCCTGTCTTTTACTGACTTGAATTATTGGCATTTCCTAAAGTTCCATCCGTAGCTGCCACCTCCTTTTATGCATTCTCTTTTGTAAGCTCAGTCTTCTTCATGTTAACCTATTTCAAACCTACCTTACGCCCCAGCTGTAGCCCTCTCCTCTCTTACCAGCCAGAGACCCACACTTTCAACTCCTTTCTTGACTCTGTTGTTCTACAGCAGATTCACAAGCTTAAGAGCCTGGCTAACAATGTAAGTGAGTAAAAAGCAGGCCTTTGGGTAAGAAAAAAATGTTTTTATACACTAAGAAAAACAACAGGGTAAGTGGGGTGATAAGTGGCTGTTGACATAGACTCAGGGTCAGGAAGACAGTCATGGGTGGGGAGAGTGCAGGCCCTATGCAGGCTGTTTTGCTCTGGCCTTTGTTGCTATTTGGGAATGTTGGCCCAAAGTTACCAGATCTCCCAGTTTCTCAAGAGAAGCTGTAAATCAGGATTTGCCTGTTAAATACCTTGAATTTTTGTAAAATACTGCATGGGCCAAAGAAAGCATGCCCATGGACCAAGTTCAGTACACAGGCTCTTAGTTTAACCTTTTTCTGTTAAAGACACTTTAAATTTTGTATGTCATCATCAAGTTCTCCCCCATTTCCCACCCTTCCCTTTAGTTTTATTGTTCATCTAGTGAGAGAACCATCTGCCCAGTTATTTAAGCCAGGAACTTCCAAATCATCACTGACATCTTCTTACCGCATTAGTTCTTTATTTTGGAGGAGTGTTTGGGTCAAGGGACAAGCTTTTTATGAATTAAAGGAGATTAGAACATGTTTCTAGGCAGAAAGGAAGAGGCCAAAGTAAGAGGATAATGGACAGAGCCCAGGATGTCCACTGGAGATGGGATCCAAGGTGTAGAATCCAACTGCAGACCTCCATGATCAGATGCTAATCACCCTTCATGCTTTTATTTCCCAGTAATCTTGTTTTAACCAAAAATAATCATTTTCTCTTTTCTTTTCTTGTGGATATCGTATTTCCTTGCATTTCTTGTGGAAATTTATTTTACTTTTAAAAACATGTTCTTTGTTTTGTCATGTTACTACTCTTTTTCCTTGGGCATTCTTGAATTGGATACTTTTTTCCACATTGCTGGTTTTCTTAGAATGATGATGGGTAGGGGAGGTGACACTTTTCCTTTTCCCTCCTAGGGTCTCTTGCTGGGCCTGTGAATTAAGTTCACATAAGACAGGTTAACAGCGAAAAAGCATATAGATATTTTTTTTTAACGTGTACATGGGAGCTTTCGCAGGAAAATGAAGACCCAAAGAACCAGTTAGGCCTAAGTATTGATATTATCAGGTTGAACAAAGAGCAGTGATTGTGAAAAAATAACTAAGATACAGGCAGAGGCTAAAGGAAAATAACAGGGTTATTTTAAAAAGGTTTGTTTATTCAGGTTCTTCTCAACCTTGACTCTCTGTTTCTGGTGATCAAAATGTTCTTTTCTTCCAGGTGCAGAGAGGGTATCTTTCACATGGGAGGTTTTTTTTTTTTTTAATCTCCTGTTTTCAGGAAGAAAAGGCGAGGTTAGAGTGCCTTTCTCACTCCTGTTGTTTTTAAGTGCCTTTAGCTCAAAATAGTTAGTATGCCAAATCAGCCTGTTTTAGAGTAGCATGTTCTAAACCCCTTCAGTTGTTTATCATAGATTTATTTGTAGTAAATGATAGGACCAAAAGGTTGAATTTAGCGTTGTGGAGACTCTGTCCACCTGTGCCCGTGGGCTCTCATTTATGGGAGCCATGGCGGGAGGGCCAGCCACATGGGGTAGGGTGCACTTCCCCAGAAGATGTGTGGGTTCTTTGCCTTCTGAGTGCGGGTAAACTGTAAGTCATCTGGAACGTTGCCCAGCTTCTCTAGTCCTCAGGATCACTGTGGGTGTTTCTCTAGTCCCAAGGATCAGTGTGCAATACATTTTAAGCCGTAGATGTTGATGTCCTCAGACATCCAATTGAATACTCCCACTTCAGGTTCTTAGCAACAATTCTGCTTTCAGTGACAGTGCAGCATGTATGGTGAGGGTGAGGTCTGTGCGTGTTTATCCAACTTGTCTGAGAAGGCTGTTCTCCCCCATTTTGAGTAGCTAAATGTGACAGTTATGATTGGAGCCTGTTTCCTTCTTGCTTATTTTGAGTGAAAAGATCTGTATATTGGCTGAATTTCAAGAATTTCATAAAGAACCTGATTATTTAGAGTTCAGGCCAAATGCACAGTTGCTGCTGTAGAGAGGAAAGCAAACATTGCCTTCTGCTATCCAGTGTGCTCTGAAGGAAAGAATGGAGAATTTGTGGAGCAAAATTATGGCTTAGTCAATTTGGTGACTGTTAGACCTATACACTTAGTACATACCCTTGAGAATGAGACGAATGGTTTCCCCTGACTTATCTCTAGTGTATTCCATTACAGTTCATGTCTTTTGCTAACCTGTATTACTGCTTCTTACATAAGTAAAGACTGTCACCTCTGCTTAAAATAGAGATCTTGGGCTTCCCTCGTGGCGCAGTGGTTGAGAATCTGCCTGCCAATGCCGGGGACACGGGTTCGAGCCCTGGTCTGGGAGGATCCCACATGCTGCGGAGCAGCTGGGCCCGTGAGCCACAATTACTGAGCCTGCGCGTCTGGAGCCTGTGCTCCGCAACAAGAGAGGCTACGATAGTGAGAGGCCCGCGCACTGCGATGAAGAGTGGCCCCCGCTTGCCACAACTAGAGAAAGCCCTTGAACAGAAACGAAGACCCAACACAGTCATAAATAATAAATAAATAAATTTTAAAAAAATAGAGATCTTTTCTATGGGCTACAGAATTGCTCTTTTTCAAATACTATCGTTAGAAAGCAAACAGTGAATTAGAGCTGAATCAGCTAGAACTGTCACTTGATGTTTCTATGGAAGTTACCATCTGTTTTAAAGATTTGTACATACACCCACCGATATAAAATAGGGACCATAATATTCTAAATTCTGAACACTATTATATAACATTTAAAATCAAGGAAAATAGATTGTATCTTTGATGCCAAATTTAAATACATAGCTTATGATTTTTCCAAATTGTTACAATTGGTTTGGTTTGAGGGTAGTTATGAGGTTCGTGGGACACACTTCACTCTAACCTCGGCTGGGTCAGCTTAGCACATGGTGTCATCAGAGCTCATTGCTACCAGAAGATTGCAGATACAGCTCAGAGCATTTTGCTCATATGAGTGTTTTATTTTGTTTTTAATCCTGTTGCATTGATTTAAAAACATGGATTTTTGGGGGGTGAGCGGTGGAAAGTTATACTGTTCTAATATATATTTTTAAATGAATTGCTGGTCTAGTTGGTATAAGTTCTTAGGAGCAATCTCACATGTCTCAGTAGCTGACTAGCAAAATAACATTTTTTTCAGTCTTTAAATACGTAAAGAAAAAAATTGGAAAATCACAATGTAGATGGTGCTTTCGCAAGTATATTCAATAGACCTTGGGAATTCAAGCACCCTCTTCTTTAAAAAACTAAATGAGACCTATGGTTTTGTTAGTTTAATCTAGTGTTTGCCATGGGCTCAATGTTGTGTTCAAAGCTATAGGAAGTTATGCTGTTATCTCTTGGAGGACTTAATTGTCTGTATCTTGGAAACATTCAACAGTTCTGAACACAAAACTGTGGAAAGCTTTTAATGACTATTAAGGGGTATTGACCCAGCTTTCAGTGAGCTTGGTATCTAGTTTCTAAAAATTTAGTTTATCACTAATCTTTTTCTGAAAAAGTATTCAGGGATATTGTTCCCTTGACTTTTTCCACACTGATGCATTTAGCATCAGAGTTGACTGATATTACTGCAAACAAAGGCATATTTTGTTTTCCTATTCATTCTACTGTTGGAATTTGGGTTTGCAGTTTTCTGTGGTTGTGAGTAATTGTATTTGTCTCTGAGTGACAGTTCTGGAGACCATAAACTCAGGAGTGAAATTGCTGGCTGGTAGGGTATCCTCATGCTGGACAGTTTTCAAAGTGGTTGTTTCAGTGTATGACTCCCACCGGAGTCTGAATGTTTCCATTGCTCCTCATCTTTGCCACACACTTGACATTGTCTGACTTCTTACATTTAGTCAACCTGATAGGTGTGTAAAGGTGCTTTTTATTTGTAATCCCCTAATTACTAAAGAAACAAAGCATCATTTCATGTATTTAAGGAGCTTTTGTATTTCCTTTTATAATTTTTGTCCACTTTTCTGTTGGATTGTCTGTCTTTCTTACAAATTTGTGAGAGATATATTCTAGATAATTATATTTTGCTGGTTATGTGTTTTCTAATTTGTGGTTTATCCTTTTTTCTTTTTTTTTTAACATCTTTATTAGAGTATAATTGCTTTACAATGGTGTGTTAGTTTCTGCTTTATAACGTGGTGAATCAGCTATACATATACATATATCCCCATATCTCCTCCCTCTTGCGTCTCCCTCCCACCCTCCCTATCCCACCTCTCTAGGTGGTCACAAAGCACCAAGGTGATCTCCCTGTGTTATGCGGCTGCTTCCCACTAGCTATCGATTTTACATTTGGTGTCTGTATATATGTCAGTGTTACTCTCTCACTTCGTCCTAGCTTACCCTTCCCCCTCCCCGTGTCCTCAAGTCCATTCTCTACATCTGCGTCTTTATTCCTGTCCTGCCCCTAGGTTCTTCAGAACGATTTTTTTTTAGATTCCATATACATGTGTTAGCATACAGTATTTGTTTTTCTCTTTCTGACTTACTTCACTCTGTATGACAGTCTCTAGGTCCATCCACCTCACTGCAGATAGCTCAATTTCATTTCTTTTTATGGCTGAGTAATATTCCATTGGATATATGTGCCACATATTCTTTATCCATTCATCTGTCATTGGCTATTTAGGTTGATTCCTGGCTTTTGTATATAGAGCTGCAGTGAACATTGTGGTACATGACTCTTAGTGAACAGAAGTTCTTTATTTTAATACAGAACAAATTTATTATTTTTCTTTATGGTTTTTCTTTCTTATGTTGTTAATGTATTCTGAGGCCATAAAATCGACTTCTTTTGTCTACTAAAAGTTTTATAATATTGCCTTTTCCATACAAGTCTTCAGTTAAATTGGAAATGAATTTAATATAAAAAGTGGAATGCGGGCTTCCCTGGTGGCGCAGTGGTTGAGAGTCCGCCTGCCGATGCAGGGGACACGGGTTCGTGCCCCGGTTCGGGAAGATCCCACATGCCACGGAGCGGCTGGGCCCGTGAGCCATGGCCGCTGGGCCTGCATGTCCAGAGCGTGTGCTCCACAACGGGAGAGGCCACAACAGTGAGAGGCCCGCGTACCACAAAAAAAAAAAAAAAGTGGAATAGGGATTCAATTTAATTTTTCTCCCACATGGATAAACATATGTGCAAGTACCACTATTAAATAATTCAACCTTTCTGTGTGAATCTACATTTACAGCTATGTTGTAATTGATCGTTGGTAGGGCAAGTCCCTCACTACTGTCTTCTTATGGAGTATCTTGGTTCTTCTTGGGCCTTTGACTTTTCATGTAAACTTTATATATAATCATTTTATTGAGTTCCTTGAAAAATCCTGTGGATATAGATGTAGATGTGTGTGTATGTATGTATGTATAAGCACATATATACATCTGTCACTCGGTATTTGTGGGGGATTTGTTCCAGGACCCCTGCAGATATAAAATCTGAGGATGTTCAAGTCCTTTATGTAAAAATGGCATAATATTTGCATATAACCTTCTCACATCCTTCCTTATATTTTAAATAATCTCTAGATTACTTATAATACCTAATGCGATATAAATGCTATTTAAATAGTTGTAAATAACATGTAAATGCTATGTAAATATTTACCAGTGGATGGCAAATTCACATTTTGCTTTTTGGAACTTTGTGGAATTCCGCGGCCCCCCCCTCCCCCCCCGCCGCCCCCGATATTTTCCATCCATGTTTGGTTGAATCTGTGGATGTGGAACCCATGGATATGGAGGGCCCACTGTATTCCCTAGCTCTTTCACTAAGAGTGCCTGAGGGTAGCCCCCAATAACAATAAACACATCTAGCACCTGGATCTTGAATTCTTTCTTTCTTTTAATTGAAGTATGATTAATATACAGTTATTATAATTGTTTCATGTGTACAACATAGTGACATTTACATACTTTATGAATGATAAAGTTCACCATGATAAGTTACCATCTGTCACCATTTAAAGTTATTACAGTATTATTGACTATATTCCCTATTCTGTACATTGCATCCCCATGACTGACTTATCTTATAAGTGGCATTTGTGCTTCTTGATCCCCTTCACTGATTTTTCCCATCTTCCCATCCCCCATCCTCTCTGGCAACCACCAGTGTGTGTCTGTATCTGTGAATCTGTGTCTATTTTGTTTCGTTTGTTCATTTATTTATTTTTTTTAGATTCTACATATAAGTGAAATAATACGGTATTTGTCTTTCTCTGGCTGACTTATTTCACTTTGCATAATACCCTCTAGGTCTATCTATGTTGTTGTAAGTGGCAAGATTTCATTCTTTATGGCTGATTAATATTCCGTTGTGTGTGTGTGTGTGTGTGTATATATACCACTTCTTCTTTATCCATTCGTCTATTGATGGACAGATGCTTTGGTTGCTTCTGTATTTTGGCTATTGTAAATAATGCTGCAGTAAACATAGGGGTGTATATATCTTTTCAAATTAGTACTTTTGTTTTCTTCAGGTAAATACCCAGAAGTGGAATTGCTGACTCATGTGATAGTTCTGTTTTTAATTTTTTGAGGACCCTCCATATTGTTTTCCATAGTGGCTGCACCAATTTACATTTCCACCAACAGTGAATGAGGGTTTCTTTTTCTCCACATTCTTGCCAACACTTGTTATTTGTTATCTTTTCAACAATAGCCATTCTGACAGGTGTGGGGTGCTATCTCATTGTAATTTCATCTTTTCATGTGTCTGTTGGCCATTTGTATGTCTTCTTTGGAAAAATGTCTGTTCAGGTCCGCTGACCATTTTTAATTGGATTGTTTGTTTTTTGATATTGGGTTATATGAATTCTCTCTATATTCTGGATATTAACCCCTTATCGGATATATGATTTGCTAATATCTTCTCTCATTCAGTTGTTGCTGATTTCATTCACTGCAAAAGCTTTTCAGTTTGATGTAGTACATTTGTTTATTTTTGCTTTTGTTGCCCTTGCCCGAGGAGACAGATCCAAAAAAAATATCGTGAACACTGATGTAAAAGGGCTGACTGCCCATGCTTTCTTATAGGAGTTTTATGGTTTCAGGTCTTACATTCAAATCTTTAATCCATTTTGAGTTTATTTTCGTATATGGTATAATAGGGTGATCCAGACTCATTCTTTTGCATGTCCAGTTTTCTCAATATCATTTATTGAAGCAAGGCTGTCTTTTCCCCATGTGTATTCTTGCCTTTTTGTCATAGATTTATTGATAATATGTGTATGGGTTTACTTCTGGGCTCTCTCTTCTGTTCCATTGATCTATGTGTCTTATTTTATGCTAATATCTTACTGTTTTGATTACTGTAGCTTTGTATTATAGTTTGAAATCAGAGAGCATGATACCTCCAGCTTTGTTCTTCTTTCTCAAGGTCACTTTGACTAATTGGGGTCTCTTATGGTTCCATACAAATTTTAGGATTATTTGTTCCAATTCCGTGAAAAATGCTATTGATATTTTGATAGGGATTGCATTGAATCTGTATGTTGCTTTTGGTAGTTTGGACATTTTTTCTAATACTGATTGTAATACATTTTTTCAGTACTAGCTCTTTCATTCTATGAGAACAGTATATCGTTCTGTTTATTTGTGACATCTTTAATTTCTTTCATCAATATCTTATAGTTTTCAGACTATAGGTCTTTCACTTCCTTGATTAAATTTATTCCAAGTTATTTTATTCTTTTTGGTGCAATTGTAAATGGGATTGTTTTCTTAATTTCTCTTTCTGATAGTTTGTTATTAGTCTATAGAAATGCAAGAGATTTCTACATATTAATTTTGTATCCTGCAATTTGCTGAATTCATTTATTCCAATAGTTTTTGGTGGAGTTTTTAGGGTTTCCTATATATAGTATCATGCCATCTGCAAATAGTGACAGTTTTACTTCTTCCTTTATGAATTGGTTGGCTTTTATTTCTTTTTCTTATCTAATTGCCGTAGCTGCGACTTCCAATACTTTGTTGAATAAAAGTGGTGAGAGTGGGCATTCTTGTCTTGTTCCTGATTTTAGAGGAAGCGTTTCAGCTTTTCACTGTTGAGTAGGATGTTAGCTGTGAGTTTGTCATATATAGCCTTTGTTATATTAAAGTGTGTTCACTCTGTACCTACTTTGTTGAGAGCTTTTATTATAAATGGGTGTTGAATTTTGTGAAAACGACTTTTTCTGCATCTACTGAGATGATCATATGATTTTTATCCTTTGTTTTGTTAATGTGGTGTATGATGTTGATTGATTTGTGGATGTTGAACCATTTTTGCATCCCTGGAATAAATACCACTTGATCATAGGGTATGATCCTTTTAATGTATTGTTGAATTTGCTTTGCTAATGTTTTGTTGAACGTTTTTACATCCTGTTCATCAAGGGTATTGTGTAATTTTTTTTTTTTTTTTTGCAGTGTCTTTGTCTGGTTTTGGTATCAGGCTAATGCTCATCTTGTAGAATGAGATTGGAAGCTTGCCTTCCTCCTCAATTTTTGGAAAAGTTTGAGAAGGACAGGTTTTAACTCTTCTTTAAATGTTTGGTAGAATTCACCTGTGAAGCCATGGGCTTCTATTTATTGGGAGTTTTTAAAATTACTGATTCAATCTCATTGCTAGTAAATTGGTCTATTCAGGTTTTCTATTTCTTCCTCGTTTTTGGAAGATTGTAGTTTTAAAAATTTTATCCATTTCCTCTCAGTTTTCTAATTTGATGGTGTATAATTGTTTATAGTAGTCTCTTATGATACTTTGTATTTTTGTGGTATTAGTTGTAACATCTTTTTCCTTTCTGATTTTATTTATTTGGGGCCTTTCTCTTTTTTTCTTGATGAGTCTGATTAAAGGCTTGGCAATTTTTTATATTTTCCAGGATTCAGCTCTTGCTTTCATTGATCTTTTCTGTTGTTTTTTGGTCTCTATTTTATTTATTTCCACTCTGATCTTTATTATTTCCTTCATTTTACAAACTTTGGGCTTTGTTATTTTTTTCCTAGGTCATTTAGGTGTAAGGTTAGATTGTTTATTTGAGACATTTTTCTTGTTTCTTTAGGTAGGCCTATATCACTGTAAACTTCCCTCTTAGAACTGCTTTTTCAGTGTCCCATAGATTTTGGAAGTTTAAACACAACCTTCCAACCTTTCATTTGTTTCAGGGTATTTTCTTATTTCTTCATTGCCCCATTGATTGTTTAGTAGCATGTTGTTTAGTCGCCATGTGTTTGTGTCTTTTCCTGTTTTTTTCTTGTAGTTTATTTCTAGTTTCCCACTGTTGTGGTTGGAAAGGATGCTTGATATGATTTCACTCTTCTTAAATTTATTGAGACTTCTTTTGTGACCTTTTTCAGATTCTTTTCCCATATAGGTTATTATAAAATGTCTTTCATATATTTTAATTTCTAGTTATGGCCTTTCTTTTCTTCTTAAATAAGTCTCTTTAACATTTCTTATAAGGCATATTAAGTGCCTTAGCTTGTGCTTATCTGAGAAACTTTTTGTCTGTCCTTGAGTTCTGAATGATAACTTTGTCAAGTAGAGTATTCTTTGTTGTACTTTCCTTTCAGGACTTTGAATATATCATGCCGCTTTGTTCTGGCTTGTAAAGTTTCTGCTGAAAAATCAGCTGATAGTCTTACAGGGATTCCCTTATATATAACTAGTTGCTTTTTTCTTGCTGCCTTTAAAATTCTCTCTTTATCTTTAACTTTTGACATTTGAATTATAATGTGTCTTGGTGTTGGTCTATTTAGGTTCATCTTTTTGAGAACTCTCTTTGCTTCTCAGACTTTGATGTCCTTTGCCAGGTTAGGGAGGTTTTCAGCCATTACTTCTTCAGATAAGTTTTTTGTACGTTTCTCTCTTTCTTCTGCTTCTGGGACCTATATAATATGAAAGTTAATATGTTTGATGTTGTCCCAGAGAGCCTTTAAACTATCCTCATTTTAAAAAATTCTTTTCTCTTCTTACTCTTCCATTTGGGTGATTTCTACTACCCTCTTTTCCAGATCACTGATTCATTGTTCTGCATCATCTAATCTGCTGTTGATTTCATCTAGTGTAGTTTCATTTCAGTTACTGTATTCTTCAGCTCTGATTGGTTCTTTTTTATATTTTCTATCTCTTTGTTGAAGTTCTTAACTGTGTTCATACATTCTTCTCCCGAGTTCAGTGAGCATTTTTATGACCACTTCCTTGAACTCTTTATCAGATAGGTATCTCCGTTTCATTTAGTTCATTTTCTGAGGTTTATTTTGTTCTTTTGATTGGAACATATTCCTCTGTCTCCTCATTTTGCCTAACTGCAGCATTTTTTTTTTTTTTTAATGTATTAGGGAAATCAGCTGTGTCTCCTCATCTTGAAGGAGTGGTCTTATGTAGAGGGTTACCTGTGGGACCCAGATGAGCAATCCCTCCTGGTCACCAGAGCCGGGTGCCCCAGAAGACTCCCTCATGTGGGGTGCACGCACCCTCCTTTTGTGGTGGTCCTCCAGTTCTTGCAGATGCGCTGTTGGCCTCCAGGCTGGCTTGTTATAGGCTTGGCTCTGACTGCTGCAATTGTGCTTGTGGGCAGGGCTGGCCTCCAGGGGTAGGAGCCACTTTGTTGGGGAGGGGTGGCGATTTGGACCAAGGCCACGCACCAGTGTAGATTGACAGGATCTGCTTTGGGGGGTTCCCATCCCGACAGAGGCCGCCTGTCGGTGTGATGGGAGAAGAGCTACTTTGGGAGGGTGCTGGCTGGAGCAGGTCCACAGGGGTAAGCTGGGGCTGGGTGAGTGGCGCTAGTAAGATACCTGGCAGATGTCACAAACAGCATCCACCAGTGCCAGGCCAGCTTGGTAGAGGGAGGATAAAATAATTTTTTTTTTTAAATGGCACCCACCAGAACTTCATTCTGGGAGGAAGTTCCAGCACATCCCTGCCCCTTTGGCACTTGCCATAACATCGGTCATTGAATCTCCTTTATGTATGGCCCAGATGCTTTTCAAACTGCTACCTCTGCACTGGGACTTAGAGTGAGTGAGTTTGTGCACAGGCCCTTTTCTCATAGCCCTCCAGCTCTCCTGGACATGACCCTGCTGGCTTTCAAACCCAGACATTGTGGGGGCTCATCTCACTGGTGCAGGGCCCCCCTGCTCTTTAGGGAGGACTTCCATATTAGTGATATCCCCTCTTGCTTGTGGGTTGTCACACTGGGGGTGTGGGTTCTGACTAGACTGTGTCTCTGCCCCTCCTGCCCATCTTCATGTGTTTTTTTCTTAATTTCCTTAGTTGTAGATGAGCTATTCTGCTAGTCTTCAGGTGGTTCTCACAGAAAGTTGTTCTGTATGTCGTTGTAGTTTTGATGTGTCCATGGGAGGAGGTGAGCTCAGGATCTTCCTACTCTGCCGTCTTGATGCCACCTTGGATCTTGATTTCTGAATACCACTCTCTAATAAAAGGAACCAGGGCTCCTTGGAGA
The DNA here is from genome assembly GCF_039906515.1 of Pseudorca crassidens. Classification (NCBI taxonomy): domain Eukaryota; kingdom Metazoa; phylum Chordata; class Mammalia; order Artiodactyla; family Delphinidae; genus Pseudorca; species Pseudorca crassidens. Next base: position 31,352,646 of record NC_090296.1, on the reverse strand, counting down.
AATGTTAAGAAAGTACAAAATGAGACTGAAACATCTAGTTTTAGAAAGTAAGGGAGTGCTCCCAAAATGATGAGGTCATGTCAAAATGACCTAGAAGCCATCTTGAAGGGGTTTCCACTGGCCCAATCTGGGCTGATTGGTAATAATGGATTATAAGAAATCATAATAATAATATATTATAACCCACTGAATACTTGGATGAATAATATAAATGTAAGAATGAATGGATTGATTAATTGAAATCTTGATGAGGAACAGTATATGTACATAGCTTCAAAGTACCTCCCTAAGAAATACTTACTAACTACCAAGAGGAAAAGTGTAAGTAGCTCTACAGTGGAGAAGACTAGCAGATACCACCTTAATCAGTTCATCAATGTGAACATCATCAGTAATAATACAAATGAAAATTGTATGCCACCTGGTGGGTTGCAATGAGAAGAACACAGAGTTTTCTTCTGTAATATTCCTGCCAGTATCTTTGCTCATCATTCATTCTGCTTTTAAATAAATTTGTGCTGAACTATGACATACATACAGAAAGGTGACAAATCATATGTGGACAGATCAATAAATTTCAAAAATTGAACTTGTCTATGTAACCAGCACTCAGATCAAGAAATTGAACAGTCTGTCACTCTAAAAGCGCCTGTTCTGACTTCAAATTATAATCATTGATGATTAATTTTGCCTGGTTTTGTACTTTATATGAAAGGAATCATATAGCATGTATTTTTGTATATGGCTTCTTTCTCTCAGCATTATATATTCATGTTGTTGCAGGTATTAAATATTTTCTTCTTTTTCTAACTGCAGCGTTCCATTATATGAATTCATCGGTTATTTTTTCTTCCGGTTATGGATACACACTGGAGTTGTTTTCAGTTTTGGGCTGTTATGAATTGCACTGCTGTGAACATCCTTGTTCATGTCTTTTGCCACACATGTGTCTGTTTATGTTGGCTCTATACCTAGGAATTGAATTGCAGAGTTATAATGTATGCATACATTCATCTTTAGTAGATACCGCCAAACGGTTTTTCAGGTGGGCAGTTAACACTCCTACCAAAGGTATAAGGGAAGTGCTGTTTGCTCCGCATCCTTGTCAACATGGCTTTTAATTTTAGCTATTCCAGTGGGTATGTAGTGGTACCACACTGGGGATTTTAACTTGTGTATCTCTGATGACTAATGAAATTGAGCATCTTTCATCTCTTCGTTGTCTTTTGTGAGGTCATCATTCATTCTTGCCTTTCAGATCTTCTATCCGGTATCATTTTACTTCTGTGCAAAGGTCATTTCCTTTATAATTTAGTGTGTCAGCTGATGGTAAACTCTCGGTTTTGTTTGGCTGAAAATGTTTATTGTTCTAGAAGGAATCGTCTTTAGTTATAGAATTCCAGGTTGATTGTTATCTCTGTTAGGTCACTGAAGATAGTAGTCCTTTTCTGGGCTCCATTGTTGCTGTTGAGAAATCAGGAGTCATCGTAATTGGTGTTCATTTGTAGGTGATTCTCTTTTCTCTTTGCTGCTCTTAAGATTGCTTTTTATTTAGTGTTCTGCAGTTTTACTCTGATGTCCCTCAGTATTGCTCTTCCCCCTGCTTGTTGTTTGTTGGCCTTTCTGGATTCAAGGAGTGGTGTCATTTACAGTATTGATTCTCTCCATTATCTTTCTCTAGTATTCCTCTTAGGTGAATGTTAGACCTATTCACTCTACCATCCGTGTCTCTTAATGTCACCTTTATGGTTGCATCTCTCTATTTGGGAAGCATTCTAGATGGTTTTTTTTAGATCTGTCTTCCAGTTCCTGTTCCATTATTCATCTGTGTCCAAATGTAATTTATTCACCTAATGAATTTTTTTTAAAAATGTAGAGATCTTTTTTTTTAATATTTATTTATTTATTTGGTTGTGCCGGGTCTTAGTTGTGGCTCGTGGGCTCCTTAGTTGTGGCATGTGAACTCTTAGTTGTGGCATGCATGTGGGATCTAGTTCCCTGACCAAGGATCGAACCTGGGCCCCCTGCTTTGGGAGCCCAGAGTCTTATCCACTGCATCACCAGGGAAGTACCATTAATTTTTTGTAAACTTCTATTATCATATTTTTAGTTCTAAAATTCTATTCAGTTCTTTTTTCAGTTCTGTTTAGTTATTTACAATATTCTATTTGTTCATTACTTGCAAGCTTCTCATTTATACATTTATGTATATATATATACATTAAAAAAGAAAAAACTATTAGCTTTAATATTTGGCACAGAGAGAAGAGGGCCTGAAGCCAGGTTTTAGATTAAGATGATTGTAACTCACAGTCTCTCATGTCTTCCTTCTTTTCTTTTATCTCTCTTTCTTTCTTTCTTTTATTTTTTACTTTTCATTTTGAAATACTTTTAGACTTAAAAAAAAAAAGTTGCAAAAATAGGTTAATTTCTACATACCCTTCACCAACCTTCCCAAAATGCTAATGTCTTATATAACTATAGTAAACTTATCAAAATCAGGAAATTCACGTTCATACGGTAATGTTAATTGAGCTACAGACCTTATTCATATTTTATCACCTATCTCACTAATATTTATGTCTGGACCATGATCCAGTCTAGGATCCAACATTGCATTTAGTTGTTTTATTTCCTTTGTCTTCTTTAATCTGTGCTGTTTGTCAAATGGTGGTTTTTCTATTTCCATCATTCTTCTCTACACTTATTAATTGAAATTCTCTTACAAGAAAGAGCTTGGCCTTCTTGCCCATTTATTTGTGTATTCAGTTACTTAATTTTTATCGATATGGACTCATGGGTATTTGTTTTATCCTATAAATTAAAATGTATTGATATAATTTTTTAATTTTTTTGCTCAGATTTGGCCCCTTCAGGTTAGTTCCAGTCCTTTCGATAAATCCTTATCTTTTTTGAGCACTCCTTACTTTGTTGTACCACAAAATGTTCTAGGTTCATCTGGTACTTTCCCTTTCCTAGCTTTGCAGCCAGACATTTCTCTAAGTAGTCCTGGTTCCCCTTATTGGAGGATGGTGTTTAGAAGCCAGTATTTGGGTGCTACATGTGCTCATTGCTACAGGGGTATCATTGCTCCTAGTCTTTGTCAGAGGACAGAGCTACACATACCTGCCTCTACCAATATCTATTATCTACTGAAATATATTAAAAACCATGATATCTCTGATTCCAGTCTGATACCATACAGTTCATTCTGGTCTTTCACATTCCTTTCTTTGTTTTTTCTCTAGTCTCAGAGTATATAGTCAAGATACTGGCTTCCAAAGCGGTTAGGTTAGTTCTTTTCTTCTGTACTCAGTTAAGTGTGGTTACTTGTACCTTTGTAATGCAGTTCCCTTATTACTGAATGTGTTTCATTTTGAGTTACCTTCACATACTGTTTGATTTTGATTGTTTACCTTTTTATTTTGTTTAACAGTACTATGGTTATAAATGTCAAAACTATGCAAGAAGATATATCTGGAGACCTATCACTCCTCCTCTATTCTTTGTATTCCATTCTCATTCCCCCAGTTCCCACGTGAATGGTTCCATAATGCCTGTAGGATAAAATTTGAACCTAGTATAATTGACAAGTCCCTCCATCATCTCAGTCTTAGCTTGTCCTTATACACCATGTTCTGGAAGCCTCAGATTTCCTCTTATTCCTCAAGCATGAGTGGCTCATTCATGCCTCCATGCCTTTGCATATTCTCTCCCTCTGCCTGGAATAATGCTCTGTTCCTTTTCTTGTCTTGCCCATCTTTAATCATTCAAAACCCATTTTAGGGCTTTCCTGGTGGCGCAGTGGTTGAGAGTCCGCCTGCCGATGCAGGGGACATGGGTTCGTGCCCCGGTCCGGGAAGATCCCACATGCCGCAGAGCGGCTGGGCCCGTGAGCCATGGCCGCTGAGCCTGTGCGTCTGGAGCCTGTGCTCCGCAACGGGAGAGGCCACAGCAGTGGGAGGCCCGCATACAGCAAAAAAAAAAAAAAAAAAAAAAAAAAAAAAAAAAAAAAACCATTTCAACTCTTACCTACTAGGTAAAGACTTCCTTTCCTCACCCATCTCTCCTCATTTGCATTTCACTCCTCCATTTAGTAATTCTCTTCTGTTAATTCATAGCTCTATAGCACTTGTAAATATCGTGTAACTTTTGTGACATTTGATTTAAATTATTGATGCATAGGCTTTTCATTTTCTTTATAACTGTGAGCTTCTTAAAGACAGGAACTTTGTCCTTGGATTTCTAGCATCTAGTTCAGTTTCTTGCACTTATCAGTTATACAGTGAATACAGTATAGTGAGTGGATGTCAGTTCTTTTCACTTTTTCTTTACTCTTTCTCTCTTTATTTCACTCATGATATAAGCCCATATTAATAGAATGTGATGCCCATGATCTTGTTTGGCATTTTTGTATTTTCTGCCTCTCCTCATATATTTGGGCACAACCTTGGTAATTTAATGGCTTCCTGTGATCCCTGGGAAGTCACAATATCTAATTAAATTTTCGGACACAGTATAGAGGGATGAGGTGAAACCAGGGTATAGAAATTGTTTAAAATATGCAGACCTAAAAAGTCAAGACTATATTATCTGTCCGATTTGCCTTTTCATTTGAAAGCTGAAGCTTGCTGCCCGTTTAACCTGTTAGATTGGAAGAAGTTGTTGTACTGGAAACAAAATCCCTTCAACGGTCTTTCAAGAGCACTAGTCAGCTTTTAAAATGTCATTATTATTGTCCAAAAGACAAGTTTAGTAACCTTCCACATTGTGTTTCTAAGCTGCTTACTTTACTTTGTATTCTGTATAGATTATTCAGCAGATTATGTTAAAATGTAGGGGCTTATTTCCACCAGTCTCTTCATGCACCATCTGTTACTTCCCTCTCTCCCTCTGTATTGCATTCTCTTCCTGCCTGTGTGTTCTATTTAATCATAGCTCATTCTCCAAGGTCCTACCTGCTACTCAGCACAGAGGTTTAGTTGTAATGTAGACGTCGCACTAAGCAAAGGGGCGGGGGTGTTGTTTCTGGACCGCGCTTAGCAGGGTACAGAGCTGCAGCTACTGCATCGAGTGTCTGATGTCCGGGGCTAGTGAGCTTTGAGAAATCATTCACTTATCTTACTGGCCCATATTCTTTATTTATAAAAATTGAAAATATATCACTTTTTTATTCAAGTGTTACACATATAGAGACAAATGTGTCATAAAGGAGCACTTTGATGAATTTTCCTAATTGAGTATAACCGGAAAACCACCATTCAAACCAGGGAACCCAGTATTACTAGCCTGCCAGAATTCTTCCTTCCCCCCAGGCTTTACTGCCCCCTCTAAAAGATAACTACTATCCTGATTTACATCGTTTTACCTCCTTTTGAACTTTATAAAATAAAATCATATGGTACATTCTGTCATGTGTCTGGCTTCTTTGTCTCGACATTAAGTTTGTGAGATTCATCTGTGTTGTTGAATCATTTATGGTTCATTTATGTTCATGACTGTGTAGTATGCAAACTGCCTGTTTTTGTAAATAAAGTTTTATTGGAGCACAGCCACACCCATTCATTTACATATTGTCTGTGGTTAGTTTTGCACTCCAGTGGCAGAGTTGAGTAGTTGTAACAGGGCACAGAGACCGTTTGGCCTGCAAACCCTAAAATATTTACTGTCTGGTCCTTTGCAGAAAAAATTGATTGACCCCCTGCTGTGTAGTGTTCATTATATGAATATTCCACAGTTTATTTGTTACTGAGTCTTGGCTATTGCAATTAATGCTTCGTTAGATATATGTGTCTTTAGGACCTGTGTATATGCATTCCTAGAAGGTATTTCCCCAGGAGTGGAATTGCTAGGCCACAGTTTATGTTCTGCTTTATTAGATATTGCCGAGCAGTTTTCCAGTTCACACTCCCACAGCAGCACATGAGAGTTGAATTGCTCCACATCCTAAGACCTGGTATTGTCAGATATTTGCATATGAGCCATTTGGATGAGCATGTAATTTGATCTCATTTGTGGTTTGTAATTTGTATTTCCATGGTAATGAATGACGTTGAGCACCTTTTCATGTGCTTGTTGGCCATTTTTCATATCCTGTTTGGGTGACCTGTCTTTTTCTTGTTTTGTCGGAGTTTGTTATATTCTAATGAGTCCTTTGCTGGATTTATATATTGCAAATATATCTTCTTTTCTGAGACTTGCACTTCTATTTTAATAGTGCTTTTGTTTTTTTTTATTTTTATGAACATGTAGGGGATCAGAATATGCCACCCCAAAATATGCCACTTTGGCATGAAAATTATTTTGGACTGAAGGAAGTCTAAAAACATCAGACACAGGAAGAGCTTTTTGCCCTCCCCCTTTCTTCCAGAAAGCTGGGCATAAATTTCCATTTGTAAATTTTCCATTTGTAAATTTCCATTTGTAAAGCAGGGCATAAATTTGGGGTGTAAGCAGGGCACCCCATCTGCCATACCAGGAAGAAGAGAATGACACTTGAGTCTGTGTAACAAATCTTACTCAATAATTCTTATCTCCCATACATTTCCTAGTCACCTTCCCACAATTTCTCATCCTTAGGAGCCTAACCCCCTTTTTTCCTTTGTTTAGTCACTTCTCCACTATTTATTGCCCTTTTGTTAGAATGGTGTATGAGCCCCTGGATCTAACTGCCACTTTAGGTTCTCATTGTTCCATGGCATCTCCATGCATGTAAAAACATTAACATCAATAAAGAAACATACGCCTCTTCTCTTATTAATTTGTCTTCGTCAGTTGAATTTGCAAGTCCCCAGGAATTGAATACAAGAGGGTAGAGGAAAAGTTTTTTCTTCTTCTGAAGACCATAACTAATGCCAACAACATGGCTGAATCTTACATACACTGAGGAAAGTGAAGTTAGACATGATATTCGTAGATTGATGGCCGGTTACTATCCTCAGCCTTGCCAAGGCACACCATCCCCAGGAAACACCAAGCAGCCATGGTTAGAGTTTTATGTTTTTAAACTCCTTCTGAATTAAGAGTGTGACTTGCCATATTGTTATTTGTCCTGAGGTCTGGATAGGGACAGACCTTTCTCTTTTGAATATTAAAAGACATTCCAGTGTCTTAGAGTCCCCAGTTCTTTGGCTGTGTTTCTTTAGCATTTCAAGGTATGCTGAATATTCAAAGGTTTTATTAAAATGCAGAGTCAAATATTTGAATCAGATACGTGCATTTTTTTCTGGGGACTGTTTCCTCAGATCTCTGAGTTTAGGAATTTAGAAATTGAAGCTGATTTATCTAGCTTTAAGTTGCGTTGAACTCAGTAGGTTGGATGTGTGTTGTAGAGGTTAGATGACATGGGTTTTGAGGTCCGTTTAATAATTGCTTTTGTTTCCGTTTTATAAATAGCAGTCCAGGGCAATTTTCCTTGCTTAAAATGTATTTTCTTTGTTTGTTTGGTGGTGGTCAGATCTACAAAAGATGCAGATAATTATAACTTGAAGATAGAAGAATTTTTATACTGCAGATATTTTTCTCATTTTTAATTTAAGTTCAGCTGCTTACTTTAAAAAGACTGGTTTATTTCTTTCAGGGAAAAAAATAAGACTTGTCAAAGTTATGCAACTGTTTTTAATGAAATGTCTTCTGTACTTAACTATTTTTATTCTTTTTTTCAGGTTATACATTGTTAATGTGGTTGCTATTATCTGAATTTCTGTAGCTATGGCACAAGAATATAGTAAGTACTGTACCATACTTCCTATGACCTACGTGCTTTATAAAGTGTTAATTTTCTGTCTTTAAATTTCTCATTGGAGCAGTGGAGGTGTAGGAACAAAGTTTTTAAAAATCTGCTTTTCTCGGGAGTTCCTGGCAGTCCAGTGGTTAGGACTCAGCATTTTCACTGCCGTGGACTTGTGTTCAATCCCTGCTTGGGAAACTAAGGTCCTGTAAGGAGCGCGGTGCAGCCAAAAAAAATCTGCTTTTCTCAAAGGAAGTAATTAATTTGGTCATCTGAGTTTTGCATCTCTAGCTTTATATATGTACAAATATATCACGATTATGATTTATTTAATCTTCTGATAAACACAGAATGGCTCAGGCCTTTCCCTGTAAATGCTAGTGAGTAGACATTAGGATTGAATCCATGTTATGCATCTCATCTACCCCACCACCACAAGCCCCCCCCCCCCCCCCCGCCATGTTATGGGGTTGAGGAGCTGACCACAGCTCCAGGGTGGGCCCTGGTGAGGGGCAGTCCCATCCCTGCTGTGTCCATGCATGATTAACTCATCGGGGAGGAGGCATCAGCCAGTGGTGGGCATTCACTGGCCAGCGGCCTGGCTTCAAGAATGGTTCTCTAATCCTGCTCTAGCCAAGGAGACTCCAAAGTAAGTTTGCCGGGAGCTTCTGGCAGAAGTCTTCTCATACTTCAAACAGAGCTACCGGAAGAGCCTGCCTCTGCCTCTCTTCTTCTGGATGTTGTTTTGCGCTGGTGTGAGGTCTGCTGTGGCTCCAGGCCAAGCAGGAAGTCACACAGAGTGGAGGACAGAGGAACCAGCCTTGAAGGCAGTTTCTCCTCCAGAAGTCCAAGCATGTGAGCCAGTAACATTTCCTTTCTGTTTAAGCCAGTTTGAGTTGGGAGCCAAAAGACCCTAGGTGATTCACTTCATCTCCATTTGTTTTTAGTACTCCATTCGTTTCTCCCTGGGGAATGTGGGAGCAGTTGCAAAGGGAGGCAAACTCATACTGTTAAACTAACCTGACAGGATGTGTTGCTGTGGAGGGCACCCTCTTCATTCTGAACAATTCACAGGCAGTGATTTCATATTCAAAGACATGAGAATGAAATACATTGCTTTCGGATTCTGTCTTTCCTTTCCCTGGAGGTTTTGCCTTTTAATCAACCCACTTGGGCTGTGACCGCTGAAAAGGGTCTTAGACTGCTGACCTGAAAACCATCCCCTTCTATAGGTATATATTTAACAGTGTGGAGCTGTCCCTTGTGTTTTCTTAGAACAGTCTATACCAGACTTCTAATTCCTTGTTTGCTTTTGTTCTTCAAAAATTACTGTGAGTACTCAAATACAGAAACTGCATAAGGGATGATATAACAGATATTTATTATGTGTCCTGCTACAACACTCTAGACAAATAGAATGTTTACCAATCCTATGGAACAGTTAAAAACCTACGGCCATCCTCCCTCATAACAGTATCCTTTCTCCGCCTCTGAGGAAACTCTTTCCTGGTTTTGATCTCTGTTCTTCTCATGCATTTGTTTGTGCTTTTACTACGTACGTGTAGGATGGTTTTTGTATGCTTTTTCACTTCAGGTAAACGTAGATACTGTGCGTGTATTTGTTGTTTAAGATCACAAAGAATTTGAGAAGAAATTCAGGATCACAGAAAGAAGCTATGAATGTGTTCTCAGATACTTGTCCGAAGATCTGTCACTAGGCATCTTGGTGATCCGTAATGAAATGGGTTAGATTTTCAGTGGCTGATGAGTTTCATCAACACGCTTATCTTCTGGAGTCTGGTGCTTGGTCTGCTGCTGAGTTCACACCCGCGCCTGCACTCCTGTGAGGGTTTGGCATGTACAGGACCTACTGTGTCATCAGTGAGCTTTTCAGAGTGTGTTGGTTACTTTTTCATATAAATAGCGCCATTCATCGTGTGGTCATAATGCATGCTTTTGGCAAACTTGGGTAAAACTGCATTCTTCTGCACTCTGACAGTTAGCCGTCATACTGACAGAGTTGCCTCATGTACTTCCTAAATTTGTTTCCGCCTTGTGGCAGCAGTGATAGAGGAGGCATCCACTCCTATGAACAGATTATGAAGCACGGTACTTTGAATTGTAGTATCTCATTATTTCCTTTTGTGCCCCAGCCTGAGTCTTGGAGACGATTTTGTAGCATCCTTGTCTGAAACATTTCTTAGGTCATTTAACTTCTGCATTCAAAACACCCATTCTTTGCCGTTTGAGGAGTCGTCTCCCCCGGTTCTTGTTTGGAATGTTGCCTCCACAGACTGAATAGTCATTTCCACTCAGAGATCATTAATCCTCTCAATTTGGGAGCGTAATTACAGATAAAATGTCAGAGAAAGATTTATGACAATCAGAAGAGGATTTCCTTTTCTTTTCAGGGTGTTATTTTTTGCTTAAATTTTTTTTTTTAATTTTATTTTTGGCTGCGCTGGGTCTTCGTTGCTGCACGCGGGCTTTCTCTAGTTGCGGCGAGTGGGGGCTACTCTTCGTTGCGGTGCGCGGGTTTCTTATTGCGGTGGCTTCTCTTGTTGCAGAGCACAGGCTCTAGGCGCATGGGCTTCAGTAGTTGTGGCGCACCGGCTTAGTTGCTCTGCGGCATGTGGGATCTTCCTGGACCAGGGCTCGAACCCGTGTCCCCTGCCTTGGCGGGCGGATTCTTAACCACTGCGCCACCAGGGAAGTCCCATCGCTTAAATGTTTAACATGTGAAAAAAACAGTAAACCCAAAAGGTTTTTTTCCCCTTAATTCATATAGATTGTATCCACACTACAGACTCAATAACATCTTTTGTAGAAATCCAGTTTTAGGTTTTGGTGCTTTGTGCATGCATTTTTCTGTTGTTAAAAAAATGAATCCTTCTTTTAATTTTATTTAAATGTAACTGTCTTTAGCTTTTTTCCTTCATTGTGGGCCCAGGATCATAAATTCAAATGTTGCCAATGCTAGAAGATTATAACCATCAAATGGAAACACCCAATCAATGAGGCCCCTATGAAAAGAGCTAGTAAATCTTTTGCATTGGGAGATGACCAGACTGCAAATGGAATGCCATTTGTACAGCAGGCCAAATATAGACAAGAAATGCAAGATATTTAAGCTATAATCCTGTAATGAATTTTATTTCCATATTCTTGTTTCAAAAACTTTAGTGTTGTTTTTTAAGGGAAAAAGACTACTGACGTTTTTCTTTGAAAGATCAATTCAGTGAACTGATATTTTTATTTCTTGTGGAAGGATGTCTTCTCATTTATTTCCTGTGTAAAGGGATCTGTAGACTTGGCTTATTTTTATGCCTCAAAATGAAATGGTGCCCTTTGGGGGATGCTCCACTGGGCTGAGGGAACTTCTAGACAGTGACCCAGATCTGTAATTACGTCTTGCTTTCCGCACCCTTGTTGACTTGAAATCACTAGCCATGGACCATTTAGTCTGGGGAAGCAATACATGAATCATCTAAATTGGTGCAAATTATCCAGAATGCTACTAAATGTTTTCCACTCTTTATTCTGATTGAAGGAACTAGAAAGGGAGACTTGTTCTTTGAGTTTGAAGATGGGTATATACCCATTTGTGAAAGCAAATTTCTTCCCTAGATAGAGTGAAAAGCAGTGGAACATTTGACATTTGTAAGCAATTTGGGTTTTGCGGGTCTGTTTTAGAACATTCCTCCGCGCTTTCTAGCCTTTCCTTTGTGAAGGGGTAGTAGTGGTTGCCTGTCTTCAGCTCCAGTTTGGTCTCCCCCAGGGGCTGTCTTGCTGCCGAGAGTCTCAGCTTAACTCCTGCAGCATGGTTGACGCAGGAGGGAATCCTGGAAGTTTATATTGTGTGCGTTTTGCATCTTCTAACTTGAACCACTCATCAGTGTCTCTCATATTTAGGACGGAATTTGATATCCTTTTCTTCTCTGACTTATTGACACCTGTCAGTTACCTGGCAATGAAGTGGGTGAAAGTCTTTTTTTGGTCTTCACTGAATCATAAGTTCGCTTTGTTCCAATTTATTTTAGTACAAAACATTAAAATAATCATATTCATTCTAAAGTGGAGGACATTTGTAAGTCATTTGGGGATAAAGATAAAATGAAGACTTTTCTTAGCTAGAAAGTAAGCCTTTTAATGAGGTTTTTTGTTTTTTGTTTTCCTATGGGTTTTCTCTGATGGTGCATTAGGGATCTTGCCCAGCACTTAACATCTTATTGTTTCTGCTCTAAAGAGAAAAAGACAAGCAGACTTAGCCAGTCAGTAGCCAAAAGACCAGATTTTCAACTTGTAATGTGAGTTGACTTTTTAATACGTGGATAAATCTTTGTTTTCACATTGGAATATCTGTGAGTGGGCCTCTCAGAGGAATGCATCTTTTGACAGGAAGTAGAAGAAAGCCATAGCTCGCTGTGTAATTTTGTGTTTTGCAGGCGTGACTACTGTTTTGCGTCTGTGGGTGTATGTGCACAAGCACGTGAGTTGGGTTGTCTTTGCTGGTCTGGGTCATTGCTATTTGTTATACACTGTCATGTTCATTTTGGAAAATCAGGTGTTCAAATTATAAAATTATGGTTAGCACATCTGCTGAATTAAGTTGAAAGATTTTAGAATGAGTTTCTAAGAAACTGATTGATAAAGTATTTCATGTCAGTGAACACCCTTGATAAAATTCCTTATTACACGGTTAGTTAAGCTCTTTTCCCTGATATAAATCTTAGAGACCTTCATATTAGCAATTTAGGCTGTGTTTAAAAAGGGTGCCTGTTTACGAAGCACTTTGGTCCTGTTTGTCGTAAGGACTTGTTTAATACCTCTCACTTAATCTCTTTTTGCAATTAGGAGCCAAGAGACCATGCTTCAGTACCAAATACAAATCACGAAAACTTATGGTCCTTAGTTTGCATATTGTGTAAATAATTGGGTCATTAGCCAACACCTAAACAGACTGGGCGTGAAAAGTTTAAGTCTAGTGGGAATTTAACATCACTTTATGGCTTCTAGATTACATTGTGTGAATTATTTCTTCCATGGCAGTCAGTATCTCTCGTCAGTGGGTGCAGTGACAGGCCAGGTCAAGAATTCCAAAGTTCTTAAGGAGTGTAGCAATATCTGGAGTTTTATGCTTGATGATATCTTATCCCCTCAGTAGCAGATGCCTTCTAACTTTGTGGAAATGAAATCTCAATTTTCTAAATGAATGCTAATCCCTGGCGAAAGCTTCCCACCCTCTTTGTTTTTTGTTATTTTTCTTAAATTTTCTTCTCAAATCAATTAAATAGAATTAGTCTGATCTGTACCAGTAGGTACCCGCTCTGTACTCTGGAAAACTGCTAAACAGTGTGTGAAGACAGACCAGCTGTCTCTACTTCTGTCTGAATATTTGGCCCCATCTTGAAAATTTGATGGTATTCTCATTTTATTACTGCATGGTGGCCTCATTTATAAAAATAATAAATTTATTTTATTTATGTATTTTTGGCTGCATTGGGTCTTCGTTGCTGTGCGTGGGCTTTCTCTAGTTGCGGCGAGTGGGGGCTACTCTTCGTTGCAGTGTGCGGGCTTCTCATTGCTGTGGCTTCTCTTGTTGCGGAGCATGGGTGTTAGGCGCATGGGCTTCAGTACCCATGGTGCACAGCCTCAGTAGTTGTGGTGTACGGGCTTAGTTGCTCCGCGGCATGTGGGATCTTCCCGGACCAGGGCTCGAACCTGTGTCCCCTGCCTTGGCAGGCGGATTCTTAACCACTGTGCCACCAGGGAAGCCCAGTGTCCTCATTTTAAAGATGGAGACATCAGTGTACATCTATTCACTCTGCAAATGCGTGGAGCTTGTTGGTTATAAAGATTCAAGCCAAGGCCCAGCATTCATTGTGGCTAAAATTCTGTTCTTTTATTGTATTTTGCTAATCATTTGGAGTAATATCCATTTGGTTGTATTTGTTTGAAGTATCCAGAAAACCTCCGGAAAACACTCCATTCCTCCCAAATTTAAAAAATAACTTTTCCAAAAACAATACATACCTACGAAACTGTGGAAAGTACAGCCAAACATAAAATGAAGATGAAAATGAAAAGCATCTGTGATTTTACCACCCAGAAGTAGCTGTGGTTAACATGAGCTAATAATGTGTTCTCACAGAACACAGAGCGCACCATTAAAAGGGTGGTGCAGGGGGACCCACACCAGTTATTAAGGAAGGACTAACCTGGGTGGTGGCACCCAGAAATTCTTAAATACCTGTATATGGAATGTGTTAAACATAATATCATCTGAACTTCAAGTATTTATATCAAGAGGTTGTTGACATTTCATCATAGGATAAAGAGGGAGCCTTTTTAAAGGGAAGCTGGGCTCTGGCCTATTCTGGTTAGCTTTTGTTTTTAACCATTTTAGGGAGAGATTTTTGGTGTAGGGTATATTTCTCTATGTAGACCCGTGGTTTTGTTTTGTTTGTTTTTAAGTGAGGGAGTCTTATAAAGTAAGCCATTATATAGGAAGAGGAATACTATATCTTTAAAAGAAATGTCTCCGTTCCCCTGATAGAAAGATAGGAGAAAAACGGCAAGTGACCGAAGGCTGCATTTGGTAATTCTCCAAGGGTAGTTGAATTCAGGGTCCCTCCTGGACTTGTTTTTGATATGGTGTATCTGTCCCCTGCCTCATTCTGTCTGATGTACCCTTCCTCTCTGCTCCCTCCCCTGTCCTGTAACTTAAACAATGCAACATTGCAAAGCACAGGGAACTCTGCTCTGACTCACATCTCCATTATCCCACTTCATGCTTCAGTTTACAGTAAGTCCGGTTATTGTCTGGTTTTCAAATCATCACACCACAAGGAAGCAACAGACATCTCCCTGGATCTGAAACTATTTGCCCTTTGTGGTGTTTTGATTGTTTCTGAGGATTTGTTTGCTGGCCTCTTTCTCTGAGGCTCAAAATAACTTGGTATGTATGCCACAGCCCTCTTAGCTTCCAGAGGGCTTCTTTTAAGTGTCTGTCCATAACAGAAACATTCTCTGTGAGCAGGGATGCACTTCAACCAGTTGGCCAGTAATCAGCCCCAGAGTTTATTGTCCTGAAGCCTTTGTGGTGTAAACAGAGCAAATGATGAGAGCTTTGTCCTTTGTCCTCTCTTCCAAGGAAAGAGTGTAAAAGTTGTTTTAAATGAAGTCTGAATTTTGTGTTATCACTCAGTTTTGGCCCTGTGTCCATTTAGATTTTAGCCTGGGATTCTTTGGCAAACTGCACCCCTGGAAGAAAATGAGGGTTTCTAAAAGAATTGTTGTTTCAGCAGCTGTTAATGTCAGTAAGAACACAGCACTGTCTTTGAAGATTCTTTAGACAGCAACAGCATGCGGGATTCCACTTTTGCGACGTTATTCTCTTCCACTGAGAGACTGATTTGAATTATATTAGTCAAATAGCGTCCAGTTTTAAATTATTTTATAATTTTGTATTGTTGGAGAACACTCAAACTTTGATTCCTGGGTGTTATAGTGTGTTTTTAGTTTTAGGCATCAAATTAAGATCTTTGCATTTAAATGGTTGAAGAAAGCAAATTTTAATTTGTTTTCAAAATATTATCATTAATAAATAGTGATCCTATCTTTTCTGCCTGTTTTACTTATGAGTGGCTTCATGGGACTTTTAGACTTTGCATGATCGTGTTTAACATTCTGAACTGTGGTCTTTGTATTCACAATGCTGGAGGTGTGTATCAGTTGATTTTCTTGCATAGCACTCATTAGATTTACTTCAGATTTATTTCAAATTTATTTATTTTATTCTCAGACCCAATGCTAAAGTTATAAATAAAGAAACCTCCTTATTTTTTAATTTGCTACTTTGACTCTTAACACGTTATAACACTGTCTCTTTATCAGTGGGTTCCTGATTCTGTTAAGTTCACTACTCCTTCACAAAGATAGCTTGATAGGGTTTTGTTTGTTTGTTTGTTTCAGATAAGATTCCAATGTAATCTCTTCTCCAAAAGGATTTGGATAAGTCATTTACAGTTGGTCTCCCAATCCTCATTCTCATTCCTTCAAAATGGGTTATCTTTTTACCTCTCCTTCCCCATTTCCTTCCTTTTTTTTTTTTTTTTTTGATATGAAAGACATGGGGGGCAGCTGGTAGGACGAGGGGGGAGGAGTTTGACTTTGTTCTAAGTGGAGGATGGGAATAAAGTCAAGTTCAGGTAAAGAATGAAGGGGTCAACCTGATGTGGGAAGAAAATTAGAGAGAAAAGAGTTCAGGTGAGGAATTTGTAGTCTTAAAAAGTAACCCACCACAGAGGAATTGCTAACTCTGCCATTGCTTCTTTTTTGACCTGAAATAACACCAGGTAGCTACCATTTTCTAAGCAAGGTCTGAGGGCATCTTTAAGCAGTAGCTAATTTGTCCATGTTTTGTTTTGCTTTTCATAGTAGATGCTCAGTTAATAGAAAGCTTGATTGACTTGCTGACGTGTTAACTGCAGGGAAAAAAATAGGCTCACTCTTTTTTCAAAACAGTCATTCTAATTTCTGACCAGATGGATTCCTCCTTCATTAATTCTGTGAGGAGGCTGTGACATCAGTTGAATACCCTTTTTTTAAAATCAAATCTTCTTCCCTAATGTTATATAGTAGGATCTCTTTTTCTCTAGGGGAGTGAGAAATGTGAGAAGTTACTTTCTCTTCATGTTTCAAAGTAAAAGGCTGTACTGTTGCCTAGTTCCCAGAGAGGTGATTTCCAACCATTCCTACACTCAGTCTTTGGGGTACATTAGTCCTCCATAAATTGGTGGGATTAAAATTATGTTCTGAAATTTTGCCATATTCTTTGAGATTTTTGGAGTCCCCTAGTGGTTGTCTGAAACCACAGTTGGGAATCACTGCGTGAGGGATAATCCTTTCACCTGTTAGGTAGGGATATCGTCCTTGGCAGGGAAGTCATCTGGCAGAATGGCATCTGGACTTGAGCGTTTCTTTTCGGCCTTCTCTTGTTGCTACTTCAGATCTCTCTGTCTTCATTACTAGGGCTCTAAATTTCATTGTCAAGTTCATTTTCTTCCAAATGTTATAAAATAGAGCCAGGGTCATGATGCTTTTTGGAGTTTTTGTCTGTTTTTGATATTTCTGGATACAAAAGGACAAAGTAGGCCCCTTCCTTTACGTTTCAGTGCTTGAAGAACAATCAAAAAATAAAGAAAAAAAAAAAGTCTGGTTTCTTAGTAAGTAGTTACTGTCTTTCTTTTCCAGACACCCCTTTTTTTGGTCGTGTTTATTGCATGTAGCTCACCACTAACTGCGGTCATGGGATGTTGCTTTCAAATTGGGTATGCAAGATAGTTTTTTAGTTACTGTTTTTCAGCACAAGAGAAGATGCAGTTATTTTGATTTTGTGAGTATTTTCCCTCTGAGGGCAGAGGGCCACATGCTCTTTGGTGCTGGGATACTTCCTACAGTTCTGAGTGGACTTGGCCTATTTTTCCAAATGAGATAATGAATACAAAAATGCTCTCTAGTAAACTGTAAAGTGTCATAAATGGGCGAGGACGTTGTTGTTACAGTTATTCTCTACTTGAGTGGCCGGCTATAAATATTCTCTGTTCAGTTCTTGACCTCCATCTGAGAACCGGCTGCTTTTGACATTCCTGTTTCCAGGGAATAGCTATTTCTTGATTAGGCCGGCTTTTACCTACTTGGACCTTTTGCAGAAGAAAAAGCTTCACACATTGAACAAATGTAGTTTATATTACATTCAAGCTAGTGGTTGGTATTTCATAATATTTACAAAGAGAGGAGTCACTGCCCTTTATATATGGCAATAAGTTTCTATTGGCAATGACCATGAAGTTCCCGGCCCCATGAAAAATAACTGGCTCTTGGAATTACTCTTTCAGGTCTCCATCTCACTTCCTGTTCAGCGAGAGGACGCTTTCTCTGACAGATGGACTTGTAGTTTTTGTTGAGCTTTTCATACAGAATACAGCTTGTGTGTGTGTGTGTGTGTGTGTGTGTGTGTGTGTGATTTAACTCTTCACCCTCAGGCTTTTCAATTTGTGTACACTGATGTTCTTGTAGAGAGCTATATGACCTGGACTACAGAAAGAGAACTTGCGAGGAGAATTAAAGGTGGAGAGAGACATTTCCTTCCCCTGTCTTCCAGAGTAGCTGGAAAGCGGAACTGTTGTGAAGTCCCCAACCCCCTGTGGGTGAAGAGATGCTGCTTCTGCCGCAGATATCATCTGAGCGGGTGCCTCATCCCTGGGGCGATGCCAGGTGGCATTTGGAAGCTGGCCTAAAACTGCTTCTTCACTGGCAGCGGCTCCTCATGAGAAATGCTTTCCTGCATCTCATAGTAAACCAGTGCTGACTCTAATGGTGAACTCTAAAAAGACCGCATCATGGAGATTTGACATTCCTTGTAGCTGGCCAGTAGTTTACCTTCACAAGCCTCTTGGAATTGTTTCTAAACACCAATTGCTCACTGCCAGCGGCTTGCTCCACTGAGGGGAAGAGATGAGCTGATTATTGCATGTATTCTAAGACCGCTTGATCGGAGGCACATTTCTCAGCTCATCCTGTCTGTTCTTTCCTTTCCAATGTATATGGAACTTAAATTCTGTGAAAGACTGTAATAAAGTTGATTCCTAGAATTTGCTTTCCAGAATTTTGGATGTTTGTAAAGTACAGTGTTAGCTAGGGAAGACAAAAAAGTTGTGTCAGTTATCTTGGAAGTATTGTTGAATAAGAAAAAGAAGGATATACTAGCAGTGGAAACACTTGATTTGCCCCGAGGAAAACATTTTAGCTCCTGTTAGGTTAGAATTCTCCTCCTTCAAAAGAGAGATGATATTAAACTTATCAGTTATTTAGACATTTTAAATTGTTTGAAATTAGGGTAAAATCATGTAGTGTTCAAAAAGGGGACTCAGTGTACAGAGAAAAGGAAGTCTAAGTTGTAGCTTCTACAGAAGCCAGAACTTGTTCATGTTACGTGTAATTTTTTATCTCCACCTCTAGTGAGAATAATTCATGCTCCATATGAGGTCAATTAGCTTCTTTTTTTTTTTTTTTTTTTTTTTGCGGTACGCGGGCCTCTCACTGTTGTGGCCTCTCCCGTTGTGGAGCACAGGCTCCGGACGCGCAGGCTCAGCAGCCCTGGCTCACGGGCCTAGCCGCTCCGCGGCATGTGGGATCTTCCCGGACCGGGGCACGAACCCATGTCCCCTGCATCGACAGGCGGACTCTCAACCACTGCGCCACCAGGGAAGCCCAGAGAGATTTATATTCTTAATGATGTCTCTTGATAAGGATAAGGTTTAATTTTAAGTCCAATTTATAATTTTTCATGGTTAGTGCTTAACTATGTGTTATCCAAGAAATCCTTGCCTATCTAATATTGGGAAGATGTTTTTCTATATTTACTTGAAGATGCTTTAGGGTTTTATCTTTTACATTTAGATTGATAACCTATCTTTAATTTTTTGTGTATGAAATAAGGTAATTGTCGAGGTGGTTTTTTTTCCCCCATCTGTATATCCATCCATTACCGTTTGTTTGCTTAAAAAGATTTTTTTCTGCTTGAACTGAGTTGGTGTCTTGGTTGAAAATCAACTGACCATACATGTGTAAGTCTATTCCTGGACTGTTTTCTACTTCTCTTTGTTTTCTGTCTCATTTCCCAAGGAGTTACTCTTTTCTTCTTTTTGGTTCTCCTGCTTCCATGAAAATAGCTTCTTCTCTTTTACTGTTTTTTCTTCTCATTCATTTATTTTTATATCGAACATTTAATGAGCAGGTACTTTGTGACTGTGCTGGTATCTGGGACTGTACAGGTTGATGAGAGCTGATCTCTGCCCCAAAAGAACTCAGTGTAAAGTGTGGAAAGTGCTTTGAAAGAATGGGATCCTTGGATTCCCTGGGAAGGATGGAAAGAGCTGATCTCTGCCCCCAAATAACTCACTGTAAAGTGTGGAAAGTGCTTTGAAAGAATGGGATCCTTGGATTCCCTGAAAAGGATGGACATCTCACCTGGTCTGGTGGTCAGAGAGAAGACCTGCTGGGGGAGATGACGGTGCTGCCTCCTGTTCCCCTTCATGGGCAAAGGCCCAGGATTAGGGATTGGTTCTCTTTTATTCCTCCTCTGCATGTGCTCACACCTGTTCTCAGTTGTTTCTGTGTCATCTCTCTGGGCACAATTTCCAAATCCAGCCAGAGGAATAGTTGTCAGAATTATACTGCGGTGCTTATTGCTTTGTTCCTTATGTGGTTTTATGTAAAGAGCTCCCCTAATAGCTCGTTAGCACTGGACAGTAGTAATTTGTCTTAATCTTTAGAGACTCTGTAGAATGTTATATGCATCAGAAACTTAAAAGATATTTTTGCAAAAAGGAGCTCACTGAAAACTTTTTTGTGAGTTCATTTGTATCTTACATTTCATTACTGGATAGGTTTTTTAAAATTAACTTAATTATGAAAATACTTTAAGAGTATGTTACTTTTCCAGCATAATTCTTTTTATTGAAATATTCCTGCAGAGGTCTCCTTTCCCTCCAGCTGCTGGGCAGTAGGATGGCTCTCTGGCTTGTGACTCTGGGCACAGCAGACTCTTTCTTTGGAGAACACGTGTCCTTGAGCGCCCTGTCTTCAAGACTCCTACCTGGAGTTTTTCATTTCATTTTTTCACTTAAACGGTGTCTGCTTTTCTCTGTTTGTCAGAATGCCTCTCAGTAAAAAGCTCTGCGTATCCTTATAAAGCCATAATGACATCACAGAACACATTTTTTAGAAGGATTAATGTATTTTCAGATCATTAAATTCTAAAGCTATAAATAGCATCTTAATGCTAATGGAATAGATATGTGAAGCATCGTTTAGTGATTTCACTGGAATGAAGGTGAAGCAATTAAGTGCATTTAAAAATATGTAAATTAA
This sequence comes from Pseudorca crassidens, assembly GCF_039906515.1. Classification (NCBI taxonomy): domain Eukaryota; kingdom Metazoa; phylum Chordata; class Mammalia; order Artiodactyla; family Delphinidae; genus Pseudorca; species Pseudorca crassidens. The sequence goes on along the minus strand of NC_090296.1, from coordinate 31,331,981 downwards.
AATATGTATTTCTTGCTTCAGGCAATTATATGCAACTTAGTATCCATTAAATGTGTCTGTATAGCTTTACTGTGGGTAAGCATAATGTCAGAAGTCTGTAAACCCAATTATGTTATGAAGTTTGCTATCAGCGTTTTTTTCATTGAATTTCTATCATTTACAAAATTTAAATTACTTTGAAAGATAAAGGAATGATCTTTTATTACCAATGGATTTTAAAATGTACATCCTTACAGAGAGGAATGTGGTGATTATAGAAGGTATTTATGTAGTAGATAAAATTATTGTATATGAGTATTTTTTACATACATAAAAATATGATGATATTTTTTGAGTGCCCTGAAAATGTAGTTATCAGCAGTCAATCAACAGGAGAATCAATGTTTTAAGGGTGATTTACATTAGGATGTTTAAATTTCTAATATTGTTAGTGAAAAATAAAACAAATTTGGTATTCAGTATAAAAGTAAAATGAAAAGGCATAATGATATAATAAGATATTGCTTAAGCTGTTTGATCAGAAACCTTTGACCCTTACTCTTCTGAGGTTTTTAGTATTGTTTTTATTTTTAAACTCAAGTCTGCCTTTTCTGTTTCGTTTTCTTTACATATGATTAAAAATGCTTCACGTTTATTAAACTTAGTAAGAGTTCAGAGTGATCCAGCATGTGAGTGTTTTTAAGTGCTAGAGAAGAATTTGGGAAGTCCTTTTGAAGAGTGACTGTGCCCCTACAAGAGGGCCCCTACAGAGGGACCCACAATGGGGGTGGTCCATTTATCAGTAGAGTAGGGTTTGCTAGGTAAAATTTATTCTCATCAATTGCTTCTCCCTGAAATTCTACCGTTTCAATTATCTTATCTTTTAGACAGAGTCTTTTTTTTTTTTAATTTTTTAATGTATTTTTTTAAATGCCCAAGTCTTCTTGTTCTCTCTAGCCAGGATGCTTACCCTCATAGGGATGAAGATGTCCCACAGGGGAGCCAGGTAATTCTGCTATGGCCATTCCAAGCCCTAGACCTCTTTCGATTATTTCTCGTGTTTCTTTCTCTTTCTCTGCCCACATTGGCCAGATAGAGTTAGATTTTACAAGGTCTGCTGCAAACATTTGATATTTTCAATCACAAGTTGGCCAATTGGGAGGCTTCTATTTAGTTACTTGAACTAGGTCACCAGACACATTGTATTAATCCCATAGTTTAAATGGGCCATCTGTTGAGTCACTCTGGTAATTGTTCCTTTTTTGAATACCAGTGTACCCAAGTTAAGTTGCAGCCAAGGGTGTTAGCAGTTTTTTCAGAGACTAATGCGCTGAACTGTGGGCCTCTCTCAAGTGAAACTTGCCTTTGGAGAGCTTTTATGGTCAACTTATTTCTTTCTGTGTTCCTTTTCCTCATTGTGACTTTTTGATTGTGGTAGTTGAGGGTCATGCTTCTTTGTTTTTTTTTTTTTTTTTTTTGCGGTACACGGGCCTCTCACTGTTGTGGCCTCTCCCGTTGCGGAGCACAGGCTCCGGACGCGCAGGCTCAGCAGCCATGACTCACGGGCCCAGCCGCTCGGCAGCTTGTGGGATCTTCCCGGACCGGGGCACGAACCCGTGTCCCTTGCATCGGCAGGCGGTCTCTCAATCACTGCGCCACCAGGGAAGCCCGAAGGTCATGCTTCTTAAAGATACTTAGAAAAGGAGGGAAGTGGGATTGGAAGTAGGGAAAAGAGGCCAAATATTTGTCAGTAGTAGTCGTGGGATTTCTTTGCAGTGAAGCTTTGGGAAAGAGAAGGGAAAGGATGGACAATAAACAAACCTATTCTGTATATTTGGGCTCGTCTGTGACTGTTGGGAAGGATCTGACATGGGGCCCTCAAAGCTGAGGCTTTAAGCAAACCATCAGTAGCTTAAATAAGTCACCCAAAGCATCTGAGATGTGCATTTTACTTTGTGTTTCTATAATAATTTTCTGGCAAGATCTGGAAAGTAAGAGTCAAAAACATGGAGTCTTAAGTCTGAAAGGCTGTGTAGATGGGGAACTGTACTGATGCAGACATCTTTATATTATCTGTGAAAAAGAGAAATGCCAACTCTGTTCTAGGACCCCTTCTCTTCTCTCCCGAGGTGATGTCATCTAGTTTTGGGACTTTAAATGCCACCTGTATGCCTCTGTGATTCCCAGTTCTGTGTCTCCAGCTCAGAGTTGGTTTCACACCTGTATTTCAAACTGTGAGTCTGATAGCTCCACATAGATGTCCAACAGACACCCTCAGCAGAGAACTCTTGATTTATATCTGGGGTGATCAAGTCATCCTACTTTCCCAGGACTTCCTTGGTTTCAACACTGAAAGTCCCACATTCTAGGAAACCTCTCAGTCCAGGACAAACCAGGATAGTTGGTCATCCTGTTTATAAACCTGCTTCTCGCCCGCTCTGAATTCCCCAGGAGAATCATCCAACCAGTTGCTCAAGCTAGACATTCAAGAGTTATCCTCGATTCATCTCTTTCTAGATCCATCAGCATGTCAAGTTTCTAAACCATATGTGATCCATCAGCATGCCTTGTTGTTTCTACCTCCAAAAGTACCCAACTCTGTCCATTTCTCTCCATCTCTGCTGATCCCACCTTAGAGCAAGCCATTTGCATCTTCTGCTGGGTCATGCACAAGACAAGCCCGTGGAGCCCTGCAGCTGCTTCACATTGCTTTTACTGAGGCCTCCGAGCTTCCTTACAGTCTGAAGCTGTCTGTCTCTCTTAACCCTGTGTCATCTCCCTGCCCTCCAGCCATGCCTGCTCTCTTTACTTTGGACGTGCTAAGTTTGTTCAGGTTTTAGGGTCTTTCTACTTGCTCTTCCTTCTGCCTAGAACGTCCTTCCTTTGTGTAACCGGTTCCTTCTGGACATTTAGGTCTTCTTATCTCAAATCACTTCTTCACAGAGAGGCCTCCCTTGACTGACCAGTTGATGAGAGTATCCAATCAGCCATCTTAGCCATATTACTTTTTTTGTTTTTAAGTTTAATAATGTTTCTAAGATTCATTATTTAATGTTATTCATTATGTTATTTCTCGTTGCTTTAATTCATTTATTTTCACTGCTGCTTAATATTCTATCGTGTGAATATACAGTTTATCCATTATTTCCTCAATGCAGATTTAGGTGGGTTCCAGGTATTGCTGTTATAAACAATGTTACTATGAACATTTTTGTACCTGTTTCCTCTTATGTGTAGGATTGCCAGATAAAATAAATGAGACCAAATTAAATTTGAATTTCAGACTGTTTCTGGGGTTACTATTTACTTCCAAAGTTCAATTTAGATTTTGATACACTAATATACACAACAGCTTTTTTTTGTCTTTTCCAAAATCTTAGCTAGGAAGGAAAGTCCTTTCATCTTATTCTTCTTTAGGAGTATCTTTTTTTTTTTTTTTGGTCTTCTTTTTTTTTAACATCTTTATTGGAGTATAATTGCTTTACAATGTTGTGTTAGTTTCTGCTGTATAACAGAGTGAATCAGCTATACATATACATATATCCCCGTATCTCCTCCCTCTTGTTTCTCCCTCCCACCCTCCCTATCCCGCCCCTCTAGGTGGTCACAAAGCACCGAGCTGATCTCCCTGTGCTATGCGGCTGCTTCCCACTAGCTATCTGTTTTACATTTGGTAGTGTACATATGTCCATTCCACTCTCTCACTTCGTCCCAGCTTACCCTTACCACTCCTCGTGTCCTCAAGTCCATTTTCTACGTCTTTGTCCTTATTCCTGTCCTGCCCTCAGGTTCTTCAGAACCATTTCTTTTTTTTTTTCGATTCCATATATATGTGTTAGCATACGGTATTTGTCTTTCTCTCTCTGACTTACTTCACTCTGTATGAAAGACTCTAGGTCCATCCACCTCACTACAAATAACTCAATTTCGTTTCTTTTTATGGCTGAGTAATATTCCATTGTATATATGTGCCACATCTTCTTTATCCATTCATCTGTCAGTGGGCACTTAGGTTGCTTCCATGTCCTGTTAGCCATATCACTTTTTAATTTTATTTTTCCACAGGGCACTTTTCACTTCTGATCTTTACATTATTTATTGATTTCCTTGTTCTTGCATTCCCCTACTAGAATGTAAGCTCTTTAAGAGTGAGGGTTTTTCTGCTCTGTTCACCATCCTAGCCCCAGGGTTTAGAACAGTTCACAGAGTAGGTGTTCAGGAAATATTAATTGAAGTAAAGAATAAATTTAAGCCATGTAATTAAAGCTCTGAGGGAAGGAAGATTGTGAAAGATTTTTAGCAAGCAAGGATCAGTCAGTGGAAATGAACATTATTGACATTGTTACTACCAAAAGTATAGTGTCATTGATGTTTTCTTCATTTAATGAGTTGTCATCATTATTTTACATTGGTTAACATTTTTAAAGTACCTTTTCATGTTTATTTGTAAATGTATTTTACCGTACTCTGCATTTCTTATAAGTTCATAAGTTATTCAACAGTGAAATCTCTTCCTATAGCAGTTTTCAGCACTGTATCCCATGTGAAAGTAGAACCATTGCAAACATCAGCCTGTAGGTAGTACAGAGAGCCTGGGAGACTTCCCTACTCGCTTTGACCTAAGTTTTGGAACTGGGATGATTACAGATCTTTGCATTTCACTGTTAAAGTTACTTCTAAACCAGAATCTCAGCCTTAGAACTGTGCCATCTGAGGCCAGAGAATTCTTTGTTATGGAGCTTGTGTGATTGTAGGATGTTTAGCAGTGTCCCTGGCCTCAACTCACTAGGTGCAAGTCGCACTCTTAACCAAGTTGTGGCCCCCAGATACTGCCAAGTGTCCCCTTGGGGGGCACAGTGGAAACGCTTTTTTCTAAACAATGATTATGGTTTCTTCTATATTCTTTACATTGGGAAATTACTAATGTGAAAAAGTCAAGTAGAAGGCTGGGGTTTTTTGGGGGTGGGGAGGAACGTATCAGCTTTTTTTAAAGCTATTATAAAGACTGTTCATCTTACATCATTACTAAGTTATAAGAATCTATTTTCAACTTGAATGCCTCTGTAATTCCATGTTAAGCTTTGTGTTGCAAACCCTAAAATATTCTGAGGGAATTTGTTCTTTCAGTGTTTCTGTGTTTTTCTCTTGCTCTCATCACCATGGAGCTAAACACTTTGAGAGACATGTTAGGTTAAAAACAGTAATGACAGAAGAGGAAAAAATGTTTCTCTTCTGCTTTTTTCTTTTTTTCTCTTCAGTTCTTCTTTACCCCTCAGTCAACCAAGTGGGATGTTCAATTTGAATGTTTTTAAATTGGGTATCAGGGGAGGAAAGGCATGCTTTTCAGAACATTTTCTTTTCCCCTGGAAAATGTCAACATAATTTGACCCGTGAATTGATATTCTAAGATAATGGCAAGTATACCAGAACTGGGTAGGGAGCAAGCCTTTTTCCTTGGCCTGCACCCATTTTATAGACTTATGTACTTAGACCTCCTCTACATCATACAGAAATTTTTTCTCATATAGAAAGCAAGTATCAAAATGTGTATGTACTAGTTTTTAGTGTAGAATTAATTGATTCTATGAATAAATACAATTCTTATCAGCTTTTTAAAAAATTTTAAATTTTATTTTATTAATCTTTTTATACAGCAGGTTCTTATTAGTCATCAGTTTTATACACATCAGTGTATACATGTCAATCCCAATTGCCCAGTTCATCACACCACCATCCCCACCCCACCACGGCTTTCCCCCCTTGGTGTCCATACATTTGCTCTCTACATCTGTGTCTCAACTTCTGCCTTGCAAACCAGTTCATCTGTACCATTTTTCTAGTTTCCACATATATGCGTTAATATATGATATTTGTTTTTCTCTTTCTCACTTACTTCACTCTGTATGACAGTCTCTAGATCCATCCATGTCTCAACAAATGACTCAATTTCGTTCCTTTTTATGGCTGAGTAATATTCCATTGTATATATGTACCACAACTTCTTTATCCATTCATCTGTCAATGGGCATTTAGGTTGCTTCTATGACCTGGCTATTGTAAATAGTGCTGCAGTGAACATTGGGGTACATGTGTCTTTTTGAATTATGGTTTTCTCTGAGTATATGCCCAGTAGTGGGATTGCTGGATCATATGGTAATTCTATTTTTAGTTTTTTAAGGAACCTCCATACTGTTTTCCACAGTAGCTGTATCAATTTACATTCCCACCAACAGCGCAAGAGGGTTAACTTTTCTCCACACCCTCTCCAGCATTTGTTGTTTGTAGATTTTCCGATGATGCCCATTCTAACTGGTATGAGGTGATAGATACCTCATTGTAGTTTTGATTTGCATTTCTCTAATAATTAGTGATGTTGAGCATCTTTTCATGTGCTTCTTGGCCATCTGTATGTCTACTTTGGAAAAATGTCTATTTAGGTCTTCTGCCCATTTTTGGATTGGGTTGTTTGCTTCTTCAATATTGAGCTGCATGAGCTGTTTATATATTTTGGAGATTAATCCTTTGTCCGTTGATTTGTTTGCAAATATTTTCTCCCATTCTGAGGGTTGTCTTTTCGTTTGTTTATGGTTACCTTTGCTGTGCAAAAGCTTTGAAGTTTCATTAGGTCCCATTTGTTTATTTTTGTTTTTATTTCCATTACTCTAGGAGGTGGATCAAAAAAGATCTTGCTGTGATTTATGTCATAGAGTGTTCTTCCTATGTTTTCCTCTAAGAGTTTTATAGTGTCTGGTCTTACATTTTTAGGCCTCTAATCCATTTTGAGTTTATTTTTGTGTATGGTGTTAGGGAGTTATTCTAATTTCATTCTTTTACATGTAGCTGTCCAGTTTTCCCAGCACCACTTATTGAAGAGACTGTCTTTTTTCCTTTGTATATCCTTGCCTCCTTTGTCATAGATTAGTTGAACATAGATGCATGGGTTTATCGCTGGGATTTCTATCTTGTTCCATTGATCTATGTTTCTCTTATTCTGCCAGTACCATATTGTCTTGATTACTGTAGCTTTGTATTATAGTCTGAAGTGAGGGAGCCTGATTCCTCCAGCTCCGTTTTTTTCCCTCAAGACTGCTTTGGCTATTCGGGGTCTTCTGTGTCTCCCTACAAATTTTAAGATTTTTTGTTCTAGTTCTGTAAAAAATGCCATTGGTAATTTGATAGGGATTACATTGAATCTGTAGATTGCTTTGGGTAGTATAGTCATTTTCACAATATTGATTCTTCCGATCCAAGAACATGGTATATTACTCCATCTGTTGGTATCATCTTTAATTTCTTTCATCAGTGTCTTACAGTTTTCTGCATACAGGTCTTTTGTCTCCCTAGGTAGGTTTATTCCTAGGTATTTGATTCTTTTTGTCACAATGGTAAATGGGAGTGTTTCCTTAATTTCTCTTTCAGATTTTTCATCGTTAGTGTATAGGAATGCAAGAGATTTCTGTGCATTAATATTGTATCCTGCAACTTTACCAAATTCATTGATTAGCTCTATTAGTTTTCTGGTGGCATCTTTAGGATTCTCTATGTATAGTATCATGTCATCTGCAAAAAGTGACAGTTTTGCTTCTTCTTTTCCAATTTGTATTCATTTTATTTCTTTTTCTTCTCTGATTGCCATGGCTATGACTTCCAAAACTATGTTGAATAATAGTGGTGAGAGTGGACATCGTTGTCTTGTTCCTGATCTTAGACGAAATGCTTTCAGTTTTTCACCATTGAGAATGATGTTTGCTGTGCGTTTGTCGTATATGGCCTTTATTATGTTGAGGTAGGTTCCCTCTATAACCACTTTCTTTTTTTTTTTTTTTTTTTTTTTTGTGGTACGCGGGCCTCTCACTGTTGAGGCCTCTGCTGTTGCAGAGCACAGGCTCCAGACGCACAGGCTCAGTGGCCATGGCTCACGGGCCTAGCCGCTTCACAGCATGTGGGATCTTCCCGGACCAGGGCACAAACCCGTGTCCCCTGCATCAGCAGGCGGACTCTCAACCACTGCGCCACCAGGGAAGCCCTGTGCCCCCTTTCTTGAGAGTTTTTATCATAAATGGGTGTTGAATTTTGTCAAAAGCTTTTTCTGCATCTATTGAGATGATCATATGGTTTTTATTCTTCAGTTTGTTAATATGGTGTATCACATTGATTGATTTGCGTATATTGAAGAACGCTTGCATCCCTGGGATAAATCCCACTTGATCATGGTGCATGATCCTTTTAAAGTGTTGTTGGATTTTATTTGCTAGTATTTTGTTGAGGATTTTTGCATCTATATTCATCAGTGATATTGGTCTGTAATTTTCTTTTTTTGTAGTATCTTTGTCTGGTTTTGGTATCAGGGTGATGGTGGCCTCATAGAATGAGTTTGGGAGTGTTCCTTCCTCTGCAGTTTTTTGAAGAGTTTGAGAAGGATGGGTGTTAGCTCTTCTCTAAATGTTTGATAGAATTCATCTGTGAAGCCATCTGGTCCTGGACTTTTGTTTGTTGGAAGATTTTTAATCACAGTTTCAATTTCATTACTTGTGACTGGTCTGTTCATATTTTCTGTTTCTTCCTGGTTCAGTCTTGGAAGGTCATACCTTTCTAAGAATTTGTCCATTTCTTCCAGGTTGTCCATTTTACTGGCATAGAGTTGCTTGTAGTAGTCTCTTAGGATGCTTTGTATTTCTGCGGTGTCTGTTTTAAGTTCTCCTTTTTCATGTCTAATTTTATTGATGGGAGTCCTCTCCCTCTTTTTCTTGATGAGTCTGCCTAATGGTTGATCAATTTTGTTTATCTTCTCAAAGAACCAGCTTTTAGTTTTATTGATCTTTGCTATTGTTTTCTTTGTTTTTATTTCCTTTATTTCTGCTCTGATCTTTATGATTTCTTTCCTTCTGCTAACTTTGGGTTTTGTTTGTTCTTCTTTCTCTAGTTCCTTTATGTGTAAGGTTCGATTGTTTACATGACATTTTTCTTTTTTCTTGAGGTAGGCTTGTATAGCTATAAACTTCCCTCTTAGAACTGCTTTTGCTGCATCCCATAGATTTTGGATTGTCGTGTTTTCATTGTCATTTGTGTCTAGGTATTTTTTGACTTCCTCTTTGCTTTCTTCAGTGATCTCTTGGTTGTTTAGTAATGTATTGTTTGCCCTCCATGTGTTTGTGTTTTCTTCCGTTTTTTTCCGTGTAATTCATTTCTAATCTCATAGCATTGTGATCAGAAAAGGTGCTTGATATGATTTCAGTTTTCTTAAGTTTACTGAAGCTTGATTTGTGACCCAAGATGTGATCTGTCCTGGAGAATGTTCCATGCACACTTGAGAAGAAAGTGTAATCTGCTGTTTTTGGATTGAATGTCCTATAAATATCAATTAAATCTATCTGGTCTATTGTGTCATTTAAATCCTCTGTTTCCTTATTTATTTTCATTTTGGATGATCTGACCATTGGTGTAAGTGAGGTGTTAAAGTCCCCCACTATTATTGTGTTACTGTCGATTTCCTCTTTTATAGCTGTTAGCAGTTGCCTTATGTATTGAGGTGCTCCTATGTTGGATGCATATATATTTATAATTGTTATATCTTCTTCTTGGATTGATCCCTTGATCATTTTGTAGTGTCCTTCCTTGTCTGTTGTAACATTCTTTATTTTAAAGTCTATTTTATCTGATATGAGTATTGCTACTCCAGCTTTCTTTTGATTTCCATTTGCATGGAATATCTTTTTCAATCCCCTCACTTTCAGTCTGTATGTGTCCCTAGGTCTGAAGTGGGTCTCTTGTAGACAGCATATATATGGGTCTTATCTTTGTATCCATTCAGCAAGCCTGTGTCTTTTGGTTGGAGCATTTAATCCATTCACATTTAAGGTAATTATTGATATGTATGTTCCTATGACCATTTTCTTAATTGTTTTGGGTTTGTTTTCGTAGGTCCTTTTCTTCTCTTGTGTTTCCCACTTAGATAAGTTCCTTTAGCATGTGTTGTAGAGCTGGTTTGGTGGTGCTGAATTCTCTTAGCTTTTGCTTGTCTGTAAAGCTTTTGATTTCTCCATCGAATCTGAATGAGATCCTTGCTGGGTAGAGTAATCTTGGTTGTAGGTTCTTCCCTTTCATCACTTCAAGTATATCATGCCACTCCCTTCTGGCTTGTAGAGTTTCTGCTGAGAAATCAGCTGTTAACCTTATGGAAGTTCCCTTGTATGTTATTTGTCTTTTTTCCCTTGCAGCTTTCAATAATTTTTCTTTGTCTTTAATTTTTGCCAGTTGGATTACTAGGTGTCTCGGCGTGTTTCTCCTTGGGTTTATCCTGTATGGGACTTGCTGCGCTTCCTGGACTTGGGTGGCTGTTTCCTTTCCCATGTTAGGGAAGTTTTCGATTATAATCTCTTCAAATATTTTCTCTGGTCCTTTCTCTCTCTTTTCTCCTTCTGGGACCCCTATAATGCGAATGTTGTTGCATTTAATGTTGTCCCAGAGGTCTCTTAGGTTGTCTTCATTTCTTTTCATTCTTTTTTCTTTATTTTGTTCCGCAGCAGTGAATTCCACCATTTTGTCTTCCAGGTCACTTATCCGTTCTTCTGCCTCAGTTATTCTGCTGTTGATTCCTTCTAGTGTAGTTTTCATTTTAGTTATTGTATTGTTCATCTCTGTTTGTTTGTTCTTTAATTCTTCTAGGTCTTTGTTAAACATTTCTTGCCTCTTCCCGATCTTTGCCTCCATTCTTTTTCTGAGGTCCTGGATCATCTTCACTATCATTATTCTGAATTCTTTTTCTGAAAAGTTGCCTATCTCCACTTCATTTAGTTATTTTTCTGGGGTTGAATCTTGTTCCTTCATCTGGTACCTAGCCCTCTGCCTTTTCATCTTGTCTCTCTCTCTGTGAATGTGGTTTTTGTTCCACAGGCTGCAGGCTTGTAGTTCTTCTTGCTTCTGCTGTCTGCCCTCTGGTTGATGAGGCTATCTAAGAGGCTTGTGTACTTATCAGCTTTCTTAAAATGTGAACTTAGCACAGGATTGTGAATGAAATATTAAGTAATCAGTCTGTTAATTGAAGGATTTGAGTTTCTAATCTCCTTAGTGGAGATGTTGGAGATTGACAGATGTAGCCTGCTTGAACCAGTCATTTAATATTCATAGGAGATGCACAAGATGCCTCTGGTTGCCCTTTATATTTTTCATGTTGGGTTTTTTATTTGAAATTCATAGCCTCACCCAGTTATAGACTTTGAGCCATGGCCTGTCTCAGTGGAACATTCTATTCAGTACTTTCACACGTACCAAGGATTAATATCAAATTGGTGACAAAAGTTTTTCACCCTCATATTTATGAATGGTAGCATCTTCTGTTAGTTTGTAGCAATATGCACTACTATGTTATTTCTTTTTTTTTTTTAAGATTTTTAGAAATTTCATGTAATTAGTATGTTATTTCTGTTCAGCAAGCGTGGTTTGGAGTGTTCTTCTATTTAAAATGCTGCATTGTTCTAAACAAATTAATATCTTTTGATATTAATTATCAATCCAATTGTGGTTGCACTGTGCTGAAACCTTCAAACAATTTCAGAAAGTTTACATGCGTCATTTCTTTTTAAACAATATTACTGTTTCTTTTTGCATGAATGAGAATATGGTACTGAATTTTAAAGTGGATGACCTTAAAGTAAACTATGGAATTTAAACATCAGAGACTTAAAAATCATTGCAAAGATTAAAAACAACGTTTAAAAACACAAATGCTTTTGTGATATGGGCTAATGAGAAAAGATGGTCTTTTTCTGTTGCATTAATTCTTTAGCTCCTTGTCAGTTACCCCCAGTTTATAAGATAAGGAGACAGTCTTTGCATTCTTGAGTAAAACTCTCCACAGGTGACCTTCAGTATAAAGAGCTACAGAGTTCATTAACAAAGATAACAGTTCAAAATTATAACATCCTCTGATTTTATTCTTATAAAAACTTTTCAAGCAACTTTTTGGATGTTTTCTTTCTTGTTCCCCTTACCTGCTGTACCCAGATTACCCTGCTTTTTTTTTTTTTTTTTTTTTTTTTTTTGCGGTAAGCAGGCCTCTCTCACTGTTGTGGCCTCTCCCGTTGTGGACCACAGGCTCCGGACGCGCAGGCTCAGCGGCCATGGCTAACGGGCCCAGCCGCTCTGCGGCATGTGGGATCTTCCCGGACCGGGGCACGAACCCATGTCCCCTGCATCGGCAGGCGGACTCTCAACCACTGCGCCACCAGGGAAGCCCTACCCTGCTTTTTACAATATTAAGAATATAAACATAGATGCTGAAAAGTTACCCCCTCCCTCTCTAAGTTTTGATATTGGTACTCTGGATGTATATATATATGTGTACACATCCACGCACATACATGTATATTTACGTGTGTGTATATATGTATGTGTTTGTTAATTTTTCTATAAAATATTTATTTTTTTCCCTTTGGCTTTAAATTTAGTCAACAGATATTTCTAAGTACCTACTGTGTGAAAGGCACAATGCTGGGAGCACAGTGATGATTGGGCAGAGACCCCATCTTCTTAGAATGTGGAGAAAGCCTGGCATTTACAGTAGAGTGGAAAGAGAAAGGTAACCAACACTATCAACATTACCAACCCTAAAATACTACTTGCTGGTGGTATTCTCCCCATCTGTGTATGTGCTATTGTTATTAGCTCTTTTCCCTCTTTATGTTGTTGAGGTCACATTGCACACATAGTTTTTTAAATTTAAACTTAATATTATATTGTGTTCTCTCATAATTAAAAGCACTAATTTTTGTGAGTATATAATATTTTTGGACATTCCATAATTTATATAGTTTGGGGGCATTGAGGTAGTTTACAGTTCTTTTTTATTGTAAATAATGCCATGATGAACATCTTCTACATAAAATTTTGTCTTTTGGAATATCTCCTTAAGACATTTTCAGGAATAAAATGACTGGGTAAAAGTTTGTAAACCTTATAGAGGCTCTTGATACATATTCCTAAAAGTTCTTTTTTTAAAACTAGTTTTCACTCCTCCCAGTAGCCAGTGATCGCATTATATGAAAAACAAAAACAACCCCTCCCAAAAAAACCTCTTTTCATTTGTATTTATTTATTGAATAGAAACATTTTTCAAATGTTTAGCTAGTTATCTATTGTTTTCTTTTGTGAATTGCCTATTAATGTTTCTTTTCCCATCTTTCTTTTGGAGTCTTAATATTTTATCTTGACTTACAGTTACAGTGACTCTGTGAATTCAGCATTTTATAGAGTATTATGTATATAATTATGTATAGTCAGTACATTAAACCTATGTTGTAGTGTAGTTTTCTTACTAGTTTTTGGTTTGCCTTTTAATATATAGATGTTTTAAAGTTTCATGTAACCAAATCTATTAACTTTTTCTTTTGTAATTTCTTTCATTACTTTTACACATGGAAAAACTTCATTTATATATCATATTTTCCTCTGACATTTTATTAAATTTTTAACTAAGTCCTTTTCACTCATTAATTCCATAAGAAAGGAAGTCTGCTGTTGGCAAACCAGGAGGACTTTGCTGCTAAAGATGGCTACTACAGGTTGTGTTTTTGTACTTCTCTGCACAAAGGGGCTACTTAACGCTGTTTGTTCTTCTGACTTCGCTCTGGCACTCAGTACTGGAGTGCCTATGTAACTCATATGACTATGGTTCTGTTAAACTTGGGTCCTTGTGAAAGTACTTCATTAAATGTAAAGGATGGAAGTGAGCAAAGTAAAATTAAATTAAACCAGTCATGATTGACTCCTACTCGAGTTCATACTGTGTTTAAGAGGCCCAGAAATGAAAGTTGACTCTTTCCAGGTTGTAACTAATATAAAGAAAGCTACCTCACTTTTCCATGGTAGGAATATTATGGATTGTAATACTAGGCTAGAGTTGACTGCCAAAAAAGAATGTAAAATATTTTTAGCTTATTTTATTATGATAACTACTAATTTTCTAATTTGTACAAGTTCAATTTTTAAAACATATGCAATTCAGTTGAAATGAAAATACTTCCAACTTGCTGGAAAATGAATACTGCTAAACTGTTGTAGGTAATTCTTAAAAGTATTGGTTTGTGATATGTAAATAAGTTGTCTTTTAGGATTTTTAAACCAAAATCCCACTTTTAGAATTAATATTCTTGATGGCATTCCAGGTGGAATAGGTTAAAAAATATTTTGTTGAATTCAAAGCCTGAGTACTGTATGTTGCTCTTAAATCATGTTTATTTGTTCATTTTCTCTCCCACTAAATGTAAACATTTTTAGGGCAGTAACTTCAGCATGTAGAACAGCGCCTCAAATATTTGTTGAGTAATAGATATTTGTTGAGCGAATATCAGGGTATAGACTGAAAAATAGAGGAAAAAGTAGTGCTTTTGCTTGAGTGCCCAGAATGTACCAGGCATTATACTAGATACTGTTCTTATGACCATATAGAGAGCCTTGCTTTTCTAAAGATGAACCTTTAAAGATTTACCTTTTCTGTTAATTTTCTGGAGACATTATGGGCAACAGATTATAAGGAGACTGCAGAGAACTCCCCACCCAGACATGTGGGGAGCTCCAACATGTTTGAAGGTAGATTTCTGTTCTGAGAGAAGGTACGTCAAGAGCCTCAGTGAACCAGTCATTCCCTATGCTTTCATTTAACCAAGTAATCAGAAGTGTCGTGGATGCTGGTGAAAGCTGCGGATGAGGTCATGTAGGGATTTCCTTGTGAAGGTTTAGTTTGTGAATTCAGATGATCTAAGTCACCTCTTTGTTGAATTTTCTGAAGCATTTTGAATGCATGCAAACTAGCAGCAGCCATAAATATTTCATTTTCTATTCAATCTTAACTGCAACTTTACTTTTTGTAGAGAAAGGCATAGTAAGACAAAAAAGTTTTTATCGTTTTTTTAAATAATATACACCATTTATAGTTTATTTTTCCCCATGGCAATGGACTCCCCCATGAAAAATTTTATACCAACATTTAAAACATTATAAAAGATTCAAGGTTTTATCAGATAGGGCAGTAATGATCTTATAGAAATATCTGTGTGAAATACTGTGACCTTTTAATTTACGTGATGGGTAAACATAGAGTAATAAAGAGATTTTTTTTTTTTTAAACCAAAGGATTTGGACTTAGTTGCTGATTCATCTCTAGGACACTTTGAATCTGATTCATCTTTACAAACAGAATAAAGAGTTTTCTGCACTTTTTCCTACCAAATGTAAAAGTAATTTTGAATTTCCAAAAGCAAGTTTTCCAACTGTTGAAAAAACAAGTAGCCAACTCCCATTTAAAGTGGGAAAACTATGTAAATTTATTTTTTGTGTGAAGATTCACTTCATTTTCCTGAGCCAGATTTGATGTGGAGAACTTTTTCTTGAATAGTCATTAAAATATGAGCTGAGAGAATGAGACTTCTTCATTAAAATCCAAAATTTATACTTCATATGTACGATTTAAAAATATTTTTTAGTGGACTCGTTTCTATAGGAACTAAATTTAGAGATGCATCTTAAACATCCTCTTGTCATCTCCTATTTATTAATTTGTTTCTTCATCCCTTATTCTACTTACAACCTCTTGTTTAAATGTCTTTGATCAAAATATTGTCTACTTTTGGTAAAAATTAAATAACAAGTATTCGTGAATAAAAATCACATTTACCTATTCAGATTTATTTGCTGTATATGTTAGGAATGTGATCAGCTTCAGACATTAGAAACCCAGTCTAGTGACTTAAGCAAATGGAAAGAAGCAGCCCCAGAAGTCAACACTCCAGGGCTGGTGCATGTGCTGTTTAGGAATGCCACGAGGGACCCTGGATTTTGCCCTTCATTTCCTTGGTATCTTCCCTCAGGCTGGCCTTGGCAGTGCAAGGTACCATTGCTCTTCCAAGCTTCCTGTACTCCCAAGAGGAAGAAGGGGGAGGCAGAAGGTGGTAGGCCAAGGGCTTGCTAGCCCAGTCTGTTGCTTTTTGTCAAGAGAGCTTAAGTTACCCAGCAAGTTGCATGCTGCAGACACCTGCTTCCTTCTCATTGGTCAGAACTACATTAGGTAGTTACCCCTAGACCAGTCACTGGCCAAGGCCGAGGGGCATGAGAGTCCATGACTGCTGTGGAGAATTCCTGATTTCTCCCCTGGGGTAGGGGAAAGAGTACCTGCCAAGGTGCTCCATGACTACCCGAACAAATTGAGAATCTCCTCTTTGGGAAGAATTGGGAGGGAGAAATATGGGGTAGGTAATGGATAGTGTCTGCCTGCCACACCTGCTGGAATGAGTACAGTATGTACCACATGAGTTTAGAAGCCCTGTGCATCCTCAGTTCCCTCAGCTCCTCAGATTTCCTGGAATAAATTACAGATTTTTTTTTCAAAAATTTATTTCAATTATTCTTATTTAGTCATAGCCCATCATTTTCATGAATGACTTAGATGTTAGAACAGCAAATGCTGTGTTTTAGAGTCTTCCTTAATATTATGTTGAGAAAAATGGGAATTTAGTCATAATACTCTAAAATTGGATTTTGGAATTAATTTGAAGAATTTGTACTTTTTGAAGTTCTTCTCAGTAGCCATCTAGAAGATTAATTTTGTTTTATTTATGAGTAAAATACCTTGAAGGTGATTCATTTTTAAAATGCACGGATAGTGATCATTTATATGTATATGTGTTTTCTTCCTTTTAAGCTTAACATTGCATTATAAAATGTTTCCCATGTAGTGTATGCCGTTTAAAAAAATTGGTGTCTTAATTTACTTAACCATTTTCCAGTTACACATTTGGTTTACTTCCATTTTGTGCTGCTGTTAAAAATGCTGAAATTTATATCTTTATTTATATGGATTAATTTTTAATGTTATAGATTATTTTTTTAGAACCCTCACATTTTAATGGCTTTTAGAAGCATTTAGCTAATCGCATCCCAGTAGCGTTGTACTAGAGAATTAGTGTGACCTTTTTTTAAGGTAGTAAGGTGAAACATTTTCTTCCGTATTTCTTTCCCTTGTGAGCCAGCTCTTCCTGTTCTTTTCCAGTTACTTTTCTAAATAACAAAATATATTTTTTACATTGTAAAATGATACATTCTCACTGTACAACATTTGTTAGCCATAGTTGTCACTTCACAAAGAACAAGTTTATTGATTTGTGTAAGCTCTTTATGTAAGTAATTATATATTTTATTCCTAATATATATACTATTGATTTTTCTCAATCTATGTGCCTGATAATATACCAGACCCTGGGAATACTATTGTCAGTATAACAGCTATCATGTCCATGATATCAGAAAAAATAATTGTACTTTGTCTCATTTTTTTCTAATATTTCTGTCATTTCATTTTAGGTCATAGAAAATTATCTAATCTTTAATAATAATCGGTTGTTTTCCTTTTTGGTTGTTTGAAATATGTACCAAAAATAGAAACCATTCTTATAGAAATTTGTATAGAACTTTAAATGCCTACCTTGTATCTATTAAGTGATCTTATGCTTTTGTTCTCATTTAAGTTATTTATGCGGAATACTAATTGTATTGCCTAAAATTTCATTTGTATCTGCTGATAACATATGTAAAGTTATTATTATAGTGCTTGGCAAATAATAATCTCTCAATATGTAAAATACAATAGTTTAGTTTTCTTAAATATCTTGAGTGTTGAGACTGAAACCCTATTTAACTTAGGTTTAATTGGATTGGATAACCTGCTGGTTTTTCCTTCGTGTTTTGTTTATTATGTGTGTTTCTTCATATACATGCAGAACACACTGTAATTTCTTAGTTTAATTAAGAAATTAAAATTTCTTCAAGTTGGAAAGGATTACCAGCAATCTCTGTATCTCCTATATTTGGGATGTATTTTATTGATAATTTTTCATTTCTTCTTTAGTTTTATCGGTCTTTTCTAGTATTCTACTTAGGCTATTGTGTTTTTAATAGGAAATCATTTATGTCCTTGTTTATCTTTCATTTTCAGATTTTTAAAAATATTCTCTGGTTTATATATCTAATCTCCAATTTTTTTTCTCATTTCTAAGATAGTGTGATTTCTGGGGATATGAAGATTTTATTGTTTTTATCAAAGAATTATGTTTGAGATATATTTATTTATTCTATTAGTATGTTTATTAAATTTTACTTTTTTCTTTATTTCATTAACATTTTTCTGTACTTTTCTGATGTTTTGAGTTGAATTCTCAGTTTATAGTTTATATTAAAAGCCACATATTTACCTCAGTGTATGATTTTGGCTTAATCCACTAGGTGAGAAAGTTTGCTGTTCTATTTTTCAGGATTGTAAATGACTTCTTCTTGTGTTTCAATATGCTCATACACGTAGTTGTTTTGTTTTTATTGAACGCTCCTAAAAATTAAACTTTGATCCAAGAATATAGACTGTGTATTAAAAAAAAATAACATTTTAGGGCTTCCCTGGTGGCGCAGTGGTTGAGAGTCCACCTGCCAATGCAGGGGACGTGGGTTCGTGCCCTGGAAAGATCCCACATGCCGCGGAGCGGCTGGGCCCGTGAGCCATGGCCGCTGAGCCTGCACTTCCGGAGCCTGTGCCCCGCCACGGGAGAGGCCACAACAGTGAGAGGCCCGCGTACCGCAAAAAATATATATATATATATACATTTTAGGTTTTTAAAATACTTTATGTTTGCTCAGTTTTTATATATATACCATGGACAATTGACTAGAAAGTTGATCCCATTTTTAGGGTAGGTATAGAGGTCAGTATAACTTTTATTGGTTTCATTAATTTCATTCTTTGTTTTCATTTGTCATTACTGTGTTTGTGCACTGGGTCTGTATGACACTGTGATTGCCTTGCTCCCTTTCTTCCTTCTGCTGAGGCAGGAATGTCCACTTCTCAATTCATGTGTCCCCTGACTGTTTTTTAGAACTGAGACGCCCAGCATTTTTCCCTTTCCTGCTTTATTATCCTTTGTAGCATTTCGCAGCATGTCAAAAATAAATTTTATTTGTTTGTTTACTTATTTATTTATAGTCAGTCTTTCTCCCTAGAATGTAACTTCAAGAAAGGCAGAGAATTTTGTCACTTTTATTCAGTGCCTGGGTGCCAAGAATAATACCTGGTGTACTGTAGACACACTGTTAATAATTTGTCTCATTAATAACTAAATGTGATTGTTTTCAGCTGATTTCTCCTTCTATGTCTCAGTTTTTGCCTTGATTTCATTTGTTAGTACTTGACATAAAATGTCGTATTTTATTACAAATGTTTCTTTTCTTTTCTTTTTTTTTGGCCGTGCTGTACAGTTTGTGGAATCTTAGTTCCCTGACCAGGGAAACCTGCACCCTCAGCAGTGAAAGCTCGCAGTCCTAACCATTGGACCACCACGGAATTACCTACAAATATTTCTTTTACCATAACATCTAGCTTGACATTTTTCTTTTAATCTTTTTTTTTTTTTTTTTTTTGCTGTACGCGGCCTCTCACTGTTGTGGCCTCTCCTGTTGCGGAGCACAGGCTCCAGACACGCAGGCTCAGCGGCCATGGCTCACGGGCCCAGCCGCTCCGTAGCATGTGGGATCTTCCCGGACCGGGGCACGAACCTGTATCCCCTGCATCGGCAGGCGGACTCTCAACCACTGCGCCACAAGGGAAGCCCTCTTTTAATCTTGATACCCAATAATATTGCTTCCTCTGTTTTTTTAAAAATACAGTTTTATTACTATCTCCTTAAAATTTTTTTCTGTCTTTTGGTTTATACATCTTTAGAGTAAGATGTTGGATTTTGTTTTTTTGTTGTATTAACAACTGAGGTTCTTTCAGTAAGTTGAGGTAATTAGCTTTTGCTTTCATACGTATATTACTAAGTTTTCTTTTCTTTTCAAATCTGAGAACCTGTGTGATGGTTTTAAAGCTGTGAATCCTTAAGCATTATAATCAGTTCTTTCTGACGTGTTGATCATGATTTGTTTTCTTTTGTATCTTTATAAGGTTTGGAGTGTAATCCCTGGACAAAACTATTTCTTGTGACCTGTTTATATATTACATCCACATTCTTAATCCCATTGTTACTATTCTTTATGCTTCCATAGTGTGTTTTGATTCATTTCTCTCTGCAATAGCACATGTTCCTTTTTTACTCAACTACTCTCTCTAAGCTCTGCATCCAGTTCCATCCTATTTTACCCTCCAGATTCAGCTCAACTGTTTTCTCTGTGAAGCCTTCCCTAACTCCCCAGCAAATCTTAGGTATTTGTCTTGTATTCTCTTACTGCACTCCGTGTACATTTCTAGTCGCTCTCTTCTTGTAATTGTGATTTTCAGTGTCTTGACATAATCAGTGCTCAATAAATATTGCTATCTATATTCTTTTCTTCCCTTCTTCTTCCTTAATACTATTTTCTTTTATAACTTATAATGTAGTTGCACATTTTTCTTCTCTATACTGCAGACCCAGTTTTCTTTGGTTTCACATGAATACATGATTTAATTTTTTGAGTTTTTAAAAAAATACACAGAGGCCTGCTTTGTTTTAGCATGTAATCCACACAGAAATATCAGCAGTATTTCTTCACCTTTCTTATTGTCATCAATTCTTGTCCTTAGTTTTTCTGTCCTCTTCCTCACCCCTTTCTCCACTCAATGTAGCTGTTTACTTTAACTCTAAAATAAGTACTAGTTACTTTTACAGGTTTTTATCAGTACTTTAACATGCTTTAATTCCTCAGTTAAAGGTACCTTTTTTGTTTCCTTTCATCCCCTGAATCATGCCCTCCATTTCTCACTGTAGAAAGAGTACTTGGATTTCACATCAGCAAATTGGCAAAAATGAAAAGTTCTTGGATGGAATGTGGAGAAATGGACCCTCTCATGGAGAACATTGATTCTTTTCTACTTGTTGATAGTTTCTCTTTTGGAGTTTCTATTTGGAAATTTTCATATTTATTCTGTTGTCTTTCACTTTCACAGTAACCCTAATGTCTTTCATTTTTATTTTTCTGACAGCTTTCCTTTCATTTTATTTCTCAGTTTTAGTTTCACTTGTACCACACAACTTTCTCAGTTGGGTCAGGATGTTATTTTTGTCTGTTTTCTTATTAACTCGCTAGGCATCAGGGATCTAGTCTTACAGGAGACTTTTTGAAGTCATTTCCTATATGTGCTCTTAATTATAGAGATACTGAATTTGGTTTTGGGAAGGTGGTGGGTAGGCCTGCCTTATGGTTTTACTGAAGGTTCCATCATTCATTCATTTTGTAACCAAGTCCAAATTAACAGCATTTTTTAAAAGCTCTTGAAAGTATAATCCATCTCTTTTTCCTCCTAAAATCATGCCATAGGGAATACAAGAACACACTCCAAAGTGGACTTCTCCCCATTTGCTTTAGTGAATATGGTGGACTGCAGGGAGTAGAGCCATTTGGGTGGCTAGCTGGCAAGGCCTTTATCGTATCCCAAATAAATTCCCACATGTGGTTAAGACTTATTCCTCCTTTAAATATTCTGGCATATTTTCATGACTTTCTAACTTATCTGTCAGTTACAAAGTCATGTTTACTTTTAATAAAAATTAAAATACTGTCAGTTTACTTTTAATAAAAATTATATAGAGTGTATTTTCTTGCATAGTACTTCCAAAATCGTATGTGTGTTTTTTGAAAACTACTATGTAACAAATATTTATAAAGAAGAAAATCCTTCCTCCTAAAAAATCAACTATTTTCATTTTCTCAAAGTGCCTGTGCTTCTGCAGGTATATAAATATGTTTACAAAGTAGAATGTAGCTTTTTTTTTAACTTCACATTACATTTTAAAATTAAGCCATGCTAACTACTAGCCAACTTGATAAGGCAAAAAAAGGAAAAAGTTGTTTTGCAAATGATATGATTGTCTAACTAAAAAAATTTAAAAGAATCATCAAACTGATATTAATGCCAATAAGGGTTCAGTAAGATTACTGGATATGAAATATACCAAAAAATCAGTGATTTTTTTAGTACACTAGCAACAGTTTATTAGAAAATGTGATTACATAAATGATCCTAGTCAGAATAAGAAAATATTAAGATGTACCTCGTAATAAGTATAACAGAAGGTATGCAACAACCAAGTTCTCATTAGTTTATGAATTTGATGCAATTCAAAAATAGAACAGAGCAACAAAGGCAAGAGAGTTTGCCATGAAACATGGCAGAATACTAAAATTAATTGAAGAAGTAGAATTAATGTGGTCGGTAGGATTTATTATAATGCTGTGATATTTGAATTGGTGCTGCATTGGCATACGGATAGAGAATAGACCATTCAAACAGAAGAGAGACTATAAAAAGAGCCCTTCTTGGTGTGGGAACTTGTTTTTGACCTGTATTACAAATTCGTATGGAAAAAGCAGGCTATTCAAAAAGCAATGGTGGGACAGTGTGGTAAAAATTAAAATTATATTCCTGTAAATAAATTCTGAATGAATTAAAGACATGCATTTTAAAGAGAGATATTTAAACTCTTAAAATATAGGAAAACGTCTGTATAATATTAGAGATTGTGAGGACTTTTTTTTGAACAAGATACAAAAAGCCCAAACTATAAAGGAGAGGAGAGATAAATTTGACTATGTTAAAAATTTTAAATGCGTGTATAAGAAATTATACCTTAAACAAAGGTAAAAGACAACCTATAGAATATTCAGACACATGTCTAATGGAAGATTAATATCCATAGTATATAATGAAATCCTACAAATCAGTAACAAAGAAAACAGAGACCTAGTAGAAAAATGGACAAAACAGATGTAGATAAGACCAATAAATGAATTAAAATTCTCACTGATTATCAGGTAAATGCCAGTAGAAGCAACAAGGTAACATTTTATGCGATCCTGATAATTTAAAGTAAAAAATATGGCAGCAAATGTTTTATATGTGACTGTTGGATTGTAAAATTGTTACAACCGCTTTGGAGTGTAGTTTGATAGTATCCAATAATGTTGAAGAACGCTCCAACTCAAGGTTTCAGCACTTCCCATTATAGAGTCCTCTAGAGAGACTGACCCATGTTCACAAAGAAGGTGTGAAAGGAATGGCTATTCTGTCTTTGTAATAGCAAAGAACTGGAAATAACCTAGATTTCAAGCAACAAACCCAAGTACATACACGGAATGTAAAGCGTACAGAGGTTATCGTAAAGGATCTGTATCTTTCTGTATCACCATGAGTAAATCTAGAAGACGGTTTTGTGTGAAAAAAACAAAGTTGGGAAAGGATGTGTTCCCAATGATACTGTTTAGATTTCATAAATATACAAATACTTGTGGGAAGGGTGCCTAGCATCTTCAGGAGAGAAGTTTCTCTGGAGAGGCTGAGAGAAGAATGGGGTTAGAAGTTGATATTTTCTCTGTATTTATAACATTTTATTTCTTTGTGATCTGAAGCAAATCTGGCAGAACACTGGCATTTATTAAATCCAGATGAGGGGTACTACATATCTCTAAGTTTTTGCATGTTTCAAATATTTCATAATTGAAAGTTTTCAGTTCAGACTAATAACATTGCAGTCCCCAGTTAAACACGCCAGATTGAACACATGCTGCAGTTTTTTTCTTCCCCTCCGAAACCCTACGCCAGTGTTACTAAAGGAATCGAAAAAGATGCAAATATGCAAGGTCGAATATGAGGAAAAGAAATAGAAGCAGATTAGCATTATCAACACTGTTTTGGTCAGCAAAGAGAGATGGATGTATTGTAACTAATTTAGTGATGAGGAGAGAGCTGCATGTGAAGGCCTTTACAGAGAAATTCTAGAAAATTTTGACCCTATACAGTCCAAGAGTTGGAGGCCCCAAGTAGCTGGGAAGATCGCACTGAGAGGTTGGTCGTAGGTACATAGTCGGGTCCCTTCCCCAACCGGTGTAGTTGTAAAGGCTCTGGAAGCAGGGACGAATTATTTGAAACATTTTTGGCTGAGTTTGGTTCCCAGAATGCTGGAAGCCAGGCAGGAAATGGAACCATTCTTCTCTAGAGAAAGTGAAGTGTATTCTAAAAATGACCTCTGAGTACTAGCATTTTTGGGTCCCCAGTATAGGGGGAAAACTCTCAGTCTGATTTCAGCAGGAAAGGAATTTATGGAAATAGTGTTTAGTGACTTGCTGAATCACTGGAAAGCCTGTAGAACTAGGTTTGAAAAATAGGCAAGAACAAGGGAGGCCAGCTGGCCAAGACAGCCCTCAGATCACTCAAGAAGGCCGGCATGGTGCTGCCCCTGAGCACGGGTTGCCCAGTTTTGCATTGTCACCACCAGCACTTTTTTTTTTATAAATTTATTTTTATTTATTTTTGGCTGCGTTGGGTCTTCATTGTTGCGTGTGGGCTTTCTCTAGTTGCGGCGAGCGGGGGCTACCCTTCGTTGAGGTACATGGGCTTTTCATTGCAGTGTGGAGCACTGCTCTTGTTTCATTGCTCTTGTTGTGGAGCACGGGCTCTAGGCACGCGGGCCCAGTAGTTGTGGCTCACGGGCTTAGTTGCTCCACGGCATGTGGGATCTCCCTGGACCAGGGCTTGAACCCATGTCCCCTGCATTGGCAGGCAGAGTCTTAACCACTGTGCCACCAGGGAAGTCCCACCACCAGCATTTAAATGAGGGAGCTACTGCACCGTTGCTACTGCTGATGCCACCAGCTTCCATGTAAATGTATTTGCTTCCTCCTTGCTCTTTCCAGATGCTGCCTTTCAGTTCAGAGTCCAGGATGTGCACATCTCATTGGCTGAGGAGCAGGTAATGTCTGTGCCCTATCTGTAAGAATAGCTGGTTAATTGACAGTGTGGCACTTTTAGGCCTCTATTGTAGAAGGCAGGTTCTGTATAAGGCAAAGAATTTCCCTGGATATATGAAGAGACTACACAGATGCTAGGCAGTGAAGATTATATTTCCCCCTATGTCCAGTTTCCCCAGGTAAACCAATGGGTCCCCACCCAGTCCCCTTCAGGAAAGTCTACTTAGTAGTCACCAGGCCCTGCCCCCACCCAGGCACTAAATGTAAAAGGATGGCCAGTGATAGCAGACATATGAGAAAAAGCCTTCCATGTGAGAAGGACAGTGCACACAAGAAACGGAAGAAAAGTAAATTGAGAAATTTACTTTTTCATTTCATTTCATTCATTTTCATTGAATATGAAAATAACACTTTTAGGACTTCCCTGGTGGTCCAGAGGTTAAGACTCCATGATCCCAGTGCAGGGAGCCCAGGTTCGAACCCTGGTCAGGGAACCAGATCCTGCATGCCACAACTAAGAGCCTGCATGCTGCAGCTAAAGAGCCTACATGCCACAACTAAAGATTCTGCATGTGGCAACAAAGATCCCGCGTGCTGCAACTAAGACCCAGCACAGCCAAATAATTTTTTTTTAAAAATGAAAGTAGTATTAAAAAAAAGAACACTTTCAAATTAGTTTAATAATAGCAGGGATAAGACAAAATATCATAGTCATGAAACAAGAACAGATTTTTTTTTTTAATGGAAGAAACAATGAGAGGACACAAATTTTTTTCAAAATTGAGTTCAAGAATAAATAGGGGGCTTCCCTGGTGGCACAGTGGTTGAGAGTCCACCTGCCAATGCAGGGGACACGGGTTCGTGCCCCGGTCTGGGAGGATCCCAGATGCCACGGAGCGGCTGGGCCTGTGAGCCATGGCTGCTGAGCCTGAGTGTCCGGAGTCTGTGCTCTGCAACGGGAGAGGCTACAACAGTGAGAGGCCCGTGTACTGCAAAAAAAAAAAAAAGAATAAATAGGAAAAATTAAATAGTCTGGTTTGAAAATAAAGGTCAAAGATTTTCCCAAGTACCTAAATGAAAAAGAAATGGGGGGTGTGAGAGAAGAGATAAGAAACTATTGAGGGAGTACAGTATCCAATAAATAAAACATTTACAAAATGAAAGAAAAAAGGAAGAAAAGGAAATATCAAAACAAATAATGAAATAACATTTCACTTAACTGAAAGAGGTATGTTTTTATGTTGAAAAGGCCTATTGGGTGTCCAATACAAGGACTATAAAAAGACTCGCACAGAGGCCACTCCAGTACTGAAAAGATGATCCTAAAATATTACTGGAAAAGAACTTGTATAAAAGATCAGGAATCAGAATATCATTGGACCTTTCAATTCCAACAGTAGAAGCTAGAAGATAATGAAATAATACCTTAAAAATTCTAGTGGTAAATGTCTTACTACCTAGAATTTTATACCCAGCCAAACCATCAGTCAGATTAAGGCTAGATGTGCCAAGACTCAAAACTTTAACACTTAGGTACTTTTCTTAGGCAGTTGCTGAATGAGGATAGTGGTCCATTAAAATGAGGGAATAAACTAAGAAAGAGAAAGATAATGAGATCTGGGAAGCATGGCATTCATCCCAGGAGAGGAGGGAAGGAAATGTCAGGATGATGATGGTGATGATGTCTTTCTGGAGGTGCCTGTGCAGTAGACCTGGAGATCAGCAGGGCTGGATTGGAGCATGAAGATGGAGAGAAGTCTCCAGGAGAGAGAAATGGAATGGGCACCTGTTACTTTTGACCATGTGAGAAACAGGAATGAGAAAAGTGTTTTTGTTTGTTTGTTTGTTTGCTTCTCTTGTTGAATTTAGAAGGAATTATGGGTAGGTATATAGAAACTAAGCAATCGAAAAGAAGCAGTTATTAACTCCAGGAAAAATAAAAGTAAGCAACTGAGCAAATACAGCCGTAGTAATGTAAATCCTGATGTATATATGTGATATAACTGTGACATACACTTATACATCTATCCATGCATAGTTACATAAAATAGGGCAAGGGAAGTGGGGAGACACTTACTGGAAGCATGCTTACTTCTCATCTTCCAAAACAGAACTTCAACAGAGAATATCTAAGATTGATAAATCAAGAAATAGCGCATAAGCATGTTATTTAGGAACATGGAAATACTGGAGGAAACAGTGCTATGAATTGAAAGTGATTGCTCCTGGGAATGGAGAAGATGAAATAAAGCACTACTGTTTGGTTTTGTTTTTTCCTTAAATGCCTGAAGGTACTATTTGCTTTAACGAGTGTATGCATTACTTTGGTAAAAAAAAATAAGTGAAAAGCTAAATAAAGAGCAGAGTAATGAGTATCTTTGTACCACAGGTTTTCCTTCTCACAGATGGTAAAAATCACTTCTCAATGTTTCTTGTACCACTTGTTTTCCTGTTCAGATGTAGTTGACATTCTCTATTAAAGGCTAAGGATCATAAAGTTAAATAAGGTGCAGTCCCTGGCCTGAAACACTTGTGTCTTAGTGGGTGGTGTATCAGGAGACTTTAAAAAATCAAGATGTTCTTTATGATTGCCTTTTGGGGACTAAGAATGTGGGGGGAGTGTTGGGGACTGTAAGAGAAAGAGTGGATGCCCATAGCTCACAGGAATGGGAAATTCACAGGGCTTGCTGAAGGAACAATGATTAGAGAGGGCTGGTGGAAGTGTGAGAAGACCTGGGGCTCAGCAGAGGAAAATCCCTTCTGCTGCTGGACAGCCATCCATTTGCAAATGTTGAAAGAGAGAATACGGAGCCCAACAGTATGAATATTTTCTGGTTTACCCACCTTTTTTTAATTCCTGAAACGGTTCTACCAGTTTCCATTGCTTCTACCAACACAAGGATGTCTGTTTTAACTGTAGCACCATTAACAGTGGGAGGACTGACATCCCTAGAATTTTTCCTAATAGGTATAAAATGATGCAGTGTTGTTTTGATTTGTATGTTTTTTGTTGCTTATTACACCCACGATTGTTGTAACACTAGTTAGGCTTTTTCTTGCATTTGTGCTCTGTTGAAACTTTTTTTTTTTTACTCCAACATATCCATTCTTTTAAACCTATTTTAACAAAAGTTTCATCAAAAAATTTTCAAAATCAGTTACTTTGTCAGAAAACTTCAAACTGACCGTCCCTCGCTTTTTATTCCCAGCACAGCTGGTGTTAGAAGGTAATAATGCAAAGTGAAATCAATTTCTTGAAAGTGGAGAATCCCTCTCTTGTTTTTTAATCACCATAAATTACCTGCAGTCCTCTCAAGGGATGCTGTAAAAAGGTAACGTGTCAGGGGATGGGGCGGAGTGTGGACAAACTTCCTGGAAGAGGCAATACCCAGATGCAGTCTTGAAGGAAAAGAAAGAGTTCAGCAGTAGAAAGAGGGATGGGTAGGACTAAGCACAGAGAAGGAGGGAAGAGAATTGTGTGAGGTTTTCAGCAGAAGTTGCCACCTGGTTTCTCCTGAGGCTCCAGAGTGCATTCAAGGTGCGTTAAAGTACTCGCAGCTGGTTCCCCTTTTTTCCCTTCTACTGGAGCTTCAGGTTCAGAGAGTGCAGAGAGGCTGTGCTGTTAACCAGGGAGATGCATCATGCATTTGGGAAATTCTCTTGCCTTGAGAGCAGAGGGAAGTTATTGTGAGGTTTCGAGCAAGAGAGTGTAAGTGTTGTGCTTGCCTGCGTGCACTTTATAGAAACACCTGCATAGGCAAAGTGATCACATTTTAAAGCGAGTGATAATGCAAACAGGACTACATTTTAAGATCAAACTTACTATGTCCAGTTAGGGGATTTATTTCACTTTGCCACAAAAATGAAAAGGGTGACCAAGAAACAAAAGAAGACTTCCTGCCGCAAGGTTTTATCTTTGAACACTTGGTCAGTTTGCGTTTTACTTAACTTTTTTTCCCCTAGTTTGTAAATGAACATTTAAGTAATAATAGATTTATAAGATCTCATTTAGAAATCAGAGGTTTGTTTTTTTAAACAGAGGTCTTCTTAGAAGCCCATATGATTTAAATTAATTAATTAATTTATTTATTTATGGCTGTGTTGGGTCTTCGTTTCTGTGCAAGGGTTTTCTCTAGTTGTGGCAAGCAGGGGCCACTCTTCATCGCAGTGTGCGGTCGTCTCTTGTTGTGGAGCACAGGCTCCAGGCGCCCAGGCTCAGTAATTGTGGCTCACGGGCCCAGTTGCTCCGCGGCATGTGAGATCTTCCCAGACCAGGGCTCGAACCCGTGTCCCCTGCATTGGCAGGCAGATTCTCAACCACTGCGCCACCAGGGAAGCCCGGAATCAGAGGGTTTTAAGTTTAGAGGCATAGATAAAAATAACTTCATTTGAAGGTTATAATGTTTATGTATATTTGTATATGTACATAATTAGTAAAAGAAAACTAAAATTTTTATATAATTAGTAAAAAATTTACATAGTAAAAAAAGCCTTGGAGGGTTGTGGTGTGCATTGACTTAAAATTCTTTCATTTGCTTTTGTCTTAATTTTTGTTGACAAGTTGCCAGAAACATTTGTACAGGGCTCCTGTTTTCAGAACCAGGATAAGTATATAAAAGATTCAAAATGTGTCAGTTGTGAAGTGTTTCATCAAGTGCTTTATGTCAGGTTGGCACGGGAGGTCCCCTGCCTCTCCTGAACATAAGTAGATTGTTTCACGCTTCATCATCCACCCTCCACCTTTCTTTTCTTTTTTTTCTGGTTCTGTAAGCACTGGAGTCAAATCTCTTCAGATGTGAGCTGTTCCCTGCACTGCATCCTTTCCCTCCCTCCTTCTTATTCAGTGCCTGTCTTATTGTGTTTGTGCTCCCGACCGCCCGCAGAGTCTGGAAGAATTCATGAACCAGTGGGGGGGGCTACCATTGGGGTTGGGATATCTTGAAGGAAAGATGTATTTTTCACTTTTTTAGCACTATTTCAGTTTTGTTTTTTTTTTTTAACAAAGCGTATTCATTTTTTAAAAACAACTGAAAAGGGGGCAGCAAAGTGGAGACTTCGTATGGGAGAAAAATTATTTGATGGTAAAAGATAAAAATTATTTTGACCATTATTAATTTGATGGCAGTGATCTTTGATTTCTGTTTTCTGTTGTCTCTGCCGCCTGTGCTGTACTAACCTCCCCTCCTTCCCTTTTCCTGTGAATGTGTTTATTTATTTTGCTAGGATTCTTAACAGCAGATTCTATTGTGCATTAGTTATCTCATGTGGTGGTGCCTTATCCAGTTCTGATTCACTTCTTGTTGCTCTTTTAAGAGATTTTCTCATTATTATGGCTATTTTTCAGGTACTTTGATGATGAGTGGACTGAAGAGAGGAGGGTCAAACCGCTCTTATTTTTCACTCACGACTGTTGTGAAGACTCCTTAAGAGAGAACCATGAAGCTGAAATCTATATTAAATTTCAGTGATGGTGACTTTTTTTGACATGTCTCCCTCAACACAGTTTTTATGAGATGACCATAATTACTTTTTAGATTACAGTATAAATTCTATTAATGTATCAGTTAATTTCTAGTTCATCTCAGCTGGAACCGCATGGCTTTTGTTGCAAAGGATTCCATTTCAAGGATACTGAGCTTAGGTGCTTTGAGGGTAAGGATGGATCTCTGTCCTCCAGAACCTAAAATCTAATTGAGGAGGAAAGGCCCCAACCATGTGTAGAGTTAATTTCAGAAAGTAGGAGAAGGAGAGGCATTTTATGGAGGGTGGGTCCTCCGGTGCCAGGAACATGGCTTAGGGATCAGACCCAGCAGTGAGCCAGTCTCTTCTGAGTGGCAGGGTCTTAATACAAACTGCGGGGGATGATACCTGCCTGCAGGTTGATGTGGGGAGTAAAGGAGGTAGTTAGTGCACAGTAGGTGGTACAAGATGGATGCTCAGACTGTAGTTACAGCTGGTGACAGCAGATTTTTGAGAAAGCATGTTCTTGAAGGACAGCCTGGTGAAGCAGACAGGGTAGGAGTCAGGGAATGAGGAAGTCTGGCTTCACATGTGGGCTCAGCCCCGGCCGTTTAACCTTGGTGGACTTAACGGTGGCCCTGAGACACACTCCACGTGGAAAATGAAGGGATCAGGCAAGGTATTCATTCTGATAACTCACAGTTTTAAAGTTCTGAATGTAAGGTCAAGAGGGACACCCTCCATTCCGGTTCAGTCACTGTGGAGCCTTAGGAAAAGGTGCTGGTTTGTGGAGGGCAGACTATTCCCT
Organism: Pseudorca crassidens; assembly: GCF_039906515.1. Taxonomy (NCBI): domain Eukaryota; kingdom Metazoa; phylum Chordata; class Mammalia; order Artiodactyla; family Delphinidae; genus Pseudorca; species Pseudorca crassidens. The sequence goes on along the minus strand of NC_090296.1, from coordinate 31,300,984 downwards.
GCTGTTACAGGAAGAAGGAAGGCTTTTAGGGGTGGGTGCCACTTAATTCTGAGCTCCAGGCCTGAGTCACACAATAATGGGGCTGCAATTGAGGGGCCTCTGAAGTTTCACGAAAGACAAGTGACATGACCACTGCAGCATTTTCAGGAAGTTAATTATCCATATTTTTCCCCACTGGGTGTAGAGATTCATGTCTGGATTGGACTTCAGAAGTGATACTCAGGCTACAAATGGAGGCCTTTTTTCTTTTATAATGTATTTTCAAAATAGTTCTTCTGCCGTAAATCCTCTAACTGCTACCCCAGTATTTATTGAGAGCCCTCCACACAGCGAGCGCTTTGTCAGACACAGTGTGCTCACCTCTCCAAAGGGGAGATACTCACCTCCCAGGGTGCTTGTGAGGGCTGAGAGGATGCACAGGGTCAGAGAGTGGAAAGCATGGCGGAGTCCCACGTTCTCCAGGCTCTGTGGGGAGAGAGTTTATCCTCAGAAATAAGAGTACAGTGAAACAGACAAATAACCCATCTGCAATCTGTATTTAAGGAAACACTAAGGCAATGTGGAATGATTTTATGTTTCAGTTTTTTCCTTTTAAGCTCTTGGTTCTTGGGTGGTATTTTAAAAGCTGCTATGTGAAATATGGTTACTGTTGATATCAATCGTGATTAATATCGTTTAGGATATTAGCGTGTCGTGTGGAAGGAACTTTCTGTTCACCTGTTGTTCTTATGGATGTGGCTTTCTACTCTTCCTAAGCCAACGTTAAATATGCCTCAAGGTGCCCTTTCTTAAATTCTTTTTGGAATATAAATACTCAAATGAGAAAACCATGATGTCTTTGACAAAGCCAGTTGTTCTGTCTTACTGAAGCCTCTGGTTTCCTACACTCCTCTTTTCCTCTTCCAGTTAGATTGTAGGAACCTGAGAGTGGAAATGTTCCTTCTTTGCCTCCCCCTCTGATAGTGACTAGCTCAGGGCAAAGCATTGAACAGTGCTCGAATAGCCCACGCTGGCAGCCTGAAAAGCTGTCCTTAGTGATGCAGATTCTCAGCTGTGGTTCATCATGTGTGGATCAAAGGCAATTTTTCATGGCTTGTATAGTTTAAATCTGACTTAATACAGTTCAGACCATCTCTTTCCTTCCTGCCCTCAGAGAAAGTCAATACTACTAGATTCTTCCTTTCTGGGTTAAATATACAGTTTCAGTTTCTTGAGCCATCGAAAGCTCATAGCACTGTTATAATGCTCTCCAGAGTGTTGGTCTGCAGTCCAAATGGTGACCTTCTTCCACTTTAGCCCGAATCTCTGCAGAAGGAGGGTTGTGAGGACAAAAGGTGAGAAGTACGTGTACATTGGAAAGAGATGTGTTCCAGGAAAGGGCAACGAGTGATGATGACTCAGGCTGTGCTTTGTTTAGGCAGCCTCACCTGACTGCCCACATCACTGCAACCTTGTGAAAGGGTGAAATGGAGACTCTTGGGTATGTCAGTATTAAATATTAAAAAAGCAATATTAAATACAAAGAAATGAGGAAATATAAGCCATTGTGTTAATCATCTGTATTGAGTAATTATTCAAATCCTGTAAATACTGCTAACCTTACAATCTTCAGTAATCTATACTTTATGTAGCCCTCTTTGATTCCATTTTAATCAGGGGATTTAGCATAAGGTCATCTTATTGGAAGGACCTGATATCTGTTGAATTTTGACTTGTTTGGTGATTTGAATGGTTGGAGGTTTAACATGGTGCAGTCTTTAATAATTAGTAGTCAAAATCATACTACATACCCAGATCATATTTTATTTTATTTTTTTAGTAACAGGATGATGTTTCTTTTTTTCTCCTAAGTTTTTTCTTCTGATTATAAAAGTTATAGTACTCATTTTAGAAAATAAATAATATAGACAAATACCAAAAAGAAAGAAAAAAAGAAATTATTCATAATCTAACTATGTAACAACAAGCATTATAAATCCTTTGGTGAGCTTCCTTTGGCTTGTTTATATATCTTTACATAACTTTAAAAAGCATAGCTAAATTTATAATGTATATATCATTTTGTTTGTATCCTGAATTCTTCTGAAGCTGGGCTTGTTTGTGCCCAGTTACATTCAATAGGATGCACTGTATAAAAAAATTTTTTTTAAGTTAGTCCATGGTCAAATCAGTTAAGAAATATCTTAGTTTAATAGTAAGTGTTGGGTTTTTGTTTTTCTTGTTATTTTTTTAAACTGTAGATTTCATGGAGCCTTAATATACTAACATATATATCATGTCGTAACAGAGGTGATAGTGTGTCCCTGCCTTATTTACTTATGGAACCCTTTCTTATGAATTAATAACTTGGATTTGAAGCACAATTCAGGGAAAGTTGATAAGCCTTTCCCCCTGTATAGTAGACATTTATCGGTTGTCTCCCCTGACATCCATTTCTCACATGCCCTTCCCCAGATCCTGTTTGGTAATAGGATGATCAGTACTAGATCACAGTTTGCAGGATTGATGAATAACTTTTTAATGGATTTTAAATGAATATGAATGTACAAATTAGTATTTTCAAAACACTCACTACCTTCGTGGATCTAGTCTGCTCTCTTGATATCCTGGGTGCCGGCCGTGGAAACTCCATGCCCCTGATGAGTTGGTGAGCTCTGATTTCTTTTCCATGAAAGTGTTCATTTGCTGCACCTCAAACACTATTTTTCCCCTAATAATCCTGGTTCACTGTTACCTTCTACTTATTACCTTTTACCCTGCTTTTTACCTTTTACCTCCCTACTTCAAGCTCCTCACACCTAGCTCTTTGGCATTATATTAATTGCTTATTGCGTAAATTTTGTCATATTTAAATATAAGTGTTCGAATTTATTCTATTCTCCTTTACTTTGCCAGCTATGGAGTCGTTTCCGTACCCATCAGTAATTCTACCATGTATCTTGCTCCATGCGTTTTTAATTTTATCACCCCACTTCTGCCATCAAGCTCACTGCCAAATTTTCCTATTGTTTCCTTCACCCGCAACTATGCAAAGTATCTTCAAGCCTTACTAGGCCTTTGAAATGGAACTTTCTTCGTTGAACTTTTTTAGTTTGGAGGGTGGGTGGGAGGCAAATGTTATTATCTCTTTTGGTCCTCACTCTGTCCAAACAAGCACTTGTTTAAAAAATATTTATTTATTTAATTTATTTATTTTCCTTATTTATTTATTTTTTGGCTGCGTCGGGTCTTAGTTGCGGCACATGGGATCTTCGTTGAGGCAGGCAGGATCTTTTCGTTATGGTGCGCATTCTCTTTGTTGCGGCGCTCAGGTTTCTCTACTTGTGGCGCTTGGGCTTCTCTGTAGTTGTAGTGTGCAGGTTTTCTCTCTCTGGCTGTGGCACGCAGGCTCCAGAGTGCGTGGGCTCTCTCATTGAGGTGTGCAAGCTCAGTAGTTGTGGCGAGCGGGCTTAGTTGCCCCGCGGCATATTGGATGTTAGTTCTCCCACCAGGGATCGAACCCGCATCCCCTGCGTTGGAAGGCGGATTCTTTACCGCTGGACCACCAGGGAGGTCTCCAGACAAGCACATTTTAAATTGCTTTCTTATCTCTAAACTCAAATGTAACTTTATCCTGTTATGTATATTTTGTATCCATAACTTCTTTTTTCACTTTGGTAATTCCAGGGCAAGTTATCTGCATCTACTTTGTCTCCATCAGTGCTGTCTTTTTTAGGTAGTGAACATTTGGAGAGCAGGAACTAGATTTATCAACTCCTCTCTTCTCAGTCCTTCCTGCTTTTTGTTGAAGGGATAGAACGGAAATGAAAGAAGGGGGAAAGTCCAGTCTGAAAAGTTATGTGCTGATTCATAAAGCTTAAATTATCCAGAACATTGTACGGAGTCGTTTGTATGTGTTTCAGGCTAACTTGAAAGAGTGAGGCGTCCTTCTATCTGAGATGTTACTTTTATGTAATGTGAGTGAAATTCAGGAAAGCCAAGAAGGGATGTAAAGAGAATTGTTGGCCTTCTTTGGTTATCTTAGCTAATCTAATGTTCAAGTACTGTGGTGTGATATTTCTGTTTTAAAATAAAGTTTCCTGTTACAATCCAAAGCAAAAATATTTATGGGTATTTTAAATCTGTGTATACAACTTCATAAACTATTTACATTGACATTTTCATAAATACTGATGTTGTACATCTGTGGAATCTCGGGGTATTTGTATAGTTATTCATCATCAAAATTCCTTCTATTGCCTGGAAGCATTGAGAGTTGGCCCTGTATTTGAGGCTGTACCAGTTAAGGAATCTAACAACATCCCATTTTGGAATATGGAAGTAATTGATTAGGAATGCTACATCTTTTTAGTGAATGTAACATCGTATTGCAGATTATTTCAGGGCAGGAACTGTAAGTTGTTGGTTTTTTCTTTCCTTCCCACGTCTTCTTGTGTAACCTTTAAACTATTCTTTATGCCCTTGGCATAAAGAAAGTTTCCCATGTTGTTCCTTTCGTTTGGTTCCTTCAATTATTTATTGTTCTCACTTCCTTATCACCCAGTTATTTCTTGGAAAAATTTTATTTTCCCATTTTTTCTGCTTGTTAGTTAATTCATTGTTGAAAATAGATAAAAAGGGAAGATATCAAATGAGCACGTGCATATATTTTATTTGGAGTTTAGGGGAGAGGGTCATGAGAAGAAATTTGGAGGTAACTGCATAGAGATAATAATATTTAAAGCTGTGGGTACCTATGACATCACCAGACAGTAGTGGCTACCATGCAGATATCTCCCGAAGTAATTTCATTATTCTGCTTCATTCAGTTGCACAGGCAGCTGATCCAATGAAGTCAACACCCTGCTCTCCAGAGTTAATATCTTTGCTCCAGTGTACCCAGGCCTGCGATCTCATCCTAATGCACTCGGTGCTCAAATGCATCCTAATGCTGATACCCTTTACAGCCCCTTCCAAAACTCTGAAGACTGGTAAGAGAAGTAAGCCAAGCATACCCCCCTGGAATCACTAGCTTTTGAATGGAGCCCACCAGTGATCCTGAGGAATGAGCCAAAAGAAAGAGGCACCAGAAGTTAAGGAGACCGTGTTCATCATGGAGGCCTAGAGAAGACAGAGTTTCGGGAAGGAGGGGGAGAGGTCAAGAATGTAAATGTCTCAGTGAGCCAGGATGACAGGGACTGTTTTTATACCTGTAGCTTCCCTTGGAGGGAGGGACTGTTTCCCCAAATATCCCTAGCACCAAGTGTGTGGTCTGTGTTCAGAAGAGAATACAGAAAGGCTTAGGGTGATTTAGAGGAGAGGGGGAGGTACTTCTTCTGGAAGAATGGTATTATCAGAAAAAGCTGATAGATTACCTGGTGATAGACCTTGAGTGATGGAAAGACTTTCATCTACTAGACGTTGAACACATCTTCGCCTTTTCTTATAGTTTCCAGGACCTCATGCAACTAGACTGGTATTGGTATTCTAGGTAAATGGATCTCCCATGGACTCAAATAGTACCTAGAGCTGTAAAATTAAATATATAACAAGGATATTTCTTAAATAGTTTACTCTTTCAACAGATGGAGGTGACATGCTGTAAATTTGTATTGCCCTTCTATTCTGTCGTTTTTTACCATATTTAATGATGCTTAGGCAGGTTTGCTGATAATTAGGAGAATTGCTAATAACTGTCAGCATATGTTTGCTCTTTCCATCAACCCCAAGGAGTAGGTTTTAGGTGTTATTGATGTGTCATCATATTACACACATGGATGGCATCTTTATTTTCAACTAGTACTTGAATCAATGCAAAGCATATATGTTTGTATAGATGCTACTCTGTGTCTGAAGTTTCATATTGTGCCTAAAGGGGTTTGTTGCTATAAATAAGGACGGGAAAGAGGAAGGGGAAAAGGAAAAAAGGTCCTCATGACAAGAAAAGAAAATCTGTTATTTAACTTAGTTGTCCATCTTGAACCTCCTCAGTTTTTACAGGTCATTAAACTGTGAGTACTCTCGCCCCTATGTGCCCGTCTATATTTTGAAATTAAAAGATAACATTGAATTATTGTTATAATCAAGATGTAATAGGAGTCTTGGCATTTCTTTAAAATTACAAAGAAATATAGTTATATCTGTATAAGGTTTTTTAAAACCCATTAAAAAACACAGGAAGCATATGAGATGGTTCTGAAAAGGTGTCCTGTAGTAGTGACGACGAAGAGTGGAGATTTTTCAAGTCAGTGCTATTTACTGTATTTTGGTGCTGGCCTTCAGTTTCCTCCTACAATGGATATAACTTCACATATCCTAAAAAAAAGACAGTCCTGCAGTGAACTCTATTCTAAGGGAAAGGAAATGTGGAGAGAGAGTTTTTACCCCAGTGGGATTGGTGCATTGGCCTTTTAGAGAATGTCCGTTCTGGGAATGGTAGGTGATTTATTTGCATTTCTGTGAGCTTGTGAGAAGCATTGCAAACATCTGATTTTCATAAGAATCTATTGAGAATTATTTTGTATGTCAGTGTATTCTTTCTTTGAAAGCTATTTCACTGAAATAAACAGCTTCTTTTCCCCTAGTTCATTACAAAATAGCTCATAAATTGTGGTTTGGGGTTGTCAATTTTTTTTTTTTTTTTTTGAAATGGGCTAGTGTTTATTTTGCATCTTGCTTCAGTTGCCCAGTTTCCTTCCATTTTATAAGGAACACTTCTTGAACCTTGGCTGTGGCCACATGGGCTGCCTTCAGATTCAGCAGTTAGCACATTATTCCACTTGAAGGTTTACAGTTCAAAAGGAGCCTGGACAGTTCCCAGATGTAAAGTCAAATCATAGCAATCTGACGATAGAAGTATCTAGAAAGCTCAAAAGCCAGGTTTAATGGGTAGCTGTGCAAAACCATTATCCCTTTCACAAAAGATGGTGAAGAGGAGAGAGAGGGAAAACAATTGGCGTTTCTGTGCCAGGCTGGTCTGAGCAGCCCGTGCGAGCCCGGCTGGAGTTCAGCTGGCCCTGCATTCTGCAGGCGGCCGTACGTTTTGAAACACCCCTAAATGTTCCAGCCTTTAAATAGCAGCGAGTCTTCTAAAATGATGCTGCATAGCGCAGGAGAAATTAAAGCGGCTGCCTGGGAGGCAGGAAGCCGACTAGCGCGATGCTTAATTATCGTGGAAGTAAGTGCTTGTTGCCGGGGAGCGGAGCGCAGCGAGCGCGGGTCGGCCTGGGTGTCAGCCGTGATTTGTAGACAATGCGGCCCCGGCAGCGCAGTGCTGGTTCAGCAGCATCTTTCCAAACATGCATTTGGCAGGAATTTAAAGGCCACCTCTTGTGTAATTTGTGGAACCTTGGAAAAGGGTGCGCTGCCTTTATTTTCACGACGAACGCAACCATGCAGGATTTTGTGCTCAGAATTTGTGCCTCTCTCCTCCTGATTGATGTGCTCCCGAGGAAGTTGGGTTTCTTCACCTGTCACCTGGAAGGATGTTAGCAGTTCTCTGTCGTCGGCTGGGGGATATGGAAAGGTCTGTCCACAGCAGCATTTGGTTTCTGCTGTCTTCATAAATTAGTGCCAAAGGGTGGGGTGGGTTGCAGTGTGTAAGGAAATGAAGGCATTTTGCTAATGAGCAAAATGTTTCTAGCTTTAAGGGTAGATGGATCTCAGAGCTTGGGAAGAGGTGGTGGAAAATGCTGGATGCATTCTGAAATACTCCTTTGGCATAGTAATAGAGGGAAATATAGAAGCGTGCTAATGGGTAGAATGGCTCCGGGAAAACCCTTTTTATTTTCTCTCTATTGTATTTGCTCTTGCCAACTCTGTTAAGCCTTTGTAAAGAAACAAAAAAACAAGTTTGTGGTTTGAAATACAGAAGAGGTTAAAAAGTGAGTGTTGTGACATATTCAGTAACAGATTTTTTCAATTTTTAGTCTTGTTAAAAAACTGTACGTTGCTCTAATTATCGAACTCTGTTGGTTATGCCTTGAACTTCTGGTCAGCACAGTGGTTCATGATATTCTACATTATTAGAGGTCATTGGAGTCTGTACGTGGTCTTTACTTGGGCTAGGAGCCTTGATATCCTGGAACGAGATCCCTCACCCCCCCTTCATAGTGATATGAAACAGTTCAATTAATCTGAAGTGTTAATAGTCTTTTAAAATATATATAGTTTAAATGATGGATATTATTAAATGCTTTCACTTTCTTCCTTCCCTTCAAGCCTGCTTTACTAAAAAGATGGGTTGTGAACTGTGAGTCACAATCCGTTAGAGAGTCTTTTATTTGCATGTGTCTGGTTTTGGCAATTGCATGTTTATTTTTAGATGTATTTATCAAATGCTAATTCCAATTGTCCTTGTCTCTTTTAGAGAAAGCATGGGATTATGGCAATCACAGAGTCCCAGAGATACAAGTTCCATTCAGTTTTTTTCTGAAAGAAAGCCGTCTATCAAAGTGAAGCAGAGGAACTCTTGTGGATTATAATGTTTTGAAGGGGTCTGGATTTTCAGAGGTTTGAAAATAAGGCATTGTTTAACCTTTTAATTGGAAAAGATTAAGATCTCATGCAACTGATGTATTTTCTGGGAGCCATTCTCCAAAAGGGAAGTGCACATTTAAAACTTAGGTATGATGGTCCTTTCTGCAGGGGTTTAAGTCTGATTGCTTTTACATCATGACCAGCTTGAAACGGTCTCAGACAGAAAGGCCGGTTGCCACTGAAAGGGCGTCTGTTGTGGGCACAGATGGCACCCCCAAAGTCCACACGGACGACTTCTACATGCGACGCTTCAGGTCCCAAAACGGCAGCTTAGGGTCATCAGTCATGGCTCCTGTAGGCCCCCCTCGAAGTGAAGGTTCTCATCATATAACCTCGACCCCTGGAGTCCCAAAGATGGGGGTTCGGGCAAGGATTGCGGATTGGCCCCCAAGAAAGGAAAATGTAAAAGAATCTAGCCGTTCAAGCCAGGAAATAGAAACCTCAAGTTGCCTTGAGAGCATGTCCTCCAAAAGCAGTCCTGTGAGTCAGGGAAGTTCTGTAAGCCTCAATTCCAGTGACTCAGCCATGTTAAAAAGCATACAGAACACACTGAAAAACAAGACGAGGCCGTCGGAGAGCATGGACTCCAGATTTCTCATGCCTGAAGCCTACCCCAGCTCCCCCAGGAAAGCTCTGCGCCGGATACGGCAGCGCAGCAACAGCGACATCACCATAAGTGAACTTGACGTGGATAGCTTTGATGAATGTATCTCGCCCACCTACAAGACGGGGCCGTCACTGCACAGGGAATACGGTAGCACATCTTCAATCGATAAGCAGGGAACGTCCGGAGACAGCTTCTTTGACTTGTTAAAGGGCTACAAAGACGACAAGTCTGATCGAGGTCCCACTCCGACCAAGCTCAGTGACTTTCTCATCGCCGGTGGGGGCAAGGGCTCTGGTTTCTCCTTGGATGTCATAGACGGGCCCATCTCACAGAGAGAGAACCTCAGGCTCTTTAAGGAAAGGGAAAAACCACTCAAGCGGCGTTCCAAGTCTGAAACCGGAGACTCGTCCATTTTTCGTAAATTACGCAATACCAAAGGTGAAGAACTTGGGAAATCGTCGGATCTCGAAGATAATCGATCGGAAGACTCCGTCAGGCCCTGGACGTGCCCAAAGTGCTTTGCCCACTACGACGTCCAGAGTATATTATTTGACTTGAACGAGGCGGTTATGAACAGGCACAGTGTAATTAAGAGGAGAAACACCACCACGGGGGCTTCGGCAGCTGCGGTGGCATCCTTGGTCTCGGGGCCTTTGTCCCACTCGGCCAGTTTTAGCTCCCCGATGGGCAGCACGGAAGACCTGAACTCCAAAGGAAGCCTCAGCATGGACCAGGGAGACGATAAAAGCAATGAACTTGTAATGAGCTGTCCGTATTTTCGGAATGAGATCGGTGGAGAAGGGGAAAGGAAAATCAGCCTGTCCAAATCAAATTCTGGTTCCTTTAGTGGATGTGAAAGTGCCTCCTTTGAGTCTACCCTCAGCTCCCATTGTACAAATGCAGGAGTGGCAGTACTTGAAGTGCCCAAGGAAAACTTGGTGTTGCACCTGGATCGAGTGAAAAGATACATCGTGGAACACGTGGATCTCGGCGCATACTATTACAGGAAGTTTTTCTATCAGAAGGGTGAGTAGAGATCTTTCATTCTTTTCATTTTCTTTTGCCATACTTTCTGAAAAAGAGTACTGTCTATTAGGATTTTTAAGCAGCGTGATGTAAGATTTGCATGAATGCCTTCTCCTGATGGTGAAAGAGTTAAATAGTTATTTGCTCTGGTGTATTTCCTTTTGCATTTTTGAGTTACTTCCTCCTTTTAGATACATTAAATATCTTGTATTGACTAGCTTATGAAATATTAATTTTTTTTAAAACCTTTGATTTAATGGATGAAATTGTAATCTTTGTGTAGAAGACTTGCTGTGTCACCTTTAGGGATAAATGTCATATAAAGTTAAAAATATTATAAATACAGCTTTTTTTTTAAGGGTTACTAAAGCAATCTTAATGCTCTTTTTCATTTATTTAGCACTTTTACAGTTAGTGCGGGACCATTTCTTTTCTGCCTCAATGTTCTCATCAGTGAATGGGAATTATAATACATTCCTATTCATTTCACAGGAATTTTAGTGAGAATTAATTTTGTTATTTGACACAAGTGTCAGAGCCAGGAATCAAACCTAGGTCTTCTAGATTTGAGTATAAAAGTCACTGGAGTGAGAAGTACTGTTAACATGTTGGTGACTTCCTTTTCCGTTTTGTATGGGGGAAAATATATACCTATATTGTTGGATTGTACTCTGTGTGAACTGTATTTGTATACAGTTTTATCTCATGCTTGTAAGAAAACTCTGTGATTCATTGAAAAGTAGTTTAAATGAACTCTTAAGAGCTTTCTAATAGTGTTTTTGAGCAGCATTATTAATTGAAGAATGAGTTTGTCACGCAAGCACCCAAGCTAGGAAACAGGATGCTTGCCGAGCAAGGACATACACCTGTGGTCCACTAGCTAGCTCAGTAATTTCTGCATTGAGCCCAAGTGAGAGGCCCCCTGTATGCAAGCTACTGGAGCAGTTTTTGTTTTCCCACCTGCTGTTTGGGGGTTTTGAGTCCTGCTTAAGTCCTTTTGAGATTTATTCTTCCGAATGAAGTTTCATTTCTAGTACTTCATTCTGGTACTCTAGCTTTATGACAGTGCTCCCTTTAAAATAAAATTTATTGTGAGGTTATTACATGGTCATCCCCATTCACGAGAGTTTATTGACCAAAAGAATCTTGTCTTGGTGTTCAGTATCCATGTCTCTTAAACATCTATGGCATAGGTCCTGAAACCATTGTGATAATGAAAATCCCAAATTCATTTGTAAGCCATCTTTTTTTTTTTTTTTTTTTTTTTTTTTTTTGCGGTACGCGGGCCTCTTACTGTTGTGGCCTCTCCCGTTGCGGAGCACAGGCTCCGGACGCGCAGGCTCAGCGGCCATGGCTCACGGGCCCAGCCGCTCCGCGGCATGTGGGATCTTCCTGGACCGGGGCACGAACCCATGTCCCCTGCATCGGCAGGCGGACTCTCAACCACTGCGCCACCAGGGAAGCCCTGTAAGCCATCTTTATTTTCTCAGCATAACCTTCTGGAGTTCAGATTTTAGAAATCACTTCTTTGTCATTCTGTCCCTTGGGCTACAGGGTTTCTCGACCTTGCCATCTTGGCATTTGGGGCCAGATAATTCTTTGTTTGGGGGGATGTGTCATATGCGTTGTAGGATATAAGATGTTTAGCAGCATCCCTGCCCTCTACACCCCAGATGCCAATAGGTGCCCCCAATTGTGATGACCTAAAAAGTCTCCAGTCATTGCCATATGTCCTCTAGGAAGTAAAATTGCCCCTAGCTGAAAAGCCCAGTTTTGTGGAACCTGGGGAAGTTTTCCACAGGTGTTTGTGAGCTGTCTATAGGTGAGGCCATCTTGCTAAAGAACTGACACTCCAACAGGAGAAGGAACATGTTACTTACAGTCTTTGTTTATGTAGTAGTTGCTCTTTTCCCATTAGGCAATGTGATCACATTAATGATGAACATTTTGAGTACTTACTGTGTACCAGGAACTTAGCATTTGGTATGACATGCATTTTCTCATTTCACGCTCTCCATGCCCACTGGGGTGTAGGTATCGTTATCGATGGCATTTTCCAGATGAGAAAACTGGGGTGTAAGTGGCTGGTTTTAAGCTGTTAAGCTGTCACGAAGCTAGTAATATTGGAGCCAGGATTTCACCTTTGGGGAGACTGACTAGAGTCATGTTCTTGACTGTTTTGCCTTGATCTCTATTATATTAGACTAAAGGGAAGGAGTATATTTTTATCTTTAAACCTGGTAAAATTTTGTTCAACGTATTTTATCTTTCGAAAGTAAGGAGTAAAAATTTGAACACCTATATTCCAGAGTTCATCCAGCTTAGGTCATAACACTTCATAAATTTAAGAGCAGTTCATTGAAAGTAGTTTCTAATTTAAGCCATAGAAAATACCCTCTTAGCTAACATAATTGGAACAAGTTAATGAAAGAAATCATTAAGACAGGGAATCAAAAACAAACAACCCAATCCAAAAATGGGCAGAAGACCTAAATAGACATTTCTCCAAAGAAGATATACAGACTGCCAACAAACACATGAAAGAATGCTCAACATCATTAATCATTAGAGAAATGCAAATCAAAATTACAATGAGATATCATCTCACACCGGTCAGAATGGCCATCATCAAAAAATCTAGAAACTAAATGCTGGAGAGGGTGTGGAGAAAAGGGAACACTCTTGCACTGCTGGTGGGAATGTGAATTGGTTCAGCCACTATGGAGAACAGTATGGAGGTTCCTTACAAAACTACAAATAGAACTACCATATGACCCAGCAATCCCACTACTGGGCATAAACCCTGAGAAAACCAAAATTCAAAAAGAGTCATGTACCAAAATGTTCATTGCAGCTCTATTTACAATAGCCCGGACATGGAAACAATCTAAGTGTCCATCATCGGATGAATGGATAAAGAAGATGTGGCACATATATACAATGGAATATTACTCAGCCATAAAAAGAAACGAAATTGAGCTATTTGTAATGAGGTGGATAGACCTAGAATCTGTCATACAGAGTGAAGTAAGTCAGAAAGAAAAAGACAAATACCGTATGCTAACACATATATATGGAATTTAAGAAAAAAAAATGTCATGAAGAACCTAAGGGTAAGACAGGAATAAAGACACAGACCTACTGGAGAATGGACTTGAGGTTATGGGGAGGGGGAAGGGTGAGCTGTGACAGGGCGAGAGAGAGTCATGGACATATACACACTAACAAACGTAAGGTAGATAGCTAGTGGGAAGCAGCTGCATGGCACAGGGATATCGGCTCGGTGCTTTGTGACCGCTTGGAGGGGTGGGATAGGGAGGGTGGGAGGGAGGGAGACGCAAGAGGGAAGAGATATAGGAACATATGTATATGTATAACTGATTCACTTTGTTATAAAGCAGAAACTAACACACCATTGTAAAGCAATTATACCCCAATAAAGATGTTAAAAAAAAAGACAGGGAATCTTTCAGAAGTATATGTACTCAAAGTATTTTATTTTCATTAAAATTTATAATAATAACTATATATTTGCTAAACTCTTGTGAGAGGCCGAGGGCGTTTCTTTCACAGTGATTCTACTATTTTGAATTCTACATTGTGTGAATAGTATAAACCATAAGAGCAAAAATACAGACACTAGCAAAGCAATCTGAATCTTACGGAATCTGAGGTTTCAGAATTTTTTCTCATTTTTTATAGGTCTCGCCCACATCTAATCCAACAGCTTTCCTTTAGTGATTGCTTTTATGAAGTCTTTCCAAAGCCTTCAGTTTAGTTTTTAATAGAAACAAGATTTATCTCTTGTACTCATATTCCATCAGCTTTCATAATATTTAATTAAATTTCATAATTACAATAACAAGTCAACCGGCATAAACAGGTTTGGGAAGACACAGCCGATTCTTTGGCAGCACGGAGTCCCAACTGGTGGGAGCAGAAAGTGTGTGTGGCACTAGAGATTGCCTGCTGATGCCATTGGGCATTTATCATTGTGGTTTACAGAGGGGACACAGAGCAGTAGTTAATACATGAAGCTGGTCCAGTGGAACGCAATATCAGAGAGCGCCTGCTGTGTTTTCTTAGGCTATACGACTTAGAATTTTCAAATTAGGCAGGTCATTTGTCACAATGTGATAAGATACAACAAATTATGGCTCTGAATGACATCACTTGAAGCTGAAATTAACACCCTTAAAGTATAACTGCGTATTAAACAATTTATATAGTATCTAAACCTTTCTTAAATTTTATTTTCTTGAAGGATAGTTTATTTACAATGTTGTATTTAATTTCTGCTGTACAGCAAAGTGATTCAGTTATACATATATATGCATTCTTTTTCATATTCTTTTCCATTATGGTTTATCACAGGATATTGAATATAGCTCCCTGTGCCATACAGTAGGACCCTGTTGTTTATCCATTCTACATATAGTAGTTTGTGTCTGCTAATCCCAAATTCCCACTCCATTCCTCCCCCATTCCCCTTCCCTCTTGGCAACCACAAGTCTGTTCTCTATGTCTCTGAGTCTGTTTCTGTTTCATAGATAAGTTCATTTGTGTCATATGTTAGATTCCATATATAAATGGTATCTGTACTTTTCATCACAGTATAAAATAGAGTTAGACAAGTAATTCTGTCTTATTTTTAATATACAACTTGATTCAGTGAAATTAGTGCACTAACTCATTTTTCCTAATCAGAACCTGGAAGTGAGTCATCTTGTTGAAGGAGTACGCCAACGTCAGATGTAATTTATCTTCCAGCAACATAGAGTAGCACTACTGACCTGGTTGTACTACAACCTCTTCATCACCAGATATTTTCCATTCTGCCATTTAATGAATTCCTGACTTCACTGTGGCTAAGTCTCTGGAGGGAAAATATTCACTTTACTGAAGTGTATATTGTTGACATTATATGTAAAATTTAATTGTATTAGGCTGATGAAGCTGCCATCACTTTTTAATATTAAATTGTTTTTATGAACATCATTATTTTGCAAATTTAGACTTGAGAGGATATTTGGCTCTATCACATAAGTCAAGTCCATTGCTGGAAAGATGCTGGCCCAGTAGAGGAATCCCACTGTTTGCATTTATTGAAATAAGCAACACACCATCAGTGTTCTTTCTGGTCCTTCCTCCTGCCCACTTCTCTTTGCTGTTTTGCCAATGTGTGTGGTGTTTTTATTGAGACTCACCTAGGATTAAATGACAGTAATAATGTAGCTAACATGTATTGTGTTATTACTTTGTGCTTTATGCAAACCTCCTCACATAATGCTCATAAGACCCCAAGGCAAACTTGTCATTGTGATACATCCAAGTGATACAGCAACATCCTTCTTAGGCACAAACTAGGCAGTAGGATAGCATCAAAATTAATCTGGTCATCTCCCTTTGAGTACATATATTTTGTGTTTAGTTTTTACTTAGATAGTCACCATGATTAAAGTAGCAGTACAGGGCTTTTTCGGTTTTGCACTGAGCGTACAAGTGTCTGAGGCACATCCTCGCTGAATCCCATTCAGAAAGATGCCCTAATGGAAAAGAGAGGAGCCCATGGGTTGCCTTGGCAGTGGTGTTTGTTGCTCCATTGATCAAAAGTGTTGATAGGCTTATCTGATGCCAGACAGGGTGTCACTCTCAAAGTCAAGTTATTGAAGATGCTGTGATAGGAAAGGGCCTCTTCCCCCTGCCCAGCGGCCAGGAGCAGCTGCCATTATCTGGTCTGAAGCTCATCTGCGAACATTTTCCCATTAGAAACACCAATGCTCTGCACCTGATTATTCTTCTGATAACTTTGAACCACCAGATTTGATTGTTCTTTTCTGGTTTACCTTCCTCCTCCTACACCTCCACCCCGCCCTACCCCACCATACGTGAGTGTTCGCACACCCACGCCCACACACCCACACCCACAAAAGTCAGGTTCAGCAGTCCGCTGGGCTCCAGGATTATCAGTTTGAGGACACAAACACGTTGGATTTCAGTTGGTCTCGCAATGTCCAATTTTCTGTATTTACCTCTCACCCTCTTCTTATCAGCTGTCTTTCACATTTCTTTAGAATATATGCACTGAACTTCACTTGTACTTGGAGTGACAGCTTTAGTGCTCTGATATATTCTCCAGTTGTGTTATCAGGAGCTGTTCATCTAGTTCAGTTTGTTAAATGAGCATCGTTAAGTACCTATTGTAAGTTTTAGTGGATTATCGTAGGGTACATATAGAACATCAGAGAACATCGTACAGCTAAACTTATTGTAAAGCCCTGGCTTATTTTGTTTGTTTAATTCTTCTGTAAGTATAGCAACATTAAGCTTGAGGAAAGTACTATGGGATGCCTTATAGCTCAGAGTTCTTTAAGGATAGCTATTCTGTGGTTAGTTTTTTGTGGACAGTCGTATTTCAAGGAAGTGGTAAACTCCAGAGTCAGCACGTCTGCTCTCCTGAGCCATGTTCTGCTCTTGAACTGAACAGTTTATTTCTGCCAAAACTAATAGGGAAAGATTTTATACATGTATAATAACTTATTGTCTTAATGCCCTTGTCTTTTATTTTTTTCTTGAGAGCATATCAACTGTATTTAATTTGTTCAAAGGTAGCTCTCTAGTTATTTAACCCTTTTCACAGAGATCTGGGGCACTAAATAACTTCTTGAGAAACTCACCTAGGAGTGTTTTGCTGTTGTCTCTTCACCTGTTCAGGGTTTCTGGTAGCAAGAAGGCCATTCAGTAGGAAGGTTTGCATGTCTGCTCTTTGGAAAACAAGCATCCTCTCCTTTCTTGGCCGTGATCTCTCGAGTCCCATCACTGATCATCTGGACTCTGATGTGTGAGGCGTTTGGGATTTCGTATTACCTGAGCCATCTCCGTGCAGAGGTTTGTGAAAGCTGGTTAAAAGGGCATGTGCCTCAACTGCTCCTCTCTGTTTTGTTTTTAAAATCAAGCTAGACCGGCCCCAGGCCACATTTGCTCAAACACTTGACTTTACTCAAAGTCATCTTGTAAAGATCCAATCATATAGAAACAGAATGTGCTTTTGCAATAAAACTGATGATGGAGACATTGGCCATTTGGTCACCCTTCAGCCCTTTAGGAAGTTCCACGTGAGATATTTACTTCAGAATCTGACGCCAGGAATTGTTTTCTGGTGGCTACCAAATGCCTGCCTGCCTAATGACAGGTGTGTTTCATTTGTTTGCTTATTTTATTTATTTATTTTTACTGTAGCTCCTGTTTTACCCCAACTTCCAGAAGCAAATTTGATGCTCCAGTTTTATAACCTTCATTAATAACGCATTTGTTTCCACTTTTGTCTTTTATTTTCCAATTTCTGTTTCATTAGCACAACTTACATATTTCCTTTATAGTGAATGACCTCAAAAAACTCTTTTTAGAAAAGGTAATTAGTATACATTTATATCCAAATAAAAGACCTCCGCTCCCAGGCTATGTCTGCAGTTCTAGCTACGTTTCTCACTCTCCATTACCTGCTTCCACCTGGTTGGTTATCTAGTTGGCAACTCGAACCCTGGGACACAAATTTTTTGACTTCATTTTTCTCCCTGAACAAGCGTCCCATCCCACATCCTTGCCCTCATGCTGTAAATGCCACCATTATTATCAGTCACTTGGATTTGAAACACCAAAGCCTCTTTGTTGCCTCTCTTCATTGTCCTCAACCTCCAGTCAGTTGGGAAGGCCTCTTGAGTCTGCCTTCGAATTGCTGCTAACTTCTGTTCTCTGTTTCCCAATCCCAGTTCCGTCACTTCAAGCCGGCGTTACCTCTTGCCGCAATTCTTGGCCATTGTCTTAGTCTCTCCATCTCTAGTCCGTCCTACTCAAAATGCAACTTCTTGTCTTTGCCAAATACAGTCTAATCACATAGCAGTTTACATTTTACATGATTGCATTTATGATTTAATCATGTAACAAATACATTATCGGTCAATCCTCTGAGAAGCAGGTGTTGAAACAGTATAGGCGTGCAAGTGGTTTGTTAGGGACCTGGGGGTAACACCTGTGAAAGAAGAGGGCAGAGGAAGCAGAAGTTAGCAGGGAAGGCCTTCAGTCCACAATGCAGGTCTGACACCATGAAAGTAAAAGGGAAAAGAAGCAAAAGTGGGCAGGGGGAGCCTCAGCCCACCGTGCACATCTGGCAAAGTCTCAGCCAATGCCATGGAACGAAAAAGAGCATTAGAGAAGTCATTTGTTGGGCAGTAACAGCCAGGCCCCCTCACCCCTGGCATGCTCAGTCCTGGGGCTGCCCAAGAAGAGTGTGGCTGGGCTGGAAAACTGTGGAAGATCCAGAGATGCTACAGCCAGAGACTTTCAGCTAATTGCATTTCTTGTGGCTGAATGGGTTGTGAGCCCTTTCTGGAAGGAGAGATGTTAAGTGTTGCGCCTCTGTGGCTGCCACAGGTGCATGAGCGCCTTCATCATGCTCGGCACGATTTTGGAC
The DNA here is from genome assembly GCF_039906515.1 of Pseudorca crassidens. Taxonomy (NCBI): domain Eukaryota; kingdom Metazoa; phylum Chordata; class Mammalia; order Artiodactyla; family Delphinidae; genus Pseudorca; species Pseudorca crassidens. The sequence continues at coordinate 31,282,364 of NC_090296.1, read as the reverse complement.
ACTTGGAGTGAGAAGTAAAACGAAGCACCTTGCTTTGTGACTGCCTGGAGGGGTGGGATAGGGAGGGTGGGAGGGAGGGAGACGCAAGAGGGAAGAGATATGGGAACATATGTATATGTATAACGGATTCACTTTGTTATAAAGCAGAAACTAACACACCATTGTAAAGCAATTATACTCCAATAAAGGTGAAAAAAAAAGAAAAGAAAAATCTAAAAAAAATAGAGCACCTTCATGAGCTTACATTCTGGTGGAGGGAAGCAGACAGTAAACAAATCAAACAAAAGTATATACATGCTTACTGTGAAAATTAATAATGCAGAGTTGGAGAAAGTAATCCCTCTCCTAATTCTAATAGTTTGATTTGTAATCTTCTCTATCTTTTCTTTTTTTTTTAGTTAAAGTACAGTTAATTTACAATGTTGTGTTAGTTTCAGGTGTACAGCAAAATGATTCAGTTATACATACATATAGAAAGATTGATACTTTTTCAGATTCTTTTCCATTATATGTTATTACAAGATATTGAGCATAGTTCCCTGTGCTCTACAGTAGGTACTTCTTGTTTACCTATTTATATATAGCAGTTTTTATACGTTTCTGAATCTTTTCTTACTCAAAAATTTATTATCCAATTTACTATTAATGAGTGCCCTTCATATTTTTAAGTAGTTTTAAGAATTAACAACTGCACATTCATACATTTATTTATTTGTTCATGACATAATGTTTATTAAGCATCTACTCCATGCCAGCTACAGTGCTCAGAGGCAGAACAAAAGCAAATAATTCTTTTTCTAGTTTCTTTCCCTTAAGTGATCTGTATCTTCTGAGTTGTATTTTCTATTTGTCTTTCATGCTGTCGGTTTTCCTTAGTTGTCCAGTAATCTTTGCCACGTTTATGAACAAAGGCCAAGGAGAATTGGTATAGGTGGCAAGCTTCCCCTGCAGCGCTGTGGGTCTCTTTCCCTAGCTGGCCTCACATTACATGGGGGAAGTGAGGGCTAGCACTGGAAAAGTAGTGAGACCTCCTAACAGGGGGGAGTGTGTAGACTGAGAGGGTAGTGAACCCGGTGCAGATAGAAACCCACATGGGCGCCGGAGTCGGGAGGGCTTTATTGCGCTCCCCTCCTGCCTTTCCTCCCGCCCGTGCATCAGAGTGGGTTGTTCTCCCTGTGTCTCCTGGGATTCTGAATAACCTGCTCCTTCTCAAAGATGCAAGTGCTTTCCCACCACTGTTCCAAGTCACCCTATGCCCTGGTCTCTGCCCAGGGCTTTTCTATGGCGCCCTGGTTCATAACCAGTCTAAGCATTCCTTGAAGGCAAGGACCACAGGTTAGGCAGGCTCAGCAAACGTTTCACAACTGATCGAATGTTTGGTCCTGATGTAAATTATAAAATTTATTGCGTTGAGGAGCCAGTGTATCTTATATTTATATATAGCATCAGGTAGAGGCAGGGAGGGCCCACTGTGTACATGACCTTGTGTTATACTCTGGACACCAAATGGTATGTTACAGTTCCTTTTCCTCTCTTTTCAGGAAATGAGACCACAGATAAGTCTGTGTGTGGTCTTGGTGGTTTTGTGGAAATTAACCACGACCACCAGTCGATCCCCATAGACCCAAAACACAATTATGGAGACTGATTTTTACTGTTGTAAACCTTCTTAGACACAAATGATGGATGCTAAAGTCAGTGGATGACAGTTTGAGGAGAAACAGGAGAAGAAGCAGGATTTACATAATCTCAAAGTATCTCCCCAAAGATACTTGTAAACCACGAGGAGAAAAATAGTAACTTTTCAGGGAAGAAACCTGTCACGTGCCACGTTAATGGAATGAATCAGGTTTCTTTCATGAACTCCATGAAATGATGCACTGAGGTTACATCATTTCTGTGGTTCTCTTGCGCAAAATGCATACGTTAGTCCAATCATGTGAAACCACCGGACAAACCCAAATTGAGTGATAAATACTGTTCAGAGGTGTCACGGTCATGAAAGACTGTTACAGACTGAGGAACTGTAACAGACTGCAGGAGACTAAGGAGAAATAATAACAGTTAAGTACAACATGGGATAATGAATGAGATTTCAGAGCGAAAAAGGACATAGTGGAAAAACTAGTGAAATTTGAGTAAGATCTTTAGTAAATGTTAATTTACTGATTCTGATTAATGACGACTGTACTATATGTAGTTACATAAGATGTTAACATTGGGGAAGACTGGGTTAAGGATATATGTATTGAAATGCTTTGTACTATATTTGCAACTTCTCTGTAAGTCCAGAAGCAGTCAAGATAAAATGTAAAAAACAAAAACCTTCAGGTACAGTCGGTAACAGCAGCTGACGTGAACCATCCACATGAAAATGGGAACGCTTCCTCAACTTTGTGTGTCAACATGCCTCAAGGCGAATGCCATGCTTACTAATTCCCATACCCAAAGAATTTCTATGCTCTTTGTTTTGCAGTTTCGAGGACATAAGGGCCCTTTAGATCTGTTATTTCAGTACAAGTTAACATACAATAAATCCTGCCACCTATTTTTCAAATGCACACCTCATTATTAACTTCAGACACCAGTGAGCCACCAAAATTAGGTGCTCAAAACATACTTGCTTTATTGTACCACTTGCTTTGCTTCTCTTCTCTTGGAGTTCCCTGCTGTGTACGGGGAGGTCATGCATCTGAACTTCAGGGCAGCAAGAGGAGAGACCTCCCTAACTGCCTTCGAGTCAAGTAGAAGCATTCAGTGATGTAGAAGCATCAGCAGAAGCAACCTCAGCAACCCCTATCGACACAAGTGTGTGGGCTGTGCCGAGTTTTTGAGACACATTGCATGGGCTTCACCCTCATGAGTGGCAGTGACTTTGGCCTTGACTGAATTTCTGACTGTTTCTGAGAGACTTCCTTTCAAACCCTTCGGAAGCATTTTACACAGACATCTTGCTGCAATATCCCTAGTAAGGAGATACAGAAGATTTTTTTAAATATAAAGACATTGAGTTAGAGACAGGTGTTTCATTATCATTTCTTTCATTTGGATGTTAATTTTTTTTTTTTCCTGAGTTGGCATTTGTAACTAACATAAGAGTTACATTAATATGCCACCTTGTAAACTATGTTTTATGTACTCTTTGACCATTTGCAAACCAAATACATTTTTTATACTTATAAAAATCTTCCTGTTGTAAAAGTCACATATATTCATTACAGAAAAATTAGCAACTATAGCCAATTAATCATGTGATTACTACTGATTTTATTTCTCATCTTTTTTTAATACATATTCATTTCTTAAGTAAAATAAGGATCATTAAATATAGTTTTATGTATTTTTTTCATGGTTCCATACTTGGCTATGCCATCATTTATTTAAAGTTTTCCAGCTGTTCTATATTCAGGCGTTCCAGTTTCTTATTATAAATCATTCTTACATTAGATCTTCCTAAGTGTCTTTTGATTGTTTGTTTGTTTGTTTTTCCCCCATTGACCCCTTTGGCAGTTTGGTGAAATCTATGGACTCTCCTTAGAATAATGTTTTTAAGTGCATAAAATAAACGTACAAAGCAAACCAAGCATATTAAAATACAATTGCAAGAGTGTTAAAAATTTTGTGACATACTATATAGATGCTTCTTATCGCATTAACAAAAAGATCTAGCATCAGATCTGATAACTACCATAATTTCAAAGTTGTGATGAGCATAACTGATATTTTGATATGTCTGCAGCAACTGTAATGTGATATGAAAATGTATGATTTCTATTGGCATCAAAGTCACATGTACAGCTAATAGTACTGTAGTTGGCTGGCTCATTTACAACTAACAGAAATGCTACGTTTCATTTAGAAGTTAGTGAAAATAAAGGTATAATTTTTTTCATTCAAGTTCATGGACCCCCTAATTTCTATCCATAGACAAGTTTAAAAACCTTGACCTTACATAAATGATCTTGTTATGTAACTTTTTTTCCACATGTCCAATTATTTACGTAAGGTAGAGCCCTAGTGTGAACTTTATAGGAACCTTGAATTTTATTGCCGAATTTTTCTTAAGAAAGCTTAAACCAGGAAGGTCCAATTGACATTTTAAGACTGTATAGTGTTTAATATTTTCTTGACTACTTTAAATATTTACAGTTTTTATTTTAGACCATTTATTATAGGTCCCAAACATTTTCATTTCTTCGATCACTCATGAGATTGAATTTTTTAAAATACAATTATTGGCTATTTGTCATAGACAATGGCCAATTAAAAATCTCCTGTTTTAACACTGATACTTTTTATTTTCCCTTTGTTTCAATTAGCACTTTCTTTGTACTGTTTTTCTTTAACCATTTGTATGCAATTTATTAATGTCGGTCTTAGTCTACTTTTTATTGGCAAGTTAGGGGGCTACTGGGGGCTGCTTAGTCACGTGAGACTTTAAGCCTAACAACTTCATGTAATTTTGGCAAACAGACCAACTTACCCTTTAAGAGTTACCTATGGAAGGATGAATTGGAACTTCAGAGTACTGTGCACTTTGTAAATGTGGCAATTACTCTTATGCAACCATAATTATAAGCTTAGTGGAGTGCTTTGGGACAGAATTCTGGCCTGTGGCCAGTCCTGTGTAAATGTCCCCATCCATTACTCTGACCTGCTTTTGATTATGATGCGAAGTCCTAGGCTATTTAGTTCTCATGGAACCTCCACCCTTATAATTAGGATGAGCCGTTTGGGGACCAGAGACAGAACCTCTGAGTAGTGCTCTTCTTGGAAAGAGCCATTCATTCATTCATTCATTTAAATTTTTAAAAACTTTTAAAATTTAATTTATTTTTGGCTGCCTTGGGTCTTTGTTGCTGCACGCGGGCTTTCTCTAGTTGTGGCCAGCGGGGGCTACTCTTCGTTGCAGTGTACGGGCTTCTCATTGCGATGGCTTCTCTTGTTGCGGAGCACGGGCTCTAGGCGCGCAGGCTTCAGTAGTTGTGGCACGCGGGCCCAGTAGCTGTGGCGCGCAGGCTCAGTAGTTGTGAAACACGGGCTTACTTGCTCCGCAGCATGTGAGATCTTCCTGGACCAGGGCTCGAACCCATGTCCCCTGCATTGGCAGGCAGATCTGTAACCCCTGCCGCCAGGGAAGTCCTCGGAAAGAGCCATTTAAACAGTTGGATCCTTATTACCTCCACTTTGGCAAACCTGTGTTTTCATTTTTAAAGCAGAATATGCTGTTGCCGCTTTTTTGTGATTTTATTTTCCTTTCCTTACAATTAAAATGCCAGGGTTTTAACTTTTTTTTGCCTTTTTGCTCACATGCTTATCCGCAGCTTGAAACTGGGTGATGTGACTGTACTTGATCTAATTACTTGGGGCTTTGAACTATTTACTATGTCCCCTCTGTAAAAATGTGAAAATTTTATTATTTATTATTGTGACTATGTCAGCCAGAAATATGGCTATTTGTGTGGAATGTTCTAGTGATAGCAGAACTAGGCATTGGTGCTCTTCGTACCATCCTTGTTAAAACTCAAGAACTAGAACTAATAAGAAAACTTCAGGCTGAAAATTTGTTTAGGTGCTAAAAATGAGAAATGAAGGCAGCGGAGAATCAGGCATGTAAGGATAAAACATGAATATTGGTCCCTTTAAACCCGGTGACAAGGGCTTCCCTGGTGGCGCAGTGGTTAAGAATCCACCTGCCAATGCAGGGGACACGGGTTCGAGCCCTGGTCCGGGGAGATCCCACATTACACTGCTGTGGAGCAGCTAAGCCCGTGCGCCACAACTACTGAGCCTGCACTCTAGAGCCCACGAGCCACAACTACTGAAGCCCATGTGCCTAGAGCCCGTGCTCCACAACAAGAGAAGCCACTGCAATGAGAAGCCTGTGCACCTCAACGAAGAGTAGCCCCCGCTCGCCGCAACTAGAGAAAGCCTGCGTGCAGCAATGAAGACCCAATGCAGCCAAAATAAATAAATAAATTTATTAAAAAACAAACAAACAGAAAAAACCCCACAGTGACCCCTTGGCAATATAGCACATCAAGGAGTAAAGCTTTATGTGTCATCTGGCTAGTTAATCCCTTTAGGCATCACATTTTATTTAACTAGTTTTTATTCACAATACAGTTTTAGAAACGTTTGGGAAGATAATGTTAGATGTAATGGCTAAGAAAATGAGCTTTGGAATTGGTACTTAAAATAATATGTTTGAGTTCTGGTGTTGCTGTTTACTAGTTGTGGCTGGGAAGTGACTTATTCTGTCTAAATCATATTTGCCACATCTGTGAAAAAGAAGGCAAAGCCTGTATTTTCATGGTTGATGTGCGTATTAGAGTGCTTGGCAGAGTTCCTCACTTTGCTGCATTATATCATTCTAATGGGGTGATTGCAATACTGGTTTTTGGCATTCCAGTAGGCTGGCACAAAAATATCATTATTTTTGGTGTTGTAATCCCTGTATTTCAGTTCATCCATCAGCAGATTTAACCACCCTGCTTGAGTCTCCAACTCCTCTTTCCTTTCCCTTTCCTCCCTCTGACTTTCATCATCAAAGCCTTCCTGGCCTTTCTTTAACACTTATCATCTGCATCTCCCCTGTCCTTGTACCCCTTCTCTCCCTTCTGTCCCGCCACCCCCAAAAAGACAAAGCGGATTGTGGGTATGGCTGGAAGAGCTCTCTGCAGTTGATGGATAGCACCGCCAGCAAAAGGCGGAGGTATATGGCTGGTAGGAAGAAATAAAACATGCTGCAGAGGGGAGCAAGTACAGAAGTGCTGCCCTAAGCCTGTGGTCCCAAGAGGAAAGTACCGCAGTCCAGTGAACTTGAAGGACAGGCAGCGGCAAGAGTGGCCAGAAGGACTGGACACAGGATATCCCTAAAAGGCTGGGTTTTAAGTTCAAAAAAAAAAAAAAGTCATGTGTCTTGAGATGAAAGTTTAAAGACTCAAAAATTCTATTTAAGGTAATTTGCTGAACCAGACTCCTCTATTGGCGAATTATACATTGCATTCGGATTTTGAACTGAAAAAGTTGTGTTCGTGTAGAAAGGATTTTTGTCTATACTTCTGTAATCCTCAGAAGCAGAAAAATGGATGGTGGACCAAAAAGCAAGGCTTTTATTGTAAGAATAATTCTTACTCAAGTTGAAAGACTTTTTGAACAAGTAGAGTCTGAACATGATATTAGGGAATTTAACACAGGAAGCCAGACCAGAATCTCCATCTCTACTGACGAAACTGAAATAAAGATCAAATGGAAATGCTTTCTTGGAAATAATAGCTAGAGCTCTTTTTCGGTAAAAAAAGATTGATGTTTCTGCACAAACACACAAATAAGTTTTTAAAAGATCTTCCTGGAGTTATCAAATCAGAGATGGGTTTGTATGAACATAGAGTCTGAAGAAGGTGTTAGAAGTTAGTTTATAATGATCTCATCAGCATTCCCCCAACTCAGAAATGTACTTCTTCAGTAGCTGGGAAAAAAATCGCACAAAAATATAGCCAGGTGTTGAGGACGACACACACAAAAAAGTTTAAATGATCTTTAATTTTTTTTTTCATTTTTAAATCAATATTCTTCATTTTTATGTAGGATTTAGTTTCTTTTTAAAATAACACTATTATTTTATCTGCCAATTTATACTCAAATGATTGTGTTTAATATTTGTATTTTTATAAATTTACATTTTTCTGTTGTAACATTTCTAAATTTTTGTAGTTGAAATATATTAAATATTTGGTTTCCCTAATCTGTATTTTTATGAATTCTTTTTTTTAAATTAATTAATTTATTTATTTATTTTTGGCTGCGTTGGGTCTTCATTGCTGTGTGCAGGCTTTCTCTAGTTACGGCGAGCAGGGGCTACTCTTCATTGCTGTGTGCGGGCTTCTCATTGTGGTGGCTTCTCTTGTTGTGGAGCACGGGCTGTAGGCACACCGGCTCAGTAGTTGTGGCTCGTGGGCTCTAGAGCTCAGGCTCAGTAGTTGTGGCACGCGGGCTCAGTAATTGTGGCTCACGGGATTAGTTGCTCCGCGGCATGTGGGATCTTCCCAGACCAGGGCTCGAACCCCTGTCCCCTGCATTGGCAGGTGGATTCTTAACCACTGCGCCACCAGGGAAGCCCATGAATTCTTAAAGTATTATTGTTACTATACAAAGTACACACTTTCATTTTGCTCCAGTGTTCAATCACTGTTTGAGAGGATGTCTAAATAATATTTCAGATGCGACCTGAAGGATGAGAGGACTTAGTCAAATAAAGAGGAGTTGTGGGAAGAATGTTCTAGGTAGGGTGTCTCAGGTAAGAAGGGGTACAGTGAGTTGAGAAGTTCAGTATGATTGGTTCTCAGAGTTCAGAAGGATGATGGAAATGTCCAAGTTGAAACTGGAGTGATAGGCTGATGACAGGCTGTGAGAGCCTTTGGGAAGCCACGAGAAGTATCCAAGGACAGGTGGGAAACCAGAGGAGGGTTTTAAACTTAATAGTGATGGTCAAGTTTGCATCTTAGAAGCCAATCAGGAAAAGCCAATCAATCAGAAGACTCACAAACATCCAGGCAAATGATGATGAGGGTAAATCAGTGGCAGTGAGACGGAGGAAAAGGGGGTGGATTTGAGAACTATTTAGGAACTAGAATTCACGAGGCATGACATTGGGTCTGGCATGAGCAACTAGAGGAATGTGGTAGCAGTTGCTGAAATTGGGGTTGCAGGGAGAGCTGTATAGGTTTGTATGGAAGGTGATGGGTTCACTTTTCCTGATGCCATGGGACAAACAAACAGTGAGTTCCGTTAGGTAGATGTAAAGATCCAGGGCTCACAGACATCTAGAGCGGGCAGGTGGACTCTTGAGAGTCATCAGCATTGAGATGGCAGTGGAAGTTCTGAGAGTGGATGGAAGATTCCAGATGGGAAGAGGAAGGGAAACTGAGTAAGAAGAGCCAGAGTGGTGGAAGGAAAATCAGGAGAGGGTGGTGTCTGAGAAGCCAGGATGAGTGTTTCTAGAAAACAAATGAAATGGCCAACTGTGCCATTGGCGAGTTGTTGTGGCGAATTTGAGCAGGATGAGGGCCAAAAGTTTCCATTTGTTTTAACTTTAAGGCTGACATTGGTGACTGTGCAGTGGCGTCAGATGATAGGAATCCTAAAGTGAAGAATTAGGCATCTCTTTCAAGAAGTTTCCAGTGGAAGGAAAGAAAAAGGAGGTAACCTGAAGGTGGATAAGGAATTGAGGGTAAGTGTTATGGTTAAAGATGAAGGAAACTCGAGCCTGATTGAATGATGATGGGAATGAGCAGGCAGAGAGGGGAAGTTGAAGATACAGGGCGGGTGACCAGGCATCAGTGTCCCTGGGAAGGTGGAATGAGTGGAGACCAGAATCTCGGGGGAGATGGGCTTTTAGATTGTAAAGGAAAGGAAGCAAAAGTCTGGACCCAGGTAAGTGTGTGTGATGGTGGAAAGTGAGGACAGTTGCTTCTGAAATGGCTCTTTATCTTCTCTGTGATGTAGACAGCATTATCTGCTAAGATTGAGAGAAGGTAAATGGGGGGAGTTTGAGGGAGAACAGAGAATATTTGAGACCTCTTCTCTGGAGAAGGAGAGCAAGAGCAGACCAGGGACAGCTTGAGGATGGATTGAGGTTATTGGCACTAATTGAGAGCGACCCCCGTCTTGGTGAATTTCTCCAGCAGCAGAGAATAGCAGTCTCACCTGCCCTTCCTGAGGTTTGTGGTGGGGGGTGTTTGAGGAGTTTCTGGAGAGTCAGGTTTCAGTAGAGTCCATGAAGTGCAAGGAACAGGATATAATGAATGAGACGCTCATCTTTGACACATTCACTGGTGTTCTCTGCTGCCGGGTTAAAATATGCTCTGACGTTACTGAAGTTTGTTAAGCTCTTCGCTCCTTCAGTGAATGGCCCCAGACTGCTGTCTTGTTTCTCTTTCAGTTCTTGTCCGCGTTTTTATACTATTTCTGTCTCTTCCCTTTCTGTTTTCTTCCTTGTTGTCAGTTGTTCTGTCCCATTGCTGTCTGCATGAAAGTCTCTATCAGCCCTACACCCTGGACTTTGTCAACACCTGGAATTATCACACCTCTGAAATCAAGCTGTGGGCTTGAAGATCAGACAACCACACTTATTAAAATTATGTGCAAAGTAAGAGTAAATAACCTCTGAGTGTGATTCTCACGTGCTATGCTTTGAGGGCGTACATAAGTGTTTGTACATGAATTTTGTGATGTTTATTGGGTTGTTTCTCAGCTGTCCATATATGAGATGTTTGTTGCTTGTATTCCCATTGTGTTTCCCTTATTTTGAATTTCCATGGATTATGAGAATATTCTTAGAGAGCCCGTGATATTAATGAGTACATCTTTTATAATTGTTCTTTAGTACTTGCAAAGCATTTTCATACGTTATTACCTAAATTTTAAAATTACATGATTAGATATTTTATGCTGTCGTTTCTTATTATTCTCATGGATTTTCAAATACATGTTTTGTATGAGAATAACATGTATTTTCAAATATTGATGCATTTTGTATGAGAATAACCTACCATGTCACAACTCAGTCATTTAACCATGTCACATGTAAATGAAATAGGACAATGTGAAGTAAGTGTTTCGGAGGTTCGAAAAGTAAGTTATCTGTTCTGGCTTTTCATATATTTGTTTTATTCGCTTTCTCATCTGTAAACGTATCATGTCTGTATCAATGATTTTTTTTAAGAAGTAGATATTTAGGTGTAGAGTAAATATCACTTTTTACGTTTTCTGTAAATTAATTTAATTTTGATCGTGACCTTCCTTCTTGTCAGGAGGAAGGTAAAGTCAACACAAGTCATTTGGACACTTTCCCCCAAACCCCAAGGTTGTGCCAAGGTTTGGAGTCTGGAGCAATGCCAGACATTGAGGAGAGAGGCCCCTGAGTCGTCATTAGTCACACGGCCACACTGGTTGCCTAGGAGAGACCCGTTATCCCAGCCCTCACTTCCCTCCAGGTTCAGTGGCTCTGTGGAATGCCTTTTGTGCTTACTGTGTGGGAACCATTGGTGAGGCCCAGAGCCCTGGGTCTGAGCTTCTGCCTCCCAGGAGCACTTTGAAGCTCTTACCTCTGAGCTAAGACTCCATCTTACTTGGGCAACATGGGAGGAAAGCTGCCCAGTAACTCACAGACCCCTCTCCAGTCCAGGGAATCTTTTTTAACCTGCAGGAAATCCCTCCGTATGCAAACTCTGTTCTCAATAGGTTTGGGGGGAGTTTGTTGTTGTTGTTGTTGTTTATATGAAAGCTAAGAAGCCCTGACACAATATATCCTGTTTATAAGGAGAAAACACAAATTTCTTTTTAAAAAAATAGCAGAGCAGTAAGTTGCTGAGTAGTAAACACCTGAACAGGCCACCTCTGTTGTCTTACCTCCTCTGAGACTAAACCTGCATAGCTAAGTCTTTACTTTTATAACTCATTGAAGAATGCTGATTTTGTTAAATGCGTTTACATTTTATTGGTATAATTTCTGAGTGATCTACATAGCAGGCAGCATATAACATTTTTAAGCATTCTATAAATATTCTAATTTTGTTTTGTCTCATTGTACCTAAGAACACTGGAACTATTTTGGGGCAGATGAGAATCTTGGTCCGGTGGCTGTGAGCATTCGAAGGGAAAAACCTGAAGAAACGAAAGAAAATGGATCTCCATACAACTACCGAATAATTTTTAGAACTAGTGAGGTAAGTCGCACATGAGAAAGACTTGAGGCTTAATTTAATTGAGGAAAAAATAGAGTAGTAGCAGTAGCAAAGCAATTAAATTTAATAGCTCATGGTTACAAATGTCTTTAGAATAAACAAAGACCCCTTTCATTCATTCCGGTGGTGATAGGGCTGGACATAATGGTTAGATCTGGACCCTTTCTTCCCATCTAGCTCTGCATAGATGCAATAAATGAATGGGAGTTTTGATTCACAGAAAGATATGTCCATTAAGTGTGACCCAAGGAAATTGGAGTCCTCAGAATCCCAAACTGGATATTACATATCCTGCTTGGGCAGCCGGAAGGCATCGAGCCAGCTTGAGGAGGCAGAGAGGGTCAGCCAAGACTTAACTCACTTTTCCAAACTATTGCTTAGGACATTTCTTGACCCAAGAAAACTCTTTTCTTCTTGCATTTTCACTTTGCCATCTTGGACCTATTCTCGGAGGCCTGAAATGCGGGCTGTTTGAACCAGAGGCTGTCTAATTGTGGGTAAGACAGGTTCTTGGAGCTCTTTAGGGACCTAAGTACACATAATATGTGAGTTTTTATTTTAAAATGAAATTCAGGTCAAAAAAAGAAAAGGAAACATAAAATAGCCAACAAAGCATTTTAAAAAAAAAAACTCGTGAAGTTTGGGACTATGAGGTTTTTTTCCTTTGTTTTCTTTCTAAACATATGTTTAGTTGTGCCAGCTATCAATTTATTGCCTCTTTGAACCGGATCACTTTAGGATTGTTGTTATGCATTAATGCCTAATGCTCCCTTGAGGTATCTAGAAAATAATGGTTTTGAAACTAGTTTAAATAGGGCATTTGGCTTCATTTCCCCCATTGAATACAAAGCAGGTTGCAGGGGTTGGCTTCACTTAGTAATTGTTCCTCAGCTTGAACTCTGGGGAAATTAAAAATAGGATTTTTAAAGGCACGGCTTTAATATCTAATGTGTTGTGTCGAGTGGCCCGAGAGAAACGAAGAACTCACATGCTGTAGGGTCCTTTTTCTCTGTGCCAAAGCCGATCGTTAAGCAGGTCAGTACTTTTGTTGCACGTGAAAAGCACAGAGAACACACTGTGTTTTTCAAGTTGGGTGTCGGTAGTCGCTCCTCAGATGCCACCGGATTTCTGAGAGCCACACTTAGCTCCTCCCACCTGTTTTTGTCCTTCCTGTCCTTACCTTTCCCCCTCCCTAAGGCCACTCTGATTTAAGTCCTCATCATACTGTTCCTTTCCTATGTTTTTTTATCCATTTCAATTTCTCTTCTTGCCACTATCCTATCATTCTTCATGCCGGACGTTGAAGCTTTCTAAATCGGTACTTTCGTTCTCAGATCCTGTCTCTGGTGTCCACGATTGTCCCTTCCAGCTTGCCTTGCAAGCACACCACGGCTGGTCACCCCTTCTCTCCAGGTCAACTCCTATCCTAGGTGAATGTGGTCCCTCTGCTTCTCCCTGCCTCAGCCTCAAGTGCTCGACCTGTACCTCCCTCCTGCAGTTACAATTAAACCACACCTAAGGATTCTCTAGTCCTGTAGTTCAGTCCTTTTCCTTTTCCGTCCAACCCATTTGACGGTCCATGGGGCCACTTCCTTACCCTTTGATTGAAACATCCAAGTCAAATGTCGTTCATGGTTCAGAAACCCATTACCACCAGTTTTCATGTTCAAATTAATGTTTAACCAGTGACAACCCCGTTGTTACAATTGCTCAAGCCAGAGACCTTGAGGCCACTTTTGACTCCTCTCTTCTTCCTCCTGCTCCCCACATCGGGTGTGTCCACAAAACTGGTTGACTTTGTCTTCAATTGTCTTCAAAATGTATCCAGAATTCTACCGCTTCTCCAATCCCACTGCCTTTGCCTGGGCCAAGCCACTATCATCTTTCTCCAAGAACCATTCTTCCTGCTTGTGCCCTTAAGCCCTGCATCCTTTCAAGCCCAGCAGGAGTCCTTTAGAAATGTAATCCATGTCTTGTCATTCCTCAATTCAAAATCCTTTCATGGTTTCCCATCTTCCAGTTAAAAGTCATTCTCCTTGCTAGCCTAGGAGTCCAGACGCATCTGCTTCCGACCTTGACCTCATCTCCGAAAACTCCCCCTCACTTAGTCTTTTCCAGCCACACTGGCCTCCTTCCCTCTGGGCAATCTCAGGACACCTCTGTCTCAGGGCTCCGATAGTCCCTATTCCTCTGTCTTCAGTGTTCTCTCCAGGCATCCTCGTGGCCGCAGCTCTCTCTTTTCCTTCTGGCCTTATACTCTTAAGTTACAGGGGCCTTCCTTGGCCACTGGATCTAAAATTTCTACTCCCTCATATCTCATTTCATGTCCAATTCCAGGCTTTCTTTTTTACATGAACACTTAACCACTATCTCATGCAACGTACTTACTTACTTGGTTCTTTTCTTTTCTTTTCTTTTCTTTTCTTTTTTGCGGTACGCGGGCCTCTCACCGTTGTGGCCTCTCCCGTTGCGGAGCACAGGCTCCAGACGCGCAGGCTCAGCGACCATGGCTCACGGGCCCAGCCGCTCCGCGGCATGTGGGATCTTCCCGGACCGGGGGCACGAACCCGCGTCCCCCACATTGGCAGGCAGACTCTCAACCACTGCGCCACCAGGGAAGCCCACTTGGTTCATTTTGTGACTCTCCCACTCAGATATAAGCTCAGGGAACATGAGGATTCTGAGTTATTCGTGACTACATTCCTAATGCCTAAAACAGCCCTACCCCTTCCTTCCTTCCTTCCTCTCTAATGTTTATTTAATGAATCACCACTAGCCTTTGTGTAAGTTTTTTCATTCCGATAGAAATAATCCTTAAGTGTGGTTTAATTGTAATATTGTTAACACAAATTCGTGTGTCCAACGCACAGTGAGGACAAACAAACTGAAACGTCAGAGTTTGGAGCAGAGAGAGGTTTACCTTAAGCCCATGCAAGGAGACAGAGCCTCGAGCTCCTTGAATGGTTTCGGCAAAGCATTTTTAAAGGCCAGGAGTGGGGGTGGGTCGCAGGGTAGGTGATCAGCTTGTGCACAATTCTCTGATTGGCTGATGGTGAGGCAGCAAGGTGGTGTCACAGGGGTTAACATTATGAGTCCTTAGGCTCCAGGAGGCCTGAGAAAAACTACTCAGGGTAGTCAAGTTGTTCTTCCATTTGGTGGGGGGTTGTCACATCTGCAAAACAACTCGGGAAATTTACATCAAATCTAGGTGCTTCAGAGAGGAGCTAAAGCAGAGGATATGGGGGAAGGCCTGTCCCGGGAAGGCTCCCATAGGGTCCTGCTCGGTTACAGTATCTTTATGAGAGTTTTCATAGAAATAAACTAGTGAAAGTCCTTTGATAGAAATATCTCTAGATGTTGGTTCTGCTCCAGAGCTGCACATTGTAGGATGGGCAGTTCACTCTTTCCCATTGAAGGCAGTTCACTGAGTATATAATAAAGTAAGAGTTAATTCTCATGCCTTTGTAGGGGCTTCTCACGCTATTGATTTCTCCTGTTAATAAATCCATTGAGAAAAAAGAAAACAGTCACCACAGTGACACTGCTGTTGCTTCAGTAAATGGCATCAAGAGAACAGAAATACAAACAAATCTCTTTCAGTAGAAATAGGCTTTGCACAACAAAGAAACAAAAAAGGAATTTACATGTATTTGGAAGCATGACGTTTGTTTATGAACAAAATCTGTGGTGTGAGTGCTTTTAAGCATGGGTGCACAGGGATTTAGGAGGATTCTCTTCCTGTTTCTGGAAGTCATTAACAAAAATATCAGTAACACTAGTGATTCAGGTATAAGAAGGAATCATTCCTTTTTGGTATTCTGCTTTGGCTTTCTTTTTTTTTTTTTGCGGTACGCGGGCCTCTCACTGTTGTGGCCTCTCCCGTTGCGGAGCACAGGCTCTGGACACACAGGCTCAGCGGCCATGGCTCACGGGCCCAGCCGCTCCGCGGCATGTGGGATCTTCCCGGACCGGGGCACGAACCCGTGTCCCCTGCATCGGCAGGCGGACTCTCAACCACTGTGCCACCAGGGAGGCCCTGCTCTGGCTTTCTTGAGGTGGGTTGCTGTCTTCCTGTGGTGCAGGATTAGCAATGATTAGCATTCCTCGTCTGGGGTTCTCAGTTGGAAATACGTCCAGCCTTTGCAGCCTCCTGTCGCCAGGAGCACGCGAGTTGCTCAGCCGTTTCCGTGATTTAAAAAACGAAACAAAAATTATTTCTGTCAAATTAGATATTAAGTCACAGGAAAAAGATATTTTTTACACAGCTGTCATTTGAAAGCAAACTATTTATAAATGAAAGAAAAGATACTAATCAAATGAGCAGACTGCAGATACCCCAAGCACCTTTTTCTTGTCTTGAGAGTCAGAGGTTGGTAACCTTGGCTTTTCCTACCCCCATCTGTCTTCTCCATCAGTTGGCACAGTTATAGATTTTACTTCCCTGGTGATTCTTCCTTTGGTTTCCATTTTCCCTGCTAATCCTCTGTCACACCCTCTGCCTGTTACTTGAAGACTGTTTACAGCTTGTTTCTGTTTTCTCTACCTGTAGTTGCTTCCTCCGGCAGTTCATCTTATTTGCCACCTGAATTTTCTTACATCATCATCCCTATGCAAACAAGTTCTGATATGGCCGGTTGGAGCCGGATGAGGTGCACGCCCGTCAGGGTACATTCGGGCCCGTCAGGGTACATTTGGCTCGGGCTCCGGCCTGCCTGTAGCTTCACCACTCACTGCCCCTTTGGGCTCGCTTAGATCCAGCTAAGCTACAGCAGTCGCTCTTTCCCACTCACACCCCGATCTTTCTCATCTCCACACCTTTGCTCTCTGACATTGTCTTTTTGTATAATTTTTCCTAGATTTCAAGGCCCCTTTTCAGTGCCACCCGTTTCCATGAGGGCCTTTCCTTATGCCCTGAGCCACGGTGATCCCTTTTCTGCCTTTGGACTCTTGTAGAACCTGACCTTGTTAAATTTTTCTTAGTAGATATGTCCTCCTGAATGGGTATTTCTTACCTCTCACCCTCTTGCATGCCACACCCAGCCCTCAACGTTTGCTCCTGTTGCAGTACAGTGCCTTGTAACCTACACACTTAACAGAAATTCGTTCGACTTAATGGGTTTTTTCTTTAGGTCACCGTACAGTGTTTAAATTATACTGACAACTTTGCCACGTGGAAATGTCTGAAAATTAAGACTAGTTTACTTCGACAGATCATCATTACTTAAGGAAAATTCTTTGCTCATGTTTTTATTTCATAATAATGGAAGGGATCTCAAGACATAAGCGTAAAGCAAAAGTCATTTTAAATGCTGTTGATGGTGCCGCTCTACTACCTATAATCACTGTCCTGTTGTAGCAGCATTTGGGGATGGGAATAGGTTAAGCTAGTCAACAGTACGTTATGAAATTTAAAACTTCCTCTCCCCCCACCCTTACTTTTATAATTCAAAAAGGTGTAACATCTAAATTCTCAGCATTTAGTCTTCAGATATTCTCAGGGATAGCTCCTTCTTAATTTCCTGGTGAGTGTGTGAGTGGCATTGTATAGCTATATGGAGACCTTGATCTTTCTGAGCTCTCTAGGGAAATATGCACTCTATTTGGTATTTAAGGAAATGTCCTCGCAAGGCTTGATTATGAGTTCCGTTGGACCTACCTGGGTCTTCTTGAAAGTGTTGGTCTCATTTTTCATATATAAAGTATCTTACATCACTTCCCTCATCCTTTCTCCCTCACTGGCTCAACCAATCAAATGTCATTTCCAGCTCCCTAAGGGGGACCTCAGACTGGGCTTTCAGTGCATTTTATATATTTGCTCATCTCACCGGAGCACATGTCTCTCTTTCAGCTCATGACACTGAGAGGGTCAGTGCTGGAGGATGCCATACCCTCAACGGCAAAGCACTCGACGGCCCGGGGACTGCCCCTGAAGGAAGTGCTGGAGCACGTGATTCCCGAGCTCAACGTCCAGTGCCTGCGGTTGGCCTTCAACACCCCCAAAGTCACAGAGCAACTCATGAAACTGGACGAACAGGGGGTAAGTGGGGCTTCCAGGGGAGAACATTCTTGCTGCTCAGGTTTCCACTAGGCATCCAGAATACAGACCTGAATAGTTCTTTTTTTTTCTTTTGCGGTACGCGGGCCTCTCACTGCTGTGGCTTCTCCCGTTGCGGAGCACAGGCTCCGGACGCGCAGACTCAGCGGCCATGGCTCACGGGCCCAGCCGCTCCGTGGCATGTGAGATCTTCCCGGACTGGGGCACGAACCCGTGTCCCCTGCATCGGCAGGCGGACTCCCAACCACTGTGCCACCAGGGAAGCCCTGAATAATTCTTTTTTGATGGGGAAAACTGATACTATTTTTTGTGAAGGATCTTCTCTTTTCAATTATTCACTTTCTTTTTTCTTAACTCTGAACTCTGAACATTTCTCATGTGTTGAAATTCTCTTTGTCAGGACTGACTGATACAGTACTTAAACAATGTTCAACTCTTTTGGTAATCTTCCATAAATGCAATGAATTTTTCAAATACTCCAGGAATAAGTAGTAGCAATAACAATAATAACAGTAGCTAACACTAATGAACATATTCACCAGGCTCTGTTTTAAGTACCTTAATATGTTTTCCCAGCTATTGTCCCAGCCCCAAGAGAATGATACCATTTTTATCCCCATTTTAGAGATGAGACAGAGAGAGGTTCAGTAGTAAGTCCAAGTTCACACAGTTAATAAGTTCAAAGCCTGTACTGGGAGCCACTACTCCACACCATTCTTAAAAGCTTTAATTTTTAGTCTATTAATACCACCAAAAATGTATTTTGGCTGAGGTGTTTAAATAAAAAATTCAAAATTTAAAAAATCTGGGTCCTAATTTGTAATAAAATGAAAGTGCTCAAGATTTTCTCTCTTCTATATTTCCTATACCTTAATGTGGAGCCATTGATCCAGATACAAATGAGTGATAGGATAATCCATATAGAGGAGGCGGAAGAGTAGAGAATGCAGAACTATAATCTGGAAAATCCACTAACCAGAGAGTGTATACACATTCTACTTGGAATCATTTGAGCATATGGGCTAGTTTTATTAGATGTTGTATCTATATACTCTTATTTTAATTCTTTCTTTGAATATTTTAGCCATATTGCGTCCTGGCAGTGAGTGGTAGTAGCTTTCCCATTGCACTTTTTAAAAATTCTTCCAAAAGTAAAATTGGTCCAGTTATTGAATTCCATTTTATAAACAGATTTTGATGGTATTTTTTTAATTAGGAAAAAATTTTGAATTTTATTAAAATGAATGGTAGTTCAAAAAAATCAGTTTCAAGGAATATTCACTCTTTTAAATCAGCTGATAGGAATATATTATTAGGAACCAATATTTGGATGTAACTTTTCTAATCACTGCTCCTTTTGTCCATTCATCTCACTTATTGTAAAGCATAGCTAATGTCTATTTCATATGTATATTTCAAATAGGCTGTGAGTATCCATGTTTATAACATGTAAATTTGAGCACTTTGAATGCTTCAGAAGACTACTGATACATAAACTTAACTATTTTGTGTGCTGTTCTTCCAATAAATATTTTGAGCATTTATTCTAACAAAGGAAGAGTAGAAAAATAATGATTAGGTTCAACTTTACTGATTCAGTCTTTTCAGTTACTACACTTTTCAAGGAAAAGAACAACATTTAGACATTGATAATATAATCATATACTGCACATTCTAAATTCAACAGATTATTTTGTGTAAAGGAGGTATTTTCTTCCTTTTTCCCTTTGTTTTACTTATATTAAATTTAAAAATGGGTGCTCCAATTGTAGACATTGTATGGGCTCTCTGTCACATTTTGTGCCCTCTCTTAGTGTTTACAAAATGTTGGAGATGGGGCTGCTCTGTGATAAACACTATATGGTCCCATCCACACAGGAAAGAGCAGTATAATGAGGTTAACTTAAAGGTACATTTGTTTAATTCACAAAACTGCCCATTATTCTGAAATGATGGGTTTCTTATTCTTGGGGATATTAAACTATCCTTTCCTTCATAAATTATTGACGATAATATGTGTTAGTCATCTTCTTTAATCCCTTCCGGCAAAATTAAAATTTGGCAGTCTAGGTGAGTCTCCCCAATTTTATTTTGGAAATTTTACTAAATTCTAGGCAGTAGAATCTAGACGTTTAAAACCTGCTATTCTGTATGAGCAGCTCTTTATCTGAACTAAGGGACACCACCACTTGGCCTCTCTTTCCGTTTATATATTCATAGCGTTTAAAGCCCAGAATTATACTGATAAAAAACAGAGGACACACGTACTTAGGTGTTTAGTCTGGGGAGTCATATTTTTGGTAGGAAATTTTATTAATGCCTTGAAATCCTTGTGAGAAACTAATTATTTCAGTGCCTTTACAAATACAGATTTTGAAAAAGAAATGCTTGTAAGTGCAGTACATTATGCATTTGAATCTTTGCAAAGCATTTTTAGTTTCCATCTGTGTCATCACTTTTTGAAATTTCATGCTTTGTACATCCTTATATTTAAAGAGATTGATAGTATGAATACCAAAAAACTGGACTCACTGAAAGGACCTTCTACATCTCCCTTTAAGTTTTATTTAAATAAAGAAAACACTGTTTGCTTGCTATATTGTGGCATTTTGCCTTTCAGATCTTTGGTGCTTTTTTCTTTCTTTCTTTCTTTCTTTTTTTTTTTTTTCATCTTACCATTTAAAAATGAAATGAACAGAAGAGCAGATGTAAGTTATATCTATATACTATAAAAGATAGTATTTCACAAAAATATAAAAATTTGTTTTTCATTTGACTAGACTGATATTTATGTGGGAACTGAAGTAGGTATTTTAATTCTCAAAGTTTTAAGAAATGATTGTATGCTTTGTGGCTTACCCCTGCTTTCACATTCACCTTCCTGATACCTTCCTGGGTTTTTCACTATTGATTGATGTCCATTTCCATTATCATCTAAAGGTCAATAAGAAGATGAAATAACCTGCCAATGATTTCACTTTGTCAAGAATTTAGAGCAGTTTGTGACCCAGCAAATTTAGATCAACTCTGGATTTAGTTTTTCCATCATGGTCCTACATCTTCACGTATTAGATAATTGAGAGCATCTCTTATGATGAAAACACATTAGATAAATATATATGTTTACTTATCACACTGTTCTAAGCTCTTTACCAACATCATCTGATTTAATCCTCACGGCACCCGTGGGCAGTAGGTTCCAGTTATTGGCCTGTTTTATGATTGAGAGGATCGAGGCTTTCAGAAGCAGTGCCACTTTCCCTTAGGAGTCCTGAACACTGGGTACGCGTTTGCACGATACTACCTTTTGTTTCTAAGATTTGCAAGTTTTCATCTCTTTTTGCACATCTCAAATTATTTTGGCCCTCTACACTACACTGTGAAATATCAGGAATTTCATTATCTATTCAGGCCAACTTTTAAATAATATGGCTAGTTCAGTTACTTTTAAATTTGCCATATTAATGCCGTTTTTCTTCATCAGTCATTAAAAAACACCTTTATCTCATCTACCCAGTGCAAGAGAAATGAAAGGTCATTATACCAGGCTCTGTTTCAAGGAGTTCACACGTGTAAAGCACTTACTGCGCATGAATAATGATAAAATAATAACTCATTAGTCCTTTATAGGTATCATTTCATCTTTATCAGCATCCTGTGAGAAAGCTGCTGTTATAGATAGTATAATATACTGTGCTTAACTTTCAGAAGTAAGCGTAACTTTTCAAATTCAGTAAATGCTAATTGAGTAACCACTCTTTGCAGATTGTTAAATACTGTAGAAAATAAATAGGCTAGTAAGACACAGTCCTTACCTTTGAAGGAGACAAAGTCATAAATTACTGTAATGAAAGGTAGGGTTAATATAACGAGTATAATAAGAGAACTGCAAACAGACAAGCCAGTGGGGCCAAGTCATGATTGGTTAGATGGGTCAGGATGAAACGGATCAGGATGAAACAGACCTTTCATCAGACTAGAGAATAAGCCGTACGGTGGTCTAGACTCAGAACAATGAGAACAAAGCGCAGCAGG
This sequence comes from Pseudorca crassidens, assembly GCF_039906515.1. Taxonomy (NCBI): domain Eukaryota; kingdom Metazoa; phylum Chordata; class Mammalia; order Artiodactyla; family Delphinidae; genus Pseudorca; species Pseudorca crassidens. Next base: position 31,260,527 of record NC_090296.1, on the reverse strand, counting down.
ACAGAAGCACAGAATGTGGTTATGGGACAGCAAGCAGTCCTGCTGAGCAGGAGTGTAAGGCAGTAATAAAAACAGATTACTAAGCCAGGAACTGAGCAGTGACTAAGCCAGGAACTGTGTGAAGCAATTTACATGAATTATTTTAATTAACCCTTAGAATCCTTTGATATAGGTGCTATTATTGTTCTTGCTTTGCCGGCAGGAGCACCGAGGCACAAAGAGGCGGAAGGACCCCCCCCAGGTCACAATTAGGATCTGGGGGAGGCAAGTCTTGCATCCAGGCATTCAGGCTCCAGAGTCCACTTTCTTACCCAATACACTGTACACCCCATCCTCCCCTCCCCTCCCCTTGAGTGGGAGAAGGAACTGGAAATATGGATCCAAGTTTTATTGCTACAGGCTACAGTGCCCAATATTAAGTATAACATGTAAAACCCAAATAGGATCAGAATAGAGCTTAAAAGTAAAGTGCAGTTGCCAGTTTGCAGAAGAGAAAATTGGAAGACCTGTTTTCATTAGGAAATGTCAAGGTTCCTGTACACAGTAGTGATTTTACCTAAATGAGTATCTCCACGGTTTTTCTAGATACTTATTAAAAATACAAAGAAATGAAAATATTTGTTGGATTCTCTATTTAAAATGTTGCCCTTCAAGTTATTGAAGTGAAAGGGGAAAAGTAATCATATCTAATTAGGTCTGTAATATACATCTCAAGAATAGATGTAAGGAAAGAAGCAGTGTTTATTTGATAATGAATAGCACTGTTCCTTTGATTAAGGGCATGGGTGAAATTCTCTGCTGACGTAGCCTGTTCATTGCCCTGGTGCATTATTCTATTGAAGATAAATGAGTTTGACTAGCCACTTTCCTCTTTGATTCAGGCAGCTGGATTTAAAGAATGAACCATAGGGAAAACAATTTTTCCAAAACCTGTTTTCTATGAATGAAGCTTTGGCAGAACAATGACCATTTCTGAAATTTCAATCTTCTTCTAGATTATGGTATCAGCTAATGAATGTTGAAAGTTCAGATGGCCACCAGATGGGTTCCATATGTGCATTATCAGGAAGACATATACACGACTGTCCTCAGGTCAGAGAAAGGAGACAGTGGCATTGGTTGCTTTGTCTCGTCTGTTCACAAGTAATGATTACACGGGCTCATCCATGCTCTTTTGCCTGGCTGAGGCTGGGGTGGGTGACTGGATGGGGTCCTTTCCAGTAGTAAGATTTATGATTAACATGACTGATAGCAGTAGCATTTGGAAGATGTTTGGCTGGGTAGGACTGCAGTTTGCAGTTGAAGGAGCTCAGCATGTCTAAGACTTGCAGTGCGGATTCTTTGGTTCACAATCCAAAAAGACAGAGGAACTGTTTGCAGATACTTCAGTCTTCTTGATTTTAAACTGTGAATTGTGCTTTAAATTCAGGACTTTAATTAGCTAATATCTTCAAATGATCCAAAAATCAAAGTGTTTACATTGAGGGATCCCATTTCCACCCTGTTCCTGTCCCTCACCTCTCTTCTCCCCTATATTACCACTTTTATTAGTTTCTTACGTATTCCTATGTTTCTTTATACAGATATACCAGATATGCATATGTAGTCTTAGTTCCCTTTTTCTTATACAAAATATAGCATGCTGTAAACGTTTGCTTTTTCACTTAGTAATATATTTTGGAGACCTTTCTATGTCAGTACACAGAAAGTTTTCCCATTGTTTTTATGGCTGCATAATATTCTGTTTTGTTGCTGTACCATAGTTTACTTCATTAGTTCCTCTATTAATGGACGTTTAGATGGATAACAGTGTTCCTATTACAGACAATGCTGCAATGAAGAGCCTTTTCCTGTGTAACTGAAATTCATCTTAATGTCAAATCAATACAAGTACATAAATCACCATTTTAATACCCAACATGAAGCTTTCTATTTTTGGGAGAACTTTTGCACAGCATGTTATTAGATAAGATTATTGTGTGTGTGTGTATAGAATATTTCCTTTACATTATGCCGAAGATAAAAATAGATTAGAATCTGTCTGTGCACATGTATATAAATAATTTTGACAGCATCTCTGTCAGATTTTTTTAAAATGATCTTTCTACCCAGTATCCATGTCTTTTTTTTTTTTTTTTTTTTTTGTGGTACGTGGGCCTCTCACTGTTGTGGCCTCTCCCGTTGCGGCCTCTCCCGTTGCGGAGCACAGGCTCCGGACACTCACGCTCGGCGGCCATGGCTCACGGGCCCAGCCGCTCCGCGGCATATGGGATCTTCCCGCACCGGGGCACGAACCTGTGTCCCCTGCATCGGCAGGCGGACGCTCAACCACTGCGCCACCAGGGAAGACCCCATATGTCATTTTTTTTAAAGCAATTTAATTTTTGTTAGTAAATTTCAGTGAAGATAAATTTTCTACCTACCATTTTTTTGCCCCCAACACTGAATTTTTCCAGTCTCTTTGTCATTCTTTTTGGAGGACAATACAGTGGTAAATCTTTAGGAAGTAGTTAAGACAGTTATCATGTTTATGAAGAACAAGCCAAAGTAAATGCTATCAATGTGAATCATGAGGATTTGAAAAAATGACCAAGGTCTTCATGTCCAGTAATGGCAGAGTAGCTTGTCTCAGACCAGCCCACCCACTGAGAATAACCAGAAACACTGGACAAAGTGTTTTTTAAAAATAAATTTGGACTTCTGCTTTTGGAAGTATGGGGTAGATGTAATTTTCCCCTATTCTTCCTGCTAAGTACGGCTAAAAACCTTGTACACTGTATATAAAGCAAACATGAATCTGAAAGGTGGAACGAAGGAAGCAGATTGGCTGGGGAACTTGGGATAAGGAACGACATAGTGGTCACTCACGATAAGAACGGAAATAGAGAGGAACTTCCTCAGCTTGATTAAAAACAGCTACAAAAACCCTACAGCTTACATCATAGTTGGTGAAAGACTTAATGGGAACAAGTCAAGGATGTACACAGTCTCTATTGCTATTCAACACAGTACTAGAAGTTCTAGTCAGTACAGTAAGGCAAGAAAAGGAAATAAAAGTCAGGTGGATAAAGGAAAGGAAAATATAAAATTGTCCCTATGTCAAATGACATGATAGTCTATGTACAAAACCCCAAGGAATCTACAAAAACTTTCTAGAATTGCAAGGTGTGTCCAGCAAGGTTGTATGATTCAACATCAACTCACAAAAATCAGTTGGATCTGTTTTAATGAACATGTGGAAACTGAAAATAAAATACAATACCGTTTACAATCCTTCAATAAAAAATGAAATAGCTGGGTATATACCTAACAAAACATGTTTAGGACTTGTATGCTGAAAACTACAAAACACTGATGAAAGAACTCACAGAAGACTTAAATAAAATAAAGAAACATACCATGTACTTGGATTGAAAGACTCAACCTATTAATGATGTCAATTCTCCCCTAATTGATATCAGTTTAACACGATCGATATCAAAATTCCAGCAAGATTTTTGAAATTATAGACAAAATTATTCTGAAGTTTATATTGAAAGGCAAAGGAACTAGGATAGCCAAAACAATTTTGAAAAAGAATAAAGTGGGAGTAATCATTCTAGGTGATTTCAAGACATTATATTATATTGGTATAACTACAGTAATCAAGACTGTGTCTTATTGGAAGGATAGATGCATGGATCAATGGAACAGAATAGAGAAACCAGAAATAGCTCCACACAAATATATCCAACTGATTTTTTTGACAAAGGTGGAGGAAGGATAGGCTTTTCAAACAAGGGCGCCAGAACAATTACATAGACAAAATAATGAACTTGACCGAAATCTCACACATTATACAGAAATTTATTCAAATGGATCATAGTTTGAAATGTAAAACTCTAAAAATTTTTGACAAAAACATAGGAGAAAATTGGGGGACCTGAAGATTGGTGAAGAGTTCTTAGATATAACACCAAAAATTATTTCTCTTCTAGAAAAGAAATAATTGAGAAACTTGGGTTCATCAAAATTAAATCATCCTGCAGCACTTTTTTCCTTGAACATTTGCTGATTTGTAAGAGGCTTGGGGCTTAAGTATAGCATAAAACTGCAGATAAGAAGTTAGGTGACAGTTCAGAGTTTTCATTAATTTCATGGGGGCTGCAAAAATAAAACATAGAGATCAAGGGTCACTGGAGAACTTGGGATTTGTTTTTAAAAAATCAAATTGAAATTCTAGAACTGAAAAAACAAAAACAAGTTAAAATCTCAGCAGATGGGTTAAAGCACTTTAGACACAGCAGAAAATTGATGAATTGAAGTTACCAGCAAATTTTTAACTGAAGAATGTATACAAGAAAACATGAGAAATACAGAAAAGTGCCTAAAAGACATGTGGGCCATAGTGAAATACATATATGTAATGGAATTCCCAGGAGGAGAAGCGAAATTAAAGCAATATTTGGGGACAGAATTGATGTCTGAAGAAATACCAGTAAAGAAGTTTCCAAAACTGATGAAACACACGAATTGAGACAGAATCAAGGAGCTCTGCCTACTGTAAGCAGGATAAATACAAAGAAAATCAGATGTAGGCCCATCATAGGAAAAAATGCTGAAATTAAAAGAAAAAATCTTAAAAATAGCCAGAGGAAAAAATACTTCAAAGAGGAACAGTAAGACAGACAATTGGATTAAAATTAACCATTTCCTGAGCTATAAAGCATAATGAAAAGGTGGAAGCCACATTTCTAGAATGCTGAAAGGGAATAGCTCTCACTAGGAATTTTACCCAGCAAAAATATTCTTTTAAAATGTAGGCAAACCTATTTACAGTGGAAAAAAAAAAGAACAGTGATTATCTGAGGCTGTTAGTTGATGCAGGGATGGACAGCAAATGGGAACCAGGAAACTTGGCGTGATAGAAATGTTCTGTGTTTTGATTGGGTTGGAGGTTTATTAGAAATCATTAAACTGTGTATGCCTCAAATGGATGCAGTGTTTACTGTTCGGAAATTATATACCAGTAGTTGACTTTAAAATGGAGTCAGATTTCTGTTTCCAGCCAAGATTAAAAGAGAGGGACTAGTTTACCTTCCCATGTGAAACAACTTTTAAAAGCTAGGCAAAACAACAAAACATTGGTTTTTATGACGTTGGAAGTCAGGCAACAAAGGACAGTGGTCTCTGGGAAGTGGGAACCAAATGAACAGTAACATTGCACCAGATTTCTGCCTGAAGAGAGTTTCCAGGCTGCGGAGCTGGGAGGGGCACCCACTTGAAGCCCAGGGGTCTTCCTGAGTAGAGATTGAGATGTGAGTCCAGAGAGAGAAAAGATTTGCAGAGCTGGGTACTGGTAAGTGCATGTATTTGAGGAAACTCTTTGCGGCCAGGGTAAGAACCACTCTCAGATTGAAGGGGGCAAATCCTCAGACCTCTGGCTGGCTGAGAATCGTTCCTGCTCCCACCAGGCAATCTGGAAAACCTCATACACAGTTCACATAGCATTGGATAAAGTCTCAAAATGACTTTGCCTCAATAATGGGGCAAAATTAACCTCAAATTAAATGCTGCTCTATTAAGACCTGTCAGAGTTTGAAAGGAAGAACTGAAAGGATCAAACTATTTCCAGTTAACTGTGTCCCAGGACAAAGCTCAGGCATCTCTCAAGGGTTCATGACCCACATTTTGAGAACTGCTGGACAATGAAATACCTCATAGTGACTGTTTTAAATCTCTGGATTAAATCAGACAATTTAGAAGATTTTGTAAGAAGGGAAGAACTGGGTTGTTCTCATGGTCTGTGCTGCCCCCAGTGGCCTTCCTCTGGCTGTGACATCAGGAAAGAAGAGGTGAAAATACGGAACTTAAGAGGTCTCTGAGAACTTGGTTATTCAAACCTGTTTCTACTGGTAGACAGCTCTGACTTTATCATCCATCTTTCCAGGAACTCAGGGCTGCGTAAGTCAGATTTTGCAGTACCTGTTTCTTTGATTCTTTGTTCAAGTGCCTATTTTATGAGATGAAGAGCAATTTTTGTACTGTTGGTTCCCAGCTGTGGGAGCCCAACATCACTTTTGGTGGGTGTTGAAAGACACTTTCTTTATTGAGATTCAAGGCTTTTATCTCAAACAGAACCTTGGTCCTGTTGGATTGACCATCATCACTTTTTACAGTGCAAACATTTGTTGAGTGTCCAAACACTTCCATCAGTGCTCCATATGAACAATAGATATGCAAGGATGGGACTGTACAGCATGACTTCACAGTCATCCAAAAGCAAAATCCTAAAGTGTGGATAAACCGAACCTGTTTCCAAGATGGCTTCTGGCGTCATCATAACTCTATTTTGAGCATTACAGGAAGGTATTACATATTCATATACATAAACCCATACAGATGTGTTTGTCTCAAAAAATATATAGTGTTTTATATAACCTCAGAGCAATTCAAAATCCCCAAACCGTATCTCTAGACTCCATTTCCATTTGCTCTTTCTCTTGAAATATCCCTTATTATTACTTACGTAACTCCTCCTTAACAACTTCTCATATTCTGGGCAGGGAACAAGGTTGCTAACTGAAGATTCTAGGAGCCTGAGTTCACAGAATACCCACCTACCTCGACTTTACTGCAGCAGAAACAAGGATACAGTCATAGTGTCACCTTCGAGGACAGAGCACTGACATTTGGCACTGTTTAGAGGAAATTTGACATTCCAACAAATTTCCTCATCCTCTTAAAGGAGCCTTCCTTTCACAACCAGCAAATACCAGTCTGTTCTCCTGTCTGCAGGTGGAGCTCACTAGAGTGTGAGAAACCCGTCAAAAGAAGGCAATACTCTGTCTCATTGTCCTTGCATTCTGCTTCCACAGTGGTTTGGGGGAAGTTCCGTTACTTATCTTCTCTCCGAACTCTTTTCTCATATATGTAAATGAATCCTCTTGAATATTGCCCAGTGAAATCTTAGGCCTTTATCTAAGAAGTTTAAAAAGCCACCCACAAATCCAATATCACTGCGATGCTTTCCACTGAACAGGGTGACTTTTGTTTTGCATTGTTGCATGAGAAGTCTGATCTGGAAGGCACAGAGCCAAAGAGCAAATAACTCCCAGCTCCAGATTGCTCCTTTTCTTTGACAGTTCTCCCTGCAGGGGGAGAGTAAGAATCTGGCTTCATTAAGGACTTCTTTTGTAACAGACATAGAGCCTACCACTACTTTTTTATTTGTTGAGACCTAATAGGATACTCAGCTGAATTCTAAAGCCAAGATGAAATCGCTACCTGTGGGAGTTCCCCTCTAAGTATTAGTAACATTCAGACCTTTGAAGGAGGCCAGCTGCCAGTGGTATGTGGTAGGTTTTACTTTCTTTTTCTTTCCTGCATGTGGCATTCAAAAAAAAGGGAACTAAATCCTAAATGTGTTTCTGTTAATAATTAAAATGAAGCAGCGATAATGCAAGGTTGGATGCTATTTTAAAAAGATTCCGACATTGGTATATCCAGTCATTTGCAAGTTTCACATTTGGAACTTTGCCTTCCACTTGTGGAAGTAGGCCGAGTAAAATCAATTCTGCACAATTCTAGAAGTCCTAAGTAGCTCTCATGCCTATGGGTCATGTAAAAGCTACTGAACCTTCCTTGTCAACTAGTTAGCACGCAGTGGAGAGGGGGGAAAGCAAGCAGGAGTTCCGTCATGACATTTTCTAGTTATCACCATTCTGAACCATTTGGTTTAGAAAGTTGAAAAAGAGTTGCTCAGGTTCACGGTCTTGTGTAAAACAATAGGAGCTGGATATGTTTCAGAATTAAGAAAGGTCCAGCTTTAGAAGGATCATAAAATGCACGCGGCATGGAGTAATAGTCCCCAGGGTCTGGAGCGGCACCCCACAATCGAACACGTTAATATTTCCAAAACATATGAATATTCACAGAAAGAGGAATCAATTGAAAAGTATTACTGTCGGCTCATATCAAGTTTTACTGCCAAATGTATTTGCTTAAATTTGGTTTTCAACTGTGGCATTGCTAATAAGGGGCTATGGACATACGTTGCAGTGACAGAGATAGAGCACGACAAGCCTGGTCGAGTCCTGGTAATATTTAATAGAACCGAATCACAGGGCTGATAATTTATGATCTCTCCCTACTGGACCAGTTACTTGCTTTTCCCTTTTCTGACCTTCTCTTTGCATATCTGTCAAACAGGGGTAGTATTTGCTTAGTAGGCTTTTATGAGGATAAGATAATGTAAGTTAAACACTAAACAGTGATTGGCAGACAGTGGCTGTTCAATAAATGTTAGCTATTAAAATTTTGCCTCTTCTCTTCCCCCTTCCCTTTTATGAGATAAAAATTTACTGATACAGTGGTTGCAGCGCCACTCTGGAAACAGGCTTAAGTGATGTGGAGTGCCCTGATTTTACTGGAGAATTAAAAGTCTAAATTTTAAGATTGAAAACTCATTTAGTGTTAAATGACTAATACAACTTTAAAATTTGTTTATAGAATGACTAAACTTTTCAGTGATGAATGAGTGTTTCTATTAATGTTATATCATATTTAAATTTCTTGAATGCTTTGTTTTAGCTGTATTTGAGGAAGGAATATTTACCACTAGCTGATTTGCCATTATGAGGCCCCTTTTAAAGTTTCTATCCAGGTACTCGTCTTCTAGAAAAATATTTGAAAAGCATAGTGTCTGATGGTAGTGCCGTCACAAAGATATAACCAAGGTTTATAATTTAATATATTGGAAAAGTGGCATTAGGAGATGAGTCTCTTCCAATTTTACCCCCCCCCCCAAATTTTATAAGAACTTTAATGGGCTTTTAGTGCAATACAGTTTAAAGTAACTTTTGTAAACACAAATAGACCCACAGACATAGAAAATAAACTTACGGTTACCAAAGGGAGAAGCAAGGGAGTGATAAATTAGGAGTGTGAGATTAACATATACACACGACTATATATAAAATAGATAACCAACAAGGACCTACTGTATGGCACAGTGAACTACACTCAGTATTTTGTAATAACCTGTAAGGGAAAGGAATCTGAAAAAGATTGCGTGTGTGTGTGTGTGTAACTGAATCACTTTGCTGTTCACTGAAACTAACACAACGCTGTAAATCAACTATACTTCAATTAAAAAATAAAGTATCTTTCGTAAAGTAGACCTTTACTTTTAAATCCTTAAGGCTCCCTTTTTAAAAGGGGAAGAACGAAAGCAGAAGGATTTCAAGAGAAGAAAGAGGTTAGCTTACTTGATGGGCATATGGCCCTCAAGACTTATTAGCATTTAAGCGGACGGAGTGGGTCTGCCTATATTTATATGCATTGTATCACCTGCCTTCACAGCTGAACTATCAGCAGAAAGTAGGCATCATGTACTGCAAAGCTGGACAGAGCACGGAAGAAGAGATGTACAACAATGAATCAGCCGGCCCAGCCTTTGAGGAATTCCTCCAGCTATTGGGAGAGCGCGTTCGACTCAAAGGATTTGAGAAGTATCGTGCGCAGCTTGACACCAAAAGTAAGAAATACTTATACCCTCCTACTAGGCATATTGTCCTCCTGCTGTGTTGACGTTCACCTGATAAGTTGCCTGTAAAACAACATGGCCACTTACTGTAGAAAACTGCTGGTGATGGGGGAGAGGAAGAAGCCAGGGAGGGAAGATGTGGCTCTAAAACAATTGAAGACCATAGTCAAAGTAGCTACGATTGGACTTTTAAAAAAATAGTGTTATCGGAAATGGGGAAGGTAGAAAGCAGTGGATGGAGATCATGCAGAATTGCCCCTGGATAGTGTTGCACAAATTTCACTATATTTAGCTGAAAAACTCCTGCAACTTAAAACCATCTGGTTGCAAGCCCTAGAATTTTTGACGTTCACTAACTCATTTCATAATCCTTGTGCATATCTGTGTAGTCAGTCATTGTATGGTTTTTTTAATTTTTATATTTTAATATCTAGAGGTATTTTTGTTTATTTATTTCCTGTTATTATTGTCCATAGTCTAACTTAATCTCTAAGCAAATAGGCTTAGCTTTGATATTAGTTTGGCTCGTAAAATGTGTTGATTCAAAGCACAATAGTGCAGCAGTCTGTTTACCTACAACTCGTGAACATAGAGGTTTGTCCCTTCCCATTCCCAGGTGGTTAATAAAAGAGTTATGTTCTCAAGTATCTAGAGTATGTTGACTTCTGCTATGCGTCTGTGTGAAGGCAATTTTAAATTTTATCTCAAAATCCATCCATAGACACCTGTGACCTGTTTTTCTTTGAGAGGGTCTTTGGATTAGCACATCTGTATTGCAGTCTATACTAATCGCTCTGATTTTCTGTACAGGAAATTAAATAAGGAGTTGAGTCATGAAAACAGAAAAGCATTCATAAACTCTACTGCAGGGAAGAATTTCCTGTTGCCATGGTTTTGCTGTTGCCAACTTGGAAACGACATGCAGGAGAACCTATGAAAAACCATAAATAGCCTAGACTCTTAAATATTATTTGAACGTTCCATACTCTGCTTGCAGCTGCATAATGTGTTAAATCTCAATATGCCCTTAAACTCTTTTTGTCAAGATATTTTGACATTTCCTTTGTAATTCCTTCACGTTGTCCGGATTTGTTGTGTTATGTAAATTATCACCACAAAGAGCTATTAAAAGGGTCTGGGAAGAAAATGTAATTAGCGCCTTGATTCTGTCAATGAATGGCCAGATTGGGAGTTGGTAAGATTATTTATTATTTGTGTATTTACACGGTCCCAGCCATCTCTTGATGATGAAGGGCAATGTGAGAAATGTATAGCAAGGGCAGACTTAAGCAGTGTGGCACTGAGTAAGGCAGTGGAATAAGCAGACTAAGCACTTTGCACATTTTGCCCCAATATGCCAGGAACTGCAAAGGCCTGGATCAGCACACTGCCTCTAATGGCACATTTTTCAGTTATGTAATACATCCATCTGGGAAGGGTTCCTTTTCACTGAACTACTCTCCTTTAAGGCTCCGTGTAACCTTCTGAGGCATAGCTCCTGAGAAAGAGGGTTCAGTTTCCTTTTTTATCCTTTCAGAGGGTCAAGTTTCCTAAGGGAATGAAAAGTAGGAAAGTGTTTCCATTCTAAAGCCTGAAGAAGACAGTATGCATGTTTATCTCTCTTACTCCAAGCTAGAAGAGACCATTAGCCTCATCACTTAAATGGGTATTAAACAATAACAGACCACAGAAATAGGGATCAACCAGCCTCTGCACTCTCCCCAGCAGCCTCCTACTGGCCAGGACACACCCAGAGGTGAGACTTGGTTCTGTGTACTGTGAGATAAGCTCACCACATCTTACCTAACTTTATGCTGTGTTAAGAAACGCTTTCAATAAGATCTTTTTTTTTTTTTTGCGGTACGTGGGCCTCTCCCTGCTGTGGCTTCTCCTGTTGCGGAGCACGGGCTCCGGACGCGCAGGCTCAGTGGTCATGGCTCACAGGCCCAGCCGCTCCGCAGCTCGTGGGATCCTCCCGGACCGGGGCACGAACCCGTGTCCCCTGCATCGGCAGGCAGACTGTCAACCACTGCGCCACCAGGGAAGCCCTCAATGTGATCTTTAAAAAGAGAAAATGCTTTCCAGAACGTGTGTTCCTAAAGGATCGCTCCGTCTCCATATGACAGTGTAGTTGTCACTTGGATCTGTGGATTTGTAGTCTTCATCAAATTAAAATATTATTTGCCAAACTCATTTTTTAATTTTTCTGCACCTCCACCTTCTGAATCTCTAATTACTCATATATTAGGTCACTTACTAGTTGTGATTCGATTTTTAAACTTTTTTTCCCCTCTGTGCTTGTGTTTGGGTAATTCCAATGAATGCATTTAAGGCACTGTATTTTTCTTTTCTTCCATAGTGTCTTAATCTGCTATTATCCAATCTAGTGAAGTTTTCATTTCAGATATTGTGATTTTCAGGTCCAGAAGTTGCATTTGGGTTTTCTTTTCTTTTTTTGGGGCGGGGAGTTCTCTTTTCTTATATTTTCCATATTATTCTCATTAGGTTCATGTCCTCCTTTAGAGCCTTGAGCGTATTTATTTAGTCTTTGTGTGCTAATTCCATCATCCCTGTCATCTGGGGTCTCCCTTTAACAGATTTTCTCCTGTTTTTGAGTTACGTTTTACTGCTTCATCTGTCTGGTTATTTTTGATTGGATAGTGGACCTTGTGAATGTTTCTTCATTGAGGACCTGGATTTTGTTGTCTTCTTTAAAGAGTGTTATTTTATTTTGGTGGGCAATTAATTTAATTATAGAACAGCTTGATCTTTATGAATCTTGTTCTTAGGCTTTTTTAAAGCATACCTATAGTAGCCTTTACTCTCTGGCTAATTTAGCCCTCCTGCTAAGGCACCTGAATACCAGCATATTCAGTGAGGTATCTCTGCTGTGGTCAGTCAGAAGTTGAATGACTTCTACCCCTGTGTGAACTTTGAGGATGGTTTGGCTGACAAATCTCTGGTAGTTGTTATTTCCCCAATAGTTTTTCTTTTCTTTTCTTTTCTTTTTTTTTTTAACTGAGATATGATTGACATATAACACTGTATTAGTTTTGGGTGTACAACATAATGATTCAGTATTTGTATATATTCCGAAATGATCACCAAAATAAGTCTAGTTAACATCTGTCACCATACCTAGTAACACAATTTTATTTTCTTACGATGAGAACCTTTAAGATCTACTCTCTCAGCAACTTTCATTTACGAAATACAGCGTTATTAACTGTAGTCACCATGAGGTACCTTACCTGAATGTTTTTTCTTTCCCTGGCTTTTGGAACCTCACTCTGTGCTTGTGCAGCTTAATATTCAGCCCAAGGCTCAAGGGAACCCCTGTGTAGATTTCCGAGCCTTTTCACCGTGTGGTTTCCTCTTCTTTGGTATTCTGCCCAGCAAGTGTCAGCCGCCTCAACCTTCCAGACCTCCAGCACGTTCTGGCTCCCCTCTTCAGATCCCTGCTCTGTGCCGTTGTTTGGAAAGTACTTCCAGGTAGAAAGCTGGGTGGGGATCACAGGGCTCACCTTCTTTGATACTTTTTTCTCAGGGAACACTATCCAATGCTGCCTATTGTAAAATGTCTGAAAAAAGGTTGTTTCAGGTATTTTGTCTATTTTTCTATTTATTTACAACGGGAGAGCAGGTCCTCTACCAAGTGCTGTTATGGCCAGAAGTAGAAGTCTTAGACACTTGTTACGTGTCATCTCATTTAATCCCCACAAACTCTGCCAGATACCAGTTATCCCCATTTTACAGAATTGGCTTCTTTAGATCAACTAACGCGCCCAAGGTTAGGCAGCTAGTAAGCATTAAGGAGGGAGAACAGGTCCTAGTGTTACGGTTAATGACGTGTTTAGAGAAAGCGTAAATGTAGAATTAGGTACAGTGAAGCCCGCAGAGCTCTGCCTTGTGGCTGTATCTTCCCCTCTCTCGAGCCCTTGAGCTAAAAGTACTCAAGCCGTCTCATGAGACATCTCCACTTGTCATGTATTATAATTATATTCAGATTTTAGTACTTCGGTAAAGGAAGAAGAGGCTCAGGAAAGGAAGGATTGATGGAACTGTCAAACCATTTCTTCTTTTTCCCAGTGTTCCATACAAAGTCCAGTTTCCATCTCAGAAATAAGGACTTCTAGCAAACAAGCTACAGGTGTGTCAGGGGTTGGAACAGTTCTGCAGTGAAGAAACTTTCAGGAGTAAATTTTTTTCTCCTTTTTTTGTTTCATTATTTGGATGGCATAACCTCTAGATAATTACCATCCCCTCACACTACAGTAAATACGAAAATAAGCTTCCCACCAAGCAGTTTATTATTTGAAAGCTGGAGACCACCCTCATTTTAAGCTGTGTGTATGGATTATTATTGGGGAAATTATTTCCCGAATGAAGCATGTTTGTCAAGTCAACACGTAAGAGACTTAGAAACCCTTTGAAAAGCATTCCTTCAAAGCTCTGCCTTCTTTGATTTGCCACAATATTAGTGAATGCTTGTTGCTTCCCCCATTTTTCAGCAGTATTATAAAGATCGTTGAGGGCTTCCCTGGTGGCGCAGTGGTTGAGAGTCCGCCTGCCGATGCAGGGGACACGGGTTCGTGCCCCGGTCTGGGAAGATCGCACATGCCGCGGAGCGGCTGGGCCCGTGAGCCATGGCCGCTGAGCCTGCGCGTCTGGAGCCTGTGCTCTGCAACGGGAGAGGCCACAACAGTAAGAGGCCCGCATATCGCAAAAAAAAAAAAAAAAAAAAAAAATCATTGAGATTCACGATCTTAGAGGAGATGGAAGACTTTTCATAAAGAAAATAAATCCTTTATTTGGAATATTTAACCTTTGATAAAGAAGGGAGTAAAACTAGCATTATTTAAATGTTTCACACATGCAAAGGACTGTTTGGAGTTCTAGAGACTGATGAATGAAGAAAAGTTTTCTTTTTTCATCTCCTAAACTTTAAACTGTGTTATAGTGTAAGGTTTTTCCTTTGAGTGTTACTGAGATGCAGTTGGCAAAGAAATTAAAATATGTAAAAGGCCCTATTTAAGGCAGCTACACTTTTTATCTCAACTGCACAAAATTCTAAGTTCTGATCAACACATTTCTTGAGCATCTTTATGGGCTAATACTTTCATGTGCATTGTTTCAATCCTCAGAACAGTGAGAAGAATATCGAGGGGCGAGGGGTGGAGAAGTGAAGTGACTTGTTTGTGGTCATTTAGTAAATGATGCTGGAGGTATTGGAATTCAGGTCTTCATACTTGCAGGTGGGAATCCAGGTAATTGCAGGTATCTTGCAAAGTGCTCAGTAGGTAGAAGATAGTAGTGACTGATTCCTAAGTACCTGTCCCACATCATCGCTTATCCTTTTCTCACCATATATTAGTGATTTTAAGAAGCCTTCAGTCCTGGGCACATACACATGCATACTTGCACGTTCCCTGAACTGACACAGTATGAATTCTCCTGTCATGGCAAAGGGTGGTATTACAGACTCTCCTTGATCCCTTCCTCAGTGAAGTAAAGTAACCTACCTCCTGACCATGGTTAAAGGTACACTGAAAAAACATGAGTAAATATGGTAGATGCCAGAGAAGGTGGGATTCTCGACTTCCCCAAATACTTTGTTACCGAGTGTGTGAAATAGTACTACAAGGAGGCGTGAACAGTACTACAGAGGTGTGCCATCCAGTGTTCCAGATGTTAATACTTGTCCCCGGCTGTGCTTCTGAGCATTGACCTCTGCATCCCCAGACCCGGAGGCAAGCTTTCATAGAAGGGAGATCTGGGGTCTTAAATGGATGGCCCTCAGCAGCCAGCTGACTGTTGTAGGATTTCAAGCTATGGATAATAATCAGATCCGCAACCTGTCTGCGATTTTGTTCTGCCTTTGATGTGTTCCGTAGTGGTGAGGACGTTCATAAGCTGAGCTTAAGCTTTCTTCATTCTATTGACTTTATTAGTCTATGTGCAATTAGGTCATTAAATTGCTTTTCTCTTTGTATTCATAAATATTTAAAACTAGGAACTTCCCCAAAATCAAATTGCTTAGGCTTGATCCTTTATCTAGCTTTTCTGAAGTCGAACGTATCTGTTAGTGACCAGGAAGTGGTTACATAAAAATCGAATTACTTTTTCCTGATTCAGATTCCTACACATCCACCTTTATCATCCAAGTTTTATTCCCCTTAAAGCAAAAGAGTTGAGCCAAGAGAAGTCAAGGATGAATATGACATTGACCGGATCTGAAACTGCTTCTACAAACTTATTAACCTCTTCATACCATCTTCAAATAGAAGTGCCTAATGTAGGGTATTATCACTTATCGACACCTTTTCAAAGCAGCTGACAAGAATATTCTCATCATTCCTCAATTATTCAGTGTCTTCTTATCATCTAGTTTGAATATTAGAAATTTTATTTTCTATGACTAGCGGAGAGGGCTGACCTTATTAGTGGATATACACCATTCGCTGGTAGTATAATTTGGAGGCAAATCACATGATTATCAAGATGACCTATAAGATGCCCAAATTTATTTTTTAATTTTAAAGCTCCATACAAATAGGAAGGCGCATTATCTTCTTTTTATCCCTCTTCTATAAACATATTTTTCCCCTTAGAAATCACTCAGTATATACTCTTTTCAACCAGAGAAAAAAAGATTTTTGTCATTTTCCCAATGGTCATCTTCCTGATTTTCATTCTGTTAAGTGTTTCATGGTCTCAAGGTCACTAAAATAATAATAATAACAACATTAAATGCCTTATTCTTCAGAGAATATAACAAACATTCAGTTTCCATTCTCTCTGGTAAAGTTTAGCAATTCTATTATGTACAGTAATTTCAGGATTTTGGAATTCCTTTCTTCTCAGAAAGGAAAATTTCATTGTTTTGGCCCTAGTTTCATGTCTGAAACTTTTGAAACTGTTTCCAGACTGTTTAAAATGATCAGCAAAGCTGAGGTTTTCAGAGGTCCCTAGAAGAAGACGGGTCATGCAGCATCCATTGTATGAAATGAGGCAAGCGTCGGAAAGAGAGAAAGGACAAGAAATAGAAAACAAATTATCTTCAGGGTTGTCTTCATTTTTCTTTCCTGGTAGTAATGCCTTTAGAATTAGAAAGACATACAAAGCAAAATGTAGTAAATGAACACTGGATGATAATTTGTTTTCTAGTTCATTAACTTTGCTTTAAATTGACTTGAAACACACGTAAGTACTCATCACAGCTGACACATTGACTTGAAAGTTGTAAAATGTGGGAATCAGTTCTAGAGGTATTTATAGCAAGGGTCCTTAACAATAGAAACCTTCTTCATACTCAAGATCTGTCTTAAGTAGGTCAATGATTTATTGCAGTTGTATTTTTTTGTGGTAATCGTCATTAACATTTAGAAGATATTTTTCTTGGGGCTTTACGTGTTGGTACGTATCTTTGCAGTTTTTCAAAAGTAGTCTTTGCTTTATTCTACATTTATCTTGTTTTTAAAACCCTTTGTGTTTTATGCCCTCTTCAAAATTAAGATCCAGGGTTGAAACTCAGGGCTCTAGAACATCTTAACAGGTCTCTGCAAACCTCCGTTATGGTCTATTCTTGGAGCAACGCCTAAGGGCAGTGCAGCTACTGCATTAGAGTCCCCTGGGGGTGTTTATTAAAATAGATTCTTCTGCCCAGCCCCACACCTACCGAGCAGTATTTCTGGGAGTGGAGGATGGGAAGCTGCCTTTTAAGCGGCTTCCCAGCGGATTCCATGCACACTCCAGTTTGAGAACTACTGCCTTTCGGTACATGCCAGAGGCTGTCTTGCAGCGTCATTCTCTAAAATGCGGTAAAGTGTTTGCTCCTTAGCAATATGGTTGGTGGAGGATTGAGTTTACCCAAAATGAATGCATTTCTGTTCATTTTGCCGCCTGTAAGTCCAGGTCCTAATCTAAAGATATTCCCCTTCAATTGGACAGTTAATAATTCTCTTTGGTTTCCAGGTATTTATGAGCACGTTGATTTGTTAATGATTAAGGGGGTCGAGGTTGTTTTTCTCCTTAAGGAAGGTGAGAACAGAACACACTCAGTCTTAAATTGTTGGACATTGCTGTAATACCTTTGTTATTCAGCGTTACAGTCTTGTTAAGTTTCCATCTATTTGTTAAGAACAAAACGGTTCTCTTGCTTGAGTCAGAAGTATTGGAAAAAAATGTTCTGAACTTGAAGTCTGTGGACGGAATTCAGGGGTCTGTGATCTTGGATGGGAAGTAATTTTACATTTATCTTCACTGACCCCTAATTGAAATTTAGCATTTCCTTCAGTTATGAATGTAGGCAACACACCACAGTAGTATAAGCTCTACCTGTGATTCTATCACCAGTAGAAAGCATAGGTATTTTCATACTATATTGTTTGTTGTTGGAAGTATGTCAAGATACTGCTTATGCACTTCACTATGTCAGAATTATAGTAGTTATTAGACCAACTGCTCAAACTTATTATATAAATCTTATGCTATTATATCATTTTAAAATTGTTTTGATAGTGGTATTTTTCAATCTGTTGATTTCTGTTGAAATCTTATGTATTTTATGTTATGCATTTACAAATATTATTCTCAGAAGGAATCCAAAGCCTTCACTAGACTGCCAAGGGGGGGATTGGGTACAAAAAATGGGTAAGAACTCCTATACTGTGTCTTCTCTTAGGATGTCTTCATCCTAAACCATTTCCCTTTTTCTTTTTTTGAGCTCCATCTCTTGAACTATTTTTCCTATTGTTACAGTTGTCTCATTTTTTTTTTTTTTTTTTAACTGTAGCTGATTCCACTGGAACCCATTCTCTGTACACAACATACAAAGACTATGAGATCATGTTCCATGTTTCTACCATGCTGCCATACACACCTAACAACAAGCAGCAGGTAAGAGATCCTTGTGTTATCTGTGGGTTTTTTTGCCCTTGTTTCATTTCCCCCAGAAGCCTAAGTGGCAAGTTTATAAAATCTTAAACCAGAATTTAATGTTGCACCTGTCACAGCAGCAGGAAGCTTTGTACTTTGTGGAAGTAAGGAATAGCAAATGAGCTGAAAACAAATGAAGAGACACAAATTCTGGGTTAACAGCCAGCTGGATGGCTTTGTGAATTAATCATTTGCTTTTCACCCACGAGAATTGAGGTTTTCCTGAAATCTGAAAAGAACAAGTTGAAATCATGGTGATTAGATGACTCTGCAGGGTTGCAAAGAACACATATGAGTGGGTGAAATTTCATCTCAAGAGGCCAGTGTACGAAGCAGGAAAGTACTGATGTTTCATTTCAAATTTCAAAGGAGATTTCCTCCACTAACTTGGAGAAAAATCAGAATGTCGATGGGGGCTCAGGAAAATGTTTTTTCTTGATGTGTTCTTCAGGGGACAACATAAGTAACAATTGCATTTGTGTACCTCTTGTGTACCTCATACACAGAGTTTCTTTTAAAAAGATCTAAAAGCACAAGGCCTAGTACTAAAATGTAGTCTGTGAGATGATGAAATGCGAAAACTAAGAAATGGCAGATGGTTACAGAGCAAGATGGAAATGGAACTGCTTTAAAGAGTATGTGGTGGTAGTTGTTTTTAAAAAATGTTTTAAAACAAATGATACCAAACTGAAACTTAAAAGAACCAGAGAACTCACAGACTCTCCTTTCAGTAGCTGTTACAAACACAGCAGTCTAGTATCACTTCTGACCTTAAAACGGACATAGATTTTGTTATTGTCAACTGTTGTACTAACAGAACACAGGGCCAGCTGCAGAATGAATCACATCCTCTTTCAGAGAATTTAACAAAATATGGATCGAATCTGAACACATCGTCACTTTAGGTTTGATTACATCACACATCTCAGTAACAAAATCTTGCCTCTTACGATTACCAAAGCAATCAAAACGTAGGAAGCAAAGCAATGAATCAGCTATAAATCTAAAATAAACCTATTTTAAGATAAATTCCCCTATCTGGAGTTTGTTGACAGTTTGTTTTATGCAAATTCCAAGTTCTAGACTTTTGAGAGGAAAATACCCTGCTAAGAAAAATATACTAAACTCACTCTGACCAGACAGTAGAGAGAATTTAAGAACATCAACAAATGATCTTTAAAGGGGAGATGAAGGCTTATTCTACCTGATTGCTCAGCAGAGAAAGGTAACATGTGGGGGAATGGGGGTAAAAAATTTGGTAACAAGACTCAATTGTATATCCAGCTAAATGAATCAAAGGGCTGAGCTGAGTGAGTTGGCATTTAGGTGGACATCCATCCAAATTATTTAATTTGGGGTCCAATCAAGGCAAAAGTATTATGGTCCTGAATCAGAGTGAAAGAATAATTTGTATTCTACATATTAAGAAATTTAAAATTCTCTAGCTAAAGAATTTATTTCTTCTACATAGATTATGTTATGCTTGGAAAACCCAGAAAGAACGTGTCTTTCAAAATCTTTTTTGCAGAAATTGGTTTATAAATACTGTCTTTTTTTTCATTATATATAATGTGAGATGGATAGGTTTATTTCTATTTGGGTCCTTTAGTAAGACAGTAACATTACATATCAGGCCATATTTTGAAGGAAGAATGACATTGTATCAAAAATGGCATCTATGCAGGCATGACATATACATAGATTGTATTTGAGCTTGATAGGTTCAAGATTCTGAGGAGATTAATAATCTTTGATGATGGGTATATTTTATATAGCAATCAATACAGAGCAGCCTTTATTTTTGTAACATCTGATAATATTGCATGTTTAGAAATGAAGTACACAGCCTCATTAGAAGATCATTTGGGATGCTTTAAAATTCCTAAGGTTAAAAGTCCATTTCCTGAACATTCTAACTCCCAATTCTCAACCCTAATCTAATAGGCTGTTGTTTCTCCCAGCTGGCAGCCAATACTCAGTCACTGATTTTACTGATACGTAATCTGTGTAAGGTAAAGTCACTGGAGAGTTTTTTTAAAGGTTTATAAATACAAGCTTATATCTAATAGATAGTTTATATAAACGTCATGTTTAGTTGTTTTCCTCCTGGTAGGAGCCTCCACGTAATAAATATGAGTAATGCAAATTTTGTTCAGTTTTTCTTCACATGATTGAGTTAAACTCCCTAATAACCCCTTTCTAGAGAGGCGCTGAGCTAGGATGATTTGGAGTGCCTGAATTTGAAAGCTACCTTTCCAAAACACCGTTTAATGTGAAACAGAAGGTGGTCTTAAGCAGCTTTCACTGTAATTAAAGAAGCTATTTAAACCTGAAATTTAACCTGCTTTAAAACTGTTAGAACGTTTTGGAATATTATTAATTTCTGTATTCCCAGCTTGTGCCATAAAAAGTATTATCAGAAAACACCTTAGCCACATTTCTTTAAATGAAGCTAATTAAATCAGAACATAAATTGCGTTGTAATTACTTTAGCCGTTCTCATCTTTAAAAAATATTCCCTATGGCAAGTTTCTTACATGAAAATGGAACAAAACTGTTGTTATGGAAACTGAAGATTTGGAGATGCTGGGACTTGGCGTAATATGCTAGAGATTAGTTAGATCTATTTGAATGGACTGTGTGTTTTATGCAAATTTCTGAATATTCATTTCCATATTCTTCCTTGGAGGGAATGATAAGACCGGCTAAAATATTGGCAATAACTGTGTAGGTTACCTCCCCTAATATGTACTGATTAATAATGAATGTTTTAAATACAGTTACATAAGGGAATCGGGGAGTTACAAGCAGAGCGTTGTCATTTATGTCTCTTGCTTATGTTTTCTTTTAGCTCCTACGGAAGCGGCACATTGGAAACGATATCGTAACAATTGTTTTCCAAGAGCCTGGAGCACAGCCATTCAGCCCAAAAAACATCCGATCCCACTTTCAGCACGTTTTCGTCATTGTCAGGGTTCACAACCCCTGCACTGACAGTGTCTGTTACAGGTACTGGCTCCAGAGGTGGCTGGATGGGCATTGGTGCGCGGTCACATCGAAGGCCCCCTCCAGCTCTGCTTTCTGAAGTTGCAGTGGGAAGTCTATTGCTATTTATTTCTGTCTTTAAACTATGCTTGCGGATGGCTGAATTCACAGGATGACGTAACCTGATGGCATTGACATTCCCCAGACGTGTTGGTTAGACACCTGCCGTTTCCATTTGCACCTCCTTCTTAGGTGGCATCCTTCATCCATGCCATCTGGACACCAGCTAATTACTCATGCTGCTAATTATATTTTGCTTTTGCCATGCCAAAAGCAGAGAAGAATGATCATAATAAGTAGGGAAGAGAAGTTTAATTTTTTTTAATTATTATTATTATTTTTTAAAAGCCCAAACCCTTGCTTAGGGCTGACTTGATTACCTCTAACATTTCTGACTGCAATCTTAGGGGTATTTCTATGCTTTGTTAAGCATTTGGTGGAATGGTTTCAGTGTCCCTCGTTGACCTAGTCTCATGAGTATCAGAATTCAAGCATCTACCTGCAGAGGCCTCTGCAAGAATCCTGGAGGGGGTTGGTGTTGAAGAGGGTACGAACCTGTGACGCTGTGTTGACATGAGTGTAGTTTCAAGAAGATGTGCGCGGATGTTCTAGCATTAGTAAGATGTCCTAATAGGAATCTGTCCTTTCAAAATATGAAAGATTATCGTATCTTTCCATCCCTAAAATTTAGAAGACAAGGCTTTGTTAATTTTGGATTTTTGTTTTTGAATTAAGAGAGCCACCTACACAGAAAGTGGCCAGTGCAGACTGATAATTGGTTTATTGTGAGAACTACAACTGTCTAATCCCTAGGTGTAATGCAGGTTAAATATAGGAGAACGAGCAAGTTCAGGGAACAAAACAAGTCAAGGTTACATTGGACTCCTGCTGACTGCCATCATCCTTGCCCATTCCACAGTAACTACGTATAATGAGCTCTAATTAGAAGCCCAGCTCTGATCTAGGCACCTTATTTGTGTTACCTCATTTAATTTTTTTTTAAATTATTTTATTTACTTATTTATTTTTGGCTGTGTTGGGTCTTTGTTGCTGCACGCGGGCTTTCTCTGGTTGCAGCGAGTGGGGGCTACTCTTCGTTGCGGTGCGCGGGCTTCTCATTGCGGTGGCTTCTCTTGTTGTGGAGCACGGGCTCTAGGCACGCGGGCTTCAGTAGCTGTGGCATGCGGGCTCAGTAGTCGTGGCTCTTGGGCTCTAGAGCGCCGGCTCAGTAGTTACAGCACAGAGGCTTAGTTGCTCCGCAGCATGTGGGATCTTCCCGGACCAGGGCTCGAACCCGTGTCCCCTGCATTGGCAGGCGGATTCTTAACCACTGTGCCACCGGGGAAGCCCTCATTTAATTTTTAAAACCTCTGAGGTAGGTGCTGTTTTAATCCCTGTTTTCAGATGAGGAAATTTAAGCACTTGGGGGTAAGGTAACTTACCCGAGGTCGGCTGGTACTGGGTGGAGTTTAGATTTGAATGTACCAAGTCTGATTTTAGAGCCCAGTCTCTTAATGGCTCTGCCATGCTGTCTTCCTCCATGCCATGTGCAATAGGGGTCTTTGCTGCCCCTGCTGCTGACGTACTAGCTATTCCTGAACTTCTCGGGTGCCAATATGAAAACCCCAGACCAGGGAGTTCTGTAGCTTCCTAGACTCAGTGGGTGGAAACTCAAACGAAGGAAACCTAGATCTGAAGCTTTTTCTCAAGAATATGGTCTCCAAAAGCTGCTTTATTTAGGTGTAGAAGGAAAGAATTAGTGCAGAACATTTGACTGTAATTGGGGTGGATAACTATTTGCATTTAGAAAATACCCCAAGCAATTGAAATGTTCTATGTACTGGATTCGGGCAAAGGATTTCCTACTACTTTGTAGATAGAAAACTAAATCCTTTTTGCAGTGGTCGCTAGGAAGTTTGGGGAGTGGAAAGCTATGTACTTTCTTTTAAAAAGAGATTCTTCTTTTAAAGGTGTTTGTCTAAATAAAGTGCTGTCCAATAGAAATATAATGCAAGTCACATATCAATTTTATATTTTCCAATAGCCATATTTTTAAAGTAACAAGAGATAGGTAAAATTAATTTTAACAATATGTTTTTGACCCAATAGTATATTTTATTTACCTGATATATCCGAATATTATTATTTCAACACGTAATTTTTAAATTTTAAAAATTACTGAGATACCTTATGTAGTTTTGGACTAAGACTTTGAAATCTGGAGTGCATTTCTGACTTACAGCTCATCTCAGGATGCTCAATTTTCATTGGAAATAATCTGTATTTAGATTTCATACAATTTGCAATTGGAGAAGTAGATTCATAATAGCTTATTGCAAACATACTTTTTAAGTATGCCTCCCTCTCCTTCAAAGACGTTTGAAGAACTGAATCGAGTGTCAGTTTTTAAAATTTAATGTGATTTAACACTCTTTGGTCGTACTAGCCACATTTCCAGTACTCAGTAGCCACTGAAGTATGGCCAGTGCGAGTCTAAATAGACTGATAGGAGCAAAGGTGTCTGAACCTTCTTAATTACTTGGCTGGATGAGTAAGTGATATCTGTTTTATTCTTTTCAAACCCTCCTTCCCAGCCTGAAACTCATGATTTTTGCTCTCTCTCTTTCTTATTTTTAATCTCTTACCTGGAGAGCCCATCTTCTTAAGCCCACCTTGTGATGCTGGGAACCTTTGCAGGGGGACACTGGACACCCCTGCTCACAAGACATGGGCTAGTCTGGAATTTCCCTAGTTGCCAAGCTTACTTGAAGACCCAGTGCACTGTGATTTTTGGAACTAAAGTAGTGATCTTTTCCTATTATAAACTTTGTGTACATGAATTTTTCTCAGTCCTTCTTAAACTCAAGTAGGTTTGTTTCCTGGGGTATGTGGTGATGCCAGGAGATGTTTAAAGGCCCAGAATAACGAGGGTACCTCTCTTGTAGTCTTTAATGCTTGGGGGAAGGAATGTTTATTTTCATGAGAAAATAAATGTATTATGAAGTAGAATGGAAAATTTGTATCAATTTTAAGATACAATGTGGGTCTTCAAAGAGTTTTCATACCTGTGGGCTTTTCTCATACATTGGCCCCTCCCCACACCATTAGAGATGTGAATTTATAGGCTTCTTTCATTAGGGATACTCTGGTGGGAAAGCTTAGAGATGCATTTAATTTGTACAAATTATATTTAAATCTCATTTATCTCTAAGAGGTGTAGTTAGAATAATTCAAAGCCTTTTCATCATTTAAAGTCTCTTGTTCCCACTTTCTCCACTGTGAACACTCACTTTTATTTACTGACGTCTACTTGGTGCCCAAAGTGTGGAAAGTTATTTCCTCAAAGGAATGTCTTGCTCTAATTGTGTAGAGAATTGTGGGGTCAATACAGGCTCAAGATATAAAGAACATTTAACTGAGAAAATGGGATTCGGTGTGTGTTTTGAAGCACAGATGGTGGAATTCAGTGGCAAAATGAGAATAATTCTGTGAGTCCAGGGGTGGAAAGTGGTATAGATGAACACGTAGACACAGGAAGGAAAGTGGACAGTACAGTAAGAAGGCTATGCTGTCAGAGAGATGAGTGGGCAGTGGAAGCCCTTGGAATGCTCGGCCAGCCAATAGCACTGTATAAATAGTTCTAGGAAAATTTACTCACCGTCACCGTGTGAGGAAATGTATATACAGAAATACAAATTTAGGCTTTATTGTCATTTATTTTTCACTAGTTCTTTACAGTCCTTATCAGAATGTACTAGGCACCATTCTAGGCTCTGGGATTCAAGGGGGGAACAAAGTGACAAAAATCCCTATAGTGAATATGGAAATGAGGCTCTGAAATAATGTGTGTTGTATCACCCTCGGAACTAGAAAGTTTATACAGGAAAAACTGACTAGTTTAAGTTAATGCCAGAGGCCAGTTAACCTTGAAGAGTAGACCTAGCCAAGAACTCAGAAATTAATCACTACGTCTGTGTACAAAAGCTTATTATGCCCATACCTGATAAGAGGACCCTGTGGTCTCTATTAGTTTACTTGTATCATTACAAAGAGCTTAATCGTCTGGTTTCAGTTGATAGAGCAGATTAGAAGCAACAAATCAAAAAGATGAGCCTTTAGTGGCAAGGATGTACTGAAAGCATCAATAAGTGATTACCAGTAAGGGAGATGTAGAAAAACGATTCACATTAAAGGTACAAATTCAATAAGCATAGCAGTCTGGGGTCACTTGGTTTGGGACCAAACAACCAAATACCCATCACTCACCCCGAGGGCCTCACTTTGTAAAAACATGGTGCAAAAACTTTGTCACCATTTTTTTTTAACAGGTAATAAATTAATGGATCTAGGCATTGATCATCAAAGGCTGCAAACATCATAAAAAGAGATAAATGCGTGTCTCATAATGGAAGAATACAACCGCATCTCGGAATTAGTCTTATCCTCTCTTCCCAAAATTGAATGTGAATCCAATCAAACCTCTAGAGAGGCCAGGAAATACAAAAGACCAAAGGACATGTTTGTATTCAGCAAAATTCAGGCTCTGGACTGTGTGACACATAGCCCAGTTTCTTCAACAAATAAATTGCAAGAAATAAAAGAGAAGTGAAGTAAGAGAAGTGGAGGGGCATTAACAGAATATAAAAATTTAAGATAAAATTAATTAATTGTAATGTATGGGCCTTATTTGGATTCATTTCAGACAGACTATTTAAAAATCTTAGGACATCTTAAACAATTGAAAGATAGAACTTTGATTCACTCTATGATGAAATTAAAGAATTATTGTTCATTTCAAAACTAGTGTAGTAGTAAGTGGTTTTTATAAAGATTGTATTCAAAAACAGATGTTAAATTGTGGTCAGTAACTATGTTTGGGAAGGTAGATATATATGTCACTCCTCTCAGAAAGATTTCTGTGTTCAGTGGTTAAGATGTAATAAATGTTGAAAGGAGTTAGTGTGAGGTAGTATAAAAAGCACCTGGAATCAGACCAGACAGTTAAACATATCAGATTTTAAATTTCCCTTTCTGTTCAATGGAAGGTGGCTTGACATCTACCTGAAATCCCATAAGTAAAGTATCTGGTCTAGGCAGGGAGTGTTGTGTATGCACATTAAATGACCATGCCTTTTTCTTCTTTTCTCCTCTTGAATAAAAATAAATAAATATGCAAGCTTCAACCAGGAAGAAAAATAACGAAGGTGGAAATTTCTTTCAGAAAGTCTATTCCAAGCCATCATTAATCAGCATCCCTATTGTCCCATGTAGCTGACTTTTCTAACACAAAACTCTGAATATGTCACTCTTTGTGCTTAAAACCATTTAGGGCAACTTTTTTTTTGCGGTACGTGGGCCTCTCACTGTTGTGGCCTCTCCCGTTGCGGAGCACAGGCTCCGGACGCGCAGGCTCAGTGGCCATGGCTCACGGGCCCAGCCGTTCCGCGGCATGTGGGATCTTCCCGGACCGGGGCACGAACCCGTGTCCCCTGCATCGGCAGGTGGACTCTCAACCACGGCACCACCAGGGAAGCCCCATTTGGGGCAACTTTGAGACTCCCCAGCGTAGCCTCCTTCATGGAGCCCTTCAGGTCTGGCCTCCCTTGTCCCTCGGCGTCCACTGGCACCTCTCCCAGTCCTCCCCCCAGCATAGAGCTACTTACAGCCCCTCCTCTCTGCACATGCCGCTCTCTGGGCAAGAATGCCTCTTCTCACGCACCCCTGCCACTTTCATCCAATGAACACCCGCTCTTCTTTTCTCTGGGAGTGCTCCCCTGACCTCCCAGGACTGGATAAAGTGCCGGCCGTTCGGAAGTGTTTCCAGTAGCGCGCTACACCTCCCTAGGAGAGCACTCACACCACGAGCGGTAGCCCCACCAGGCTTTGAGCTTCTGCAGGGCTGCGCCTGTGACGTCTCATCCTTGGTCCTGGCGTATAGTCAGTGCCCAGTGAGTGCTGGTGATTGAAGACTGTTAGAAGCGGAGAGGCCCCAAGAGGGAACAGTGAGCACACATTTGTTCTGCCACTCATCTCTCCTGTCCTTTGCCAAGGTCTGCTTTCTTGGAAAGCTCCCCAAGCTGGCAGTCTGATCTAAGCTTCAAGGGGAAACTTCCCTCTACTGTTTGGATGCTAAGTCCCCTTCCTTTTAGACTTCATTGTTGATTGCTGTTTCCATGGTGCTTCAGAAGTTCAAGTGTCTTATTCTTCTCACTCTTTTCCATTGAGACCTCTGTTCAGATGTCTCTGGAACATTCCCATGTATCACCTTGCTACTTCATCCAAGGTCTTTGATGCCAACAAACGCCCAGGCTCATTAGAAACAGCCTATAATGGTGGTCTCTTTGGCCATGTGACTCTTGTGGATGGTTCCTTTTGCAAGCACTTCAAGAGTGGAAGATTCCGCACTCAGGGAATGTGTGGTCTTGTCACACTGCTGGCCATCCAGAAGCTCAGATTCCAGTCCTGGCTTTCTCTAACAAGCTCTGGGCAAATCATTTTACTTCTCTGAGTCTGTTTCCTGGAGCAGTGAAGAATGTCTACCAGCTGTTCAAAAGGAGGTTCAGGGATGTGTCAAATGAGAGTGAAACAGAACACCTTCCTGCTCCCTCAGTTGTACTCCGAGATTTGGGGAACAGAACAGATTTTTGTGTTAAAATGAATACAGATATTCTTCAGTGGAATGCAAAATCAAGATGAGTGTTAAGATGAAACTCAAGATTGTATTGGCAGAGTTTGAGGAACCCTGACTTCTCTAAGTCCCCCACCCCACAGTGCTCTGATCTTCTGTCTGTTCTGTCATCTAGATAACCCTCTTGAGTAGAACATACTAGGCCTTGACAATGCTGAGCAAATAAGGCATGGCTGTAATTTTAAAGAATGTGTTATTTCTAAGGAGATACAATATTGCATACTAGGCGAACATAAGTGTAGACAAGAAGCCCTTTGGAATCTGCTTTTAAAAATAGCAAAAACCGGGCTTCCCTGGTGGCGCAGTGGTTGAGAGTCCGCCTGCCGATGCAGGGGGCACGGGTTCGTGCCCTGGTCTGGGAGGATCCCACATGCCACGGAGCGGCTGGGCCCGTGAGCCATGGCTGCTGAGCCTGCGCATCCGGAGCCTGTGCTCCGCAACAGGAGAGACCACAACAGTGAGAGGCCCGCGCACCTCAAAAAAAAAAAAAAAAGCAAAAACCATTTATAATTAATACACCTCAAGTATCTATATATAGCACACTGAAATTCTAGAAAGGCTTCTTAGGAAGGCAAAAATATTCTCTCAATTTAAAACAGGCCTTATTAAGAGTTCAGAATTGGTGGCATCTAAATTAATGAGCTTTTAACCTTGTAGAAAACCTTGGAAGTTAAATTTGCCCAAAACAAAACCCTTGATTTGAAAAGGACATTCTAGGGTATCATCTTCCTCATCTTCTTCTGTGAGGATTCTATTTCTAATGATGCAAAACTGATTATAGTGTCTTTATCATTTACCTCCCTACCATGATGAATCACTGATAATTATATGTTAAGGGTTCAGTCTTTGCCCTCATAGTTCATTCTAGAGGCTTCTAATTATTGGTGGGCTTTCAGTATGTGTTTGTCTAAAGTCCTATTAGTTAATAAATAGGTCTATAGATAACCAGTGAATTTAAGGGGCAAGTGGATGGATGGTCCTCATATCGACACCTTCTGCTAAGCATTTTCTTCTCCTTATTTAAAATAAAATCACAGCTGTTTCTTGAGAAAGAATAATGATGTGAAATTAGCAAGAGAAGAAATTGCCAATTTAAAAATGAAAGATATTAAATATTTCTGGATCCTTACGGGATTCCTCTTAGAAAAGCTAGCAAATCTGGATATTAGCGTCATCTGCTTGACTTGAAAAAAAATAACATAATCAAATTAAAATTATATAGCTGTCAGCATTCAAGCCAGACAGTTCACGTTAGACAAGAAAAATTGCCTTTCTAATACTGATGTAATTAGGCTATCACGCATGTGGAGGTTTCTGTGAATTCTCATCTCCAGTTAGAAAATGGGATGTTGCTTCCCACCTTTCTTTGTCGTGAAGTGAACTACGTAGTCTTCTTTTTTTTTTTTTTTTAATGAATTTCTGAAAAGCCATTTTCAGAAATAGGCCGTCTTGTGGCATTTTCTAACAAAATATATAGTTTGTCTTCTGAGGTTGCTGATTTTTATTTATTTATCCTATTTTCACAAGCAACAATCATTTTCTGAAAAGCAAAGCTGAGTATCTTCAAGCAAACCCTTGAAATAAAGAAAAAATAGTGCAGCAGAGCTCTTCAGTTTCATTTGAAAGATGCACACTCTCTGATTATGTCCTTTCCATTCTGGGAGTTCTGGAGAAACACATTTTGTGTTGCTCTGCTAATACTTAATACAGTTGCATAATTGGCTCACTTTTAAATAATTAGATAATTTGAAAAGGGGATGTTTGATCTGTTAGAATCTTCATTTGCAGCCCTCTCAAACTTTGCTGAGGTCCTGGAAGGAGATCTTGAAATATGATATAAAACATACAACCTATCTCCATTTAATTTCTGTGGTTGTTGTTATTATTGTTTTAGGAAAAACTTAGTCTTTTTCCTTTTGAGATTAAAAATAATAGGTTCTTACAGATGCTTGTATGATCCTTTTCTTAGTCCCAATTTTAGCAGTGTAGATGCAGAGGAAATGACTGGAACAGGCTTTCTGTTTTTTTTTTTTTTTTTTAAACATCTTTATTGGAGTATAATTGCTTTACAATGGTGTGTTAGTTTCTGCTTTATAACAAAGTGGATCAGTTATACATATGTCCCCGTATCTCTTCCCTCTTGCATCTCCCTCCCTCCCACCCTCCCTATCCCACCCGCTAAGTGGTCACAAAGCACCGAGCCGATCTCCCTGTGCTATGCGGCTGCTTCCCACTGGCTATCTGTTTTACGTTTGGTAGTGTATATGTGTCCATGTGGAACAGGCTTTCTTAAATCAGTCTTGCTTAAAGGAATGGGAAAAGGAGCATAGTCTCACAAATAGTCAGACTCCCATACCAAAAGTAGAGAATTGGGACCAAAGTTTAAAAATATGATTTTAAAGCACTGTTGCTCTTACCAAAAAAAATCATAATCTCTTTCTGTTACTCAGATTTCAATTTTTGTTTTAAAATTATGCTCTTTGATCTGGTTGCTTAAGGCCTGACACACAGGACAACAAATAATATTTGTTTAATTTCTTTTAAATTTAATCCATTTCTCTTATGTCATGCATCTGTGGATATTTTCATCATAAGCTGACTGCTGTGGGCATCATATCTAAAATGGGGATAACATTTATGTTCTTACATAATCTGTGCTTGTTCTGAAAGGTTATATGGTTATAGTAGCCAACCCCCTCCCCCCTTTGGAAATAATCACTAGGGATTTAAAATGTTATCTACTATGAAGAATATTACAATAAATCTTTTTTTTCATGGAGTTATGGTTGATTTAAATTTTTAGTTTAAGCTTTTTGGGTATTTTGACCTAGAAAAAATTTTGTTCTATAAATCCTAAATATGAGTGAATGCAAAGTACGCACATGTGAAGCAGAAGTGTGTGTTGCTTCTTGTGGGACGATGACAGTTATTTTCCTTCTGAAGGGCGTCTTTGTCTTTGAGAAAGTGTATTTTATTCTCATGCTGTGAGTCTGAGAAGTATTGACAAGCCTCTTTCTCATTGATCTTTGCTTTGTCTCTTAGTGTGGCCGTCACCAGGTCCAGAGATGTGCCTTCCTTTGGACCTCCCATCCCCAAAGGGGTCACTTTCCCTAAGTCAAATGTGTTCAGGGACTTCCTTTTGGCCAAAGTGATTAATGCAGAAAACGCTGCTCATAAGTCAGAGAAGTTCCGGGCCATGGCAACCCGGACACGTCAAGAATACCTGAAAGACCTGGCAGAGAAGAACGTCACCAACACCCCTATTGACCCGTCCGGCAAGTTTCCGTTCATCTCTCTGGCCTCCAAGAAGAAAGAAAAGTCTAAGCCGTACCCAGGAGCTGAGCTCAGTAGCATGGGGGCCATCGTGTGGGCTGTCCGGGCCAAAGACTACAACAAGGCTATGGAGATAGACTGCCTCCTCGGGGTCTCCAATGAGTTCATCGTCCTCATCGAACAGGAAACAAAGAGCGTGGTTTTCAACTGTTCCTGCAGAGATGTGATAGGGTGGACCTCAACCGACACCAGCCTCAAAATCTTCTACGAGCGAGGTGAATGTGTGTCAGTGGAGAGTTTCATTAACAATGAGGACATCAAAGAGATTGTCAAAAGGCTTCAGGTCAGTGTTTTCCTTCCACTTACCTACATGCATGTCCCTTTCATAAAGCTTTCAGTACAGGCTAGAGCTAAGTTACAGAAGCTTGTTCTGTTTTATTAGCTCCTCTGAAAACTCCCTTAACAATGCGAAGGAACACAGAGTTTATGTCACACTTGCTTCCCATCATTTTTTTCAGAAGGAAAAGTAGTAGAACAAAGGGGGGAAGACACACTGACTGTGCATTTTTTGTTGGAAACTCATTTGCGTGTGACCTGATCCCATTGCCTTGTGACTGATGATGTAGCCCAACCAATCTGCTTTAGTTGGTGAAAAGAATTGTTGGATCGGGTATCTGCTGCTTTGAATGTCTGTCTTAAGGGCAAAATGAGTAGCAGAATACCGTTTTTCTTTGCTGCCAGCTCCCTGTAGGTCTCTGAGAAGCCGTTGAGACAAGTGTGTTCTTTTCGGCCTAATGAATGGAGATTAGTGAAGGCAGAATAACCAGGCTGCTCTTCAGCCGGCATTAGGGTATTCAGAAATAACCCTGCTTGCCATGCGTACCACTGAAGACCCTGCTGCATTCATTAACCTGTGTATCTTTTGTTTCTTTGTCTAGTTCGTGTCAAAAGGCTGTGAATCGGTGGAGATGACTCTGCGAAGGAATGGGCTGGGACAGCTCGGCTTCCACGTCAACTACGAGGGCATCGTGGCAGATGTGGAGCCCTACGGCTATGCCTGGCAGGCAGGGCTGAGGCAGGGCAGCCGGCTGGTGGAGATCTGCAAGGTGGCGGTGGCCACTCTGAGCCACGAGCAGATGATCGATCTCCTGAGAACATCTGTCACGGTGAAAGTTGTCATTATCCCCCCACATGATGACTGCACCCCACGGAGGTAGGTCTGAGAGTCCAGGGCCATTTGTGTACCGTGGAGAACATCCCCAACTGGGTCAGAGTGTAGGAGGTTATGAAGAGCGCTAGGTTACAATGCGATGCTGAAAGTTCCCTCCATGGAAAGTCTGACTCAGGACAGAGCTCCCTTTCAGCATGTGGCAGCAGCAACTGGAAAGAATCACTAACTTGGACCATTCACAGGATTTACATCTCTGAGTATATAAAGTCACCATTACAGATAGAGATGTCTGGTAACATCCATTTTAAACATCTTGCACCAGTAGCTGAGAAACAGTGAACACTTAATGTTAAAAAGAGACTCAGCGTGACAAACTGTTAGACTTTTTTCTTTTATGTTCCATGACACTCTTATTCCCCCAAATCTCCCATTTGTAGCCAATTGCTGTCCAAAACTCAAAGTGCTGTTTTTGACCCCTACTCTCTCAGCCTGGAGGGCTGAATGTGACTTACCAAGCTTTTCCTTAACTGCATCTGCATGTGTCAGAAATTGGCTTCAAATGAGCTGGTCCTGCTTGTGATGCTTGGGCAGTTTGGTTCCCCGACTTTCCCAAAGGGAAGCCCAGGAGCTCCCCGCCCCTCCCAGCTCCTGCCAAGCCAGCAGCACTGTTGAAAATTTAATTTCTCTGTCTCTGGGGAGGTTTCCTGATGGAACAAATTTAATCAACTGTTTCTTTTCCCCTTTGGGCATGCACATGCTGTTTTTGCTGGGTTTTTTTTTTTCAAGCTGTTAATTTGCTTTGAACCCATTATTTTCTAAGAGTTTCTGTTAAGCTTCGGCAATTAATTCTTAGGCTTTCTAAAGCCAAGACAATATTCTTTATGCTATTTTTTCCCCCAAAACATGACCAGTCCTACACCTGAGCTCTCATAGATTCATGAACATCAGATGGCAGAATATGTAAACAGTTATGAGGGGTTATTTGTGCCCTTTAAAAAGTAAGCGCAATGACAGTATCAATGTACTTCAGTTCCTGAAACCAAGTGTTATAGACCAGACTGTGCTTGGGATGGTATTCAATACTGCTTACCTCCTAGACGGCCCAGAGATTATGTGCTGATGTCAGAATGTGGTGAAAATCCCTTTGTCTGATAGTTTTAAGAAATGCTCCCATTCGGATGACTGGATTTCCCTGGAAACCAGAATTTATATCCAGAACTTTTTGTTTTAGCCGTCTTGAGGGCAGGGAGGGTATATTCTGAAAGTGCTGCCTTCGTTTCCTCAACCACATCGTATTAATGTTAAGTATTTTGCTGAACCACAATTCAAGAATGACTCGAGGGTGATCAGAAAGGCAGCTGGGTCCTTACAACGCTCTCCAAGTGCTCTGTGATTCTCCTCCTCTTCCTCTCGTCTGTTTTCCATCCCGAGGTCTTTCCTACAAATTGTCTGCTTTGTAGCTTATATGTCTAAACAGGCATCTATAAACTGGAGAAGATACCAAGCTGTGTAACTTGTCAACCTTAGACAGTACAGAGTTAGAGACACTGGTCTAAGGACTAATCTACTCGAGAGGAAGCCTGTAGATCTTGCGACACCATCTTGTCTGCTCAGGGGTCTTTCCCCGTGTTTCTAAGCTCTTCAGTTCGTATGGGGGAGAGGGAAATAGGTGTGTGTGAGTGTGTGAGGAGATAGGATGGAATGGGCAACATTACTGACATTGAATTGTGAACAGTGGTGACTAGAAAGATGGGTGCAAAGGCCTGGCCCTGGATAGATGACAGGTCCGTGACAGAAGTGATTTGTCTCCAGCAAAATGCTAGGCTAGACACGTCTTCTGTGGTGTGTTGGTAAAAACAACTAATATTTGCTGAGTATTACTTTAATGCGCCAGACCCTAGGAAAAGCACTTTTATATGGATTAGCACATCTAATCCTTATAACGACCCTATGAAGTAGTAGTATTAATATTACTCCTAATTAAAGGAAACCAACACTCAGGTTAGTAACTCCCCAGCCTCATCTGGCAAATTCAGGTCTAACTTCAGAATCCAAACTCTTGGGGCTTCCCTGGTGGCACAGTGGTTGAGAGTCCGCCTGCCGATGCAGGGGACGCGGGTTCGTGCCCTGGTCCGGGAGGATCCCACATGCCACGGAGCGGCTGGGCCCGTGAGCCATGGCCGCTGAGCCTGCGTGTCCGGAGCCTGTGCTCCGCAACAGGAGAGGCCACAACAGTGAGAGGCCCGCGTACCGCAAAAAAAAAAACCAACAAAAACAGAATCCAAACTCTTAACTTTGTATGCTCGGGACCCAAATCCTTTCCTATGTACCAGCATAAGCAGAGGTATGATGGTAAACTGCCTTTCTGTTGGGGAAAAGAACCTTGATTTGTAGTATTTGCTGTATTTGTCTTCATCTCCCAGCACCAATTCTGGGGCATCATTGTCATCCTCTCATAGCCAGGGAGCTGGCAGTGACGGGACAGAAGAGGGTTAGGAACCTGCCCCCATTAGAGCGCGGGATGGGGGGCTGGGCTGAAGGAGCAGCGCACCGCACAGCCCCTCAGGCCTCGGAGACACACTCGGCCCCTTGCCCTAGAGTTTCCACCCGAAAAGCCACCATCATACCTTCTAGATGGGTCTGAAATGATGCCCTTGATACCTCTGGAGGACTAGAAGCCTGCTCTCCCCTTCCCTCCTTCAGAAAAATCTTGAAAGGAATAGTTGAAGCATTAACACCTTGGTACAACTTTCAACAAAATAAGACAATGCTCTTCTGTCACTTTTTTCCTCTCCTCCGCACTTCACACTCCCACGGCTGTTGTCCTTGCAGCTAATTACTCTGCTCTTTGACTAGTCACTCTCCTGTCTGTCAGCTGGTGCTGCCGCCAGGAAGAGCAGGCCTCCTGGAAATACGCTGCCCTCCGTCCCCAGCAGCGTGCTTCTCAGGGTCACCGGGATCCGAGGGTCCCAGGACACAGACACCGGCATGGGGATCATATGTAATCACGAACACCCACGTATGTTCATATGCAAGAGTCACTAGTTTTGAAAAGGCAGGTGGTTTTTGTTTTGTTTTTGTTTTGTTTTCTTAACATCTTTATTGGACTATAATTGCTTTACAATGGTGTGTTAGTTTCTGCTTTATAACAAAGTGAATCAGTTATACATATATATATGTCCCCATATCTCTTCCCTCTTGCATCCCCCTCCCTCCCACCCTCCCTATCCCACCCCTCTAGGTGGTCACAAAGCACCGAGCTGATCTCCCTGTGCTATGCGGCTGCTTCCCACTAGCTGTCTGTTTTACATTTGGTGGTGTATATATGTCCATGCCACTCTCTCACTTCGTCCCAGCTTACCCTTCCCCCGCCCCGTGTCCTCAAGTCCATTCTGTACGTCTGTGTCTTTATTCCTGTCCTGCCCCTAGGTTCTTCATAGCCATTTTTTTTTTTTAAGATTCCATATATAAGTGTTAGCGTACAGTTTTTTGTTTTTCTCTTTCTGACTTACTTCACTCTTTATGACAGACTCTGGGTCCATCCACCTCACTACGAATAACTCAATTTCGTTTCTTTTTATGGCTGAGTAATATTCCATTGTATATATGTGCCATATCTTCTTTATCCATTCATCTGTCGATGGACACTTAGGTTGCTTCCATGTCCTGGCTATTGTAAATAGAGCTGCAATGAACATTGTGGTACATGACTCCTTGAATTATGGTTTTCTCAGGGTATGTGCCCAGTAGTGGGATTTCTGGGTCGTATGGTAGTTCTATTTTTAGGTTTTTAAGGAACCTCCATACTGTTCTCCTTAGTGGCTATATCCATTTACATTCCCACCAACAGTGCAAGAGGGTTCCCTTTTCTCCACACCCTCTCCAGCATTTATTGTTTGTAGATTTTTTGATGATGGCCATTCTGACAGGTGTGAGGTGATACCTCACTGTAGTTTTGATTTGCATTTCTCTAATGATTAGTGATGTTGAGCATTCTTTCATGTGCCTCGTTGGGCATCTGTATATCTTCTTTGGAGAAATGTCTGTTTAGGTCTTCTGCCCATTTTGGGGTTGGGTTGTTTGTTTTTTTGATATTGAGCTGCATGAGCTGCTTGTAAGTGAAAAAGCCAGTTTAACAGCAACAAATGGGGCTTTAGTAACACCTGTTAAATCAAGCTCTTTTCCCTATTTGCAGGACATAAGCAGACCCTCTATGAATTGTTTCCAGAGGCAACTGTTTTAAAGAGAAGAGAGGACCGGGAAAGAAAAGCAAAATTCCTGAGACCCTACTGTGTACTGGGCTTTAAAAACAATCTTCATGGCAGCCTCCTTTCCATTGAAACAATGAGGAGAATGAGGGTTAGAGAGGTTTAGTAGCTGCCCAGAGAGTGAATAGGGCCAACTAGGATGACAGCATGATGGAAGCAGTCTTGGCAGAAACAGGTTTGGGATTTGGCTGCAGACGTCATCAGAAGGCTCCCCCCAGAGAATAAGATGTTGCACTGCAGGAGGGACCCCCACCCCCTCCATCGCCAATCAGAGTGTATGACCAGCTGTATGTCTTGGTGTCTGTGACCTCTGACTCTTGAGCAGTCCTTCTCTAGGCAAAATTACAAGTACCCAGATAGCAGATTCAGCTGTGATCTCTGAATGGTATCGCGTGGGAGTGGTAGGCCATCATTCTGTTGAGGGCCACCAGCCTATGGGTTTGTTTCTTTAATTGGAGTATAGTTGATTTACATTGTTGTGTTAATTTCAGGTGTACAGCACAGTGATCCGGTTATGTATTTACATATATGTGTATATATTCTTTTTCATATTCTTTTCCCTTATATTGAATGTAGTTCCCTAAAGAAAGCAGTCAAGGGCCATTCAAGAGGAAGCGCTAAAAACACATTACCTAAAAGGACCAGATCACCTTTTAAGTAAGAATGGGTTGCAGAGATTTTTCTTCATTCTAAAAAACCATTATTTCAAACTGCAAAAGCGTCCTGCTTTAGAGCTAGAAGGGCTGTGAGAAATCATTTGGTTCAAGTCTCTCATATTTTTTAGATAAGGAACTTTGGTTCAAAGAGGTTACTTTTTTTTTCCCAAGCCAAAGTCACATGAATGATTAGGGACACAGCTGTCCCCAGACATCCAACTTTTCTGATTCAGGAGTCCAGGTGTTGTGATGTTCTGGTCAATATACCGCTCGGCTGATTTTTCTATCTGTATTTCTTAGTGTCTTAGGAATAAAGGAGAGAGTAGTGGGTAATAAGAAATTAGAGGAAAAAGTTAGAATGAAAAGACTGAAAAAGGGAAAGAAGATGGAGTGACTTTTCAATTAACTTATGGTTTCAGCTTGTCACCATGTGTCACTTTTAGCACCGAAATTGTAATTCCTTTTGACCATAGCTCTTTAAGAATTGTTGACATTTTGTCATAGCCCATGCCCGAATGAAATGCAATAGTCAGTATAAGATGAAGTTTGGGAACCTGGAGTAGAAATGTCCTTTAGTTAGTGACTAAAATAAGACTAATCTACAAGTAGACTTATTCTGTGGGTTCAAATCCTGGCTCTGCCACTTCTTCTTGACTGTGTAGTCTTTGCAAATTAATCTCTCTAGGCCTCTATTTCCCCGTCTGATAAACGGGGATAATGATACTCGTACTTCAGAGAGTTGGTGTAGGGCAGCCGGATTAGTGCTGGCCCGTCGTGAGCTCTAGGTGCCCGAGTTTTTATTGTTCAACACCAGATTTTACTTGGAGTAATACAATATAAATCCTTTTATGAACTTTCATGCATGTCATTAACAGCCAGCTTTTATCTTTGTCCTTCAGTGTACTGCCCACTTCTGGGTTCCATGCCTCATTCTCATAGGGGTAAGTAAGGGAGCAGAAGCTAGTGGTGTCCCGCCCCCCCACCACCCCGTAGAAGGCAGTCAGAAGCGGCGGGGTGGCAAAGGTTCAGCGCTATGGAATCTTTGCTTTTCGTTCTCTGTAAATGAATCTTCTCTCCCTGCTTTGGCCTTATCGTACTTCATTCTGTGATTATGGAATATGCAGAAGGTCTCTAATAGTATGCTAAGGGTGGTGGGGATGAAATATAGAGAGGAGACAAAATCTTTGGCTAATGGGATCTTTTAACCAGTTTTAGTATTAAACATTCTGCAGCTTGAAAGACTCTTTCAAAGAGTGCTTGAACCAGAAGAAAGTTTAGTAATTATCAATTACAAGTCTTTCATTTTACAAAGAAACTAAGGCCCCAAAGCTGATATTGTCTATTTGATATTAAATTATGATTGTTTCTATTTTAATTATTTACTTATTCTCTACCCTGATGCAATATGGGCCTGAATCAGCCTATGGAGGTACAGAATTAAAATTCAGTGAGGGAATCTCTGTGTATGTGTGGTGGGGAAATGGGGAATGGGGGGAGGTAGATGGAAAACGTGGCCAAGGGAGAAATTTTTGAAAAGTTAATGCCCTGGAATACATGATAAAGGTCTGTACGTGTTCTGTACATGTGGTTGGTTCCTGGCAGCCAACAGAAAGGGACATGGGGCTTCCCTGGTGGCGCAGTGGTTGAGAGTCCGCCTGCCGACGCAGGGGACACGGGTTCGTGCCCCGGTCCGGGAAGATCCCACATGCCGCGGAGCGGCTGGGCCCGTGAGCCATGGCCGCTGAGCCTGCGCGTCCAGAGCCTGTGCTTCGCAACGGGAGAGGCCACAACAGTGAGAGGCCCGCGTACCGCAAAAAAAACAAAAAAGAAAGGGACATGGATGATATGATCCACTGAATTTACAAGTTAAACAGACCAGTGCTGAGGAGAAGCAAAGCTAGTGCTGATTTTGAGGTAGAAAGAAATTTTTCCATGCATTATTATAAATTTTTATTAATATTTCTTTGGCAAGCTACAACATTCTTGCATTTTGCATTCTTGCAACATTCTTGTATTTCCAGATCCAGAGCTCTAGATACTGCATGATCAGAAATGAAAGACTTCAGATATACTGCAGTAACACCTGTGTTAACAACCAAAAAAGTATGGTAATGGCATATTTTTGTCAGAAATATTGATTCAAAGCTAGAAATTATATCAAGGCCTAAGGTGATAATCCTTCATTTCAGAGAAAAGCATTTATTATATAAGAAGTCAAAACTGCTGAAACTAATGTCAAGTAGGCCATACGGTGTTTTGCGAACTGTAGATCGTTATTCTTAAGTAGATCATGAAATGAGTTTAGGAGGTTGTACCCAATGTATTTTTTTAATGAAATGGATTAACCCAGAATATAGCAGAATGGAAGCTGACAGAGGAAGGGTGTATGTGTGTGTGTATTTGTGGTTGTGCTGTATCACAGTGTAAAATGTACTTGTCACCAGGATTGTGGTCCAAAACCTTTGAAAGCCATTGTCATCAAACCATTAAAAGAGGCATAGCAGCATCTTGGGCATAGGGTCAGATTAAGGTTGACCTAGGCTTTTGAGGAGTCGGAGGGAGAGGTTAAGGAAACTCCAAGCAAAGGTGCCCATTGGAGACTTGGGCTAAGACCGAGGAGGGCAAGGACCCCAGCAAATGCACATGCTCCAAAAGCAGCACTTTTCAAAACCTGTGGCTGTCATGGAGACGTGGGAGAGGACGCATGGTGGGGTACATTTAAAACGTCATGAGTCATACCCTGAGATACATGGACAAGGTCACAGCGGGGGGCCCGTTCCATTGTGTTCATTCTCCCACCAACATAAGCACCTTCCCCAAATCAAGACCAGGCCTTCGGCTGGATGCCCTTTGGACCTACACTGTCCAGTACAGGAGCCATGAGTCACCTGTGACTACAGAGCCATTGTAACGTGGCTGGTCCCAAGTGAGACGTGCTCTAAGTATAAGATACACTCCAAATGTACAAGAATGTAAAATGTCTCGTAAATTTTGTAATACTGATTTATTGATTACATGTTGAAATGATGGCATTTTGGATATATTGAGTTAAATAAAATGTATTATTAGTTTCACCTGTTTCGTTTTATTTTTGTCGTATGGCTGCTAGACATTTAAAACTTACATACACGGCTCCTGTGTGTGGCTTATATTGTATTTCTGTTGGGCAGCACTGATCTGGACTCCCCTTATGCTATCTCTAAAGTACCTCTTAAAGGACTATTTCGTAATTACTCTTAATCTTTTCTTTCCAGATCTTCCCACCTGCTTCTCAATCTTTGAAATGTCTTTAAGAAAGAAAGTCATTTTTTCTTAGTGATGAAATTCAAATGCACAATTTGAGTTAATGTTTTCGTGGGGGTAGGTTTTTTCAGTAATTTTTCTATCAATCAAGTCAATAATTGGTCGAACCTTCCTTGATTGTTTGGGTAAAGGTCATGGAAAGTGGGTTCCTCGTTTCCTAAGTTTTGGGGGATGGAATGATGGCACAAAAAGAGGGTAAAGTGATGGAAGACATTTGTGCCTGCCATTAATTTCACTCAGACTGCTGCCTGGGGACAGCTCTGCTATGGGAGATTTGTGGCTTTCAAGGGGAAAAAAAAGGCCTGATTTCAGATTGTGCTTTGTTCCCTGGTGATTTGATAATTGCTGATTTCAATAACAGGCTTTTTTTCCCCTTCTCCTGAGCTAAATTTGGCTCTCAGTTTGGATTTCAAGAATTCTCCCCACTTATTTTTGACTATCGGGATCCCAACGAATTCAAAACTATATACCCTTTTAGATCCTTAATCGTAAGGGAAGGATCTAAAGCTTCCCTTACGATTAAGGATATAAAGCTGACTCTTTCCTCCGAGGCCCCATCTTAGGGGTCTGTTCCCACCATGCTGTCTGGGCACCTTCCCTCCCCAGGTCTCAGTGCTGACTCTGCCCCCTACTCCACCCCCATCCCCACCAGGGTGACCATAGGTCTCACTGAATTTTCAAGACTCCATATCTCAGACTCAGCATTTAGGATTGATCAAAAGAAAATACTAGTATAATACTTCCTGGGATTCTGGTTTTTGAAAGGAAAATAATTCAGGCCTAATGATTGAAAGATGGTTTGAAACTTGAGAATGAAGTGTTTGATCCATTTTAACTGTTAATGAGAATCAGTGTGGTTCCACCAACAAGAAAAATCAATATTGATTTTTCTTCTCTCTGTGCCCTCCCCTTAGGAGTTGCTCTGAGACCTACCGCATGCCAGTGATGGAGTACAAAATGAACGAAGGGGTTTCCTACGAATTCAAGTTTCCCTTTCGAAATAATAACAAGTGGCAGAGGAATGCCAACAAGGGGCCTCATTCACCTCAAGTTCCATCCCAGGTGCAGAGTCCCATGACCTCGAGGCTGAATGCCGGGAAAGGAGACGGGAAGATGCCTCCTCCAGAACGAGCCGCCAACATTCCCCGAAGCATCTCCAGTGACGGGCGCCCACTGGAGAGGCGGTGAGTGTGCCTCCCAAGCTTTTCTCTGAATCTCTGCCCCAAATTTAAATAGCACCAGGCCCATAAGCACTAGCTTTAGGTCTTCCCATATTTTACTAGAAATCAAAACTTAAAACTGAGATGCATGCACTAGTGGTTTTCAAAGCATGGCAGCATTCCAAAGCCATCAGGATAAGTGAAGATGTATTCCAGCAAAGCATGCAGCTCTGTACAATGGTATTTGGGCTTTGCTCTTTCATTTTCATGTGATATCAACAGAAATCATCACTGCACGCTCAGTAGCCATACGAGCTAGAACTTGGCAGACTCTTTGAGGTGACATTGACCATATCATCATCTTTGACAGTCTGTGTCTTTTGGAGATGAGTGATACAACAGTGGCAAGAGAATGCAGGCTTTTGGTTGAGTGTCTGTGTTTGTGTCACTTTGTTAATAAAGAATTGTGAGAAGGGAAATCCACTAGTATAGCACAAACATATTTTTCCACTGCTCTGAATGTAAAAGAAAATAGTGGATATGTTAAAACACTCAGTCCTGAGTAAAGTAAGCAAAAGGAGAGGGATTGAGGGATCCCAGAAAGTAACAAAATGAGGTTTGCTGTTAAGTTGAAAGTCACAGTGGATTCCCTCACAGGTGATAACTGGTGAACTCTTCCTTAACCAGCATGCCCTAGCACTTTTGTCTCGAATTCACTGTAAAATGCAGCACTGTGAACTAAGAACCTTGGCCAAAAATTGAACTCGATAAAGTACTCTTAAAATGTGAATACAAATGGACTACATAATTTTAAATCATTGCACTATAAATTCAGTTACCCCAAATTACCTAGGCTAATGAAGGAGACGGTTTAACTCCGTAACCTGGTAGTGCCCTCCTAGAAGAAGCCAACTTCTTTCTGTCCATGCACCGTCCTTTCCCCATCACTGTGCTTGTCTTGATCACATCTCTGAGTGTTTTTGTGGCCCCCGCACTGCAGAAGGATCAGGAACCCTCAGAGCTGGTGGGGAGAAGTCTCTGTTCCAGGAGCTGCTATGGGTAGAAGGAAGGTCTCTGGAGCAAAAATGTGAGCCTGACTCATCTGAGCCTCAGGAACCAGGTCCAGCAAGAACAGGGCGCCAAGGAAAAGAGATCCCAGCTATGCTTCAGGAGTCGTTGGTTCAAGTTGAGAGCAGAAAGTTGGAGATTTTAAAAACGACACAATGATGTGTTTTATCTTAAAAGACATAAAACGTTGTCACTTAACTATTTCAGAAATACTGGAATACCATGTAGAAATAGTTTAATCACAACAGACAACCAAAAAAAAGCCTAGCTGTCTTTCTAAAATTCCTCATGTAATACTGGGGATTTATTTACAGAGCCTTGCTATTTATCTCAACAAAGGATTCCTCTCCCAAAGTGGCTGCATTCCCATCTGGACTCCTCTTGCTTTCATTATTTTCGAGAAGGAAAAACATCCAAGTGGTCGCTGAATAAATTCTTTGTTCTGCACATTCCAAACTTGGCTCCCTCTGAGGTGTGTGTTAACTGGAATTCATGATTTGGCCCACATTTGGAAGGATGAACCTAGGAAACCATTGTTTAGAGAAGGACCTTTTGTTCCTCTCAATGGTATTTTCTTTCTCTCCAGGACAGTCATCAGGCTTTTATGAGTGAAATTGGATTTGTGTTATTTTCTTTATACAATAGTCCCTATAATAAAATAGCAGAATATATTTTGCTTCCACGTTGAATTTAATTTCTGCAACAGAAACTAAAGCTTATTGCTGAACATACTGACCTCTGAAAGTGCAAATATTTTTTGTAGCTAATTATCCTCTTAGCATGCAAGCAACTTTTAGTGCTAAAGAAGGCATCAACTCCATTTTTTCCAGTTGGAGATCTTTGAGTTCTGGAGGTTCTTTTTGTGGGTACTTGTGTCTGCCTTTCATCATAACTCCACCCAGAGGAAAGGGAATCCGCGTGCTCTCCCTATAAGACTAATAATAATAGCCCTGGGGCTCTCCAAGCTATAAGATGCAAGTGACAGAAGTGAGGCTGCCAATGGTTTTTTAACCTCTACTCACTTTCCCTCTGAGGCTTCTTAGTTTCAGATATCCTTGAGGACATTGGACTAGGATTTAAGATCTTATGACGGAGGGCTTGTAAAATCTGAGCTTTACATTTTCAGGTTATTTGTCTCCTCTTCATTTTGAAAGGTGTGGTAATTAGACGGCTATTCTTTCATGAAAATTTAAGAGTTCGCTGTCCTATCCCATCATTCTTAACTTTTAGTAAAGCAGTATTAGTTAAGTTTCAACTTTGAGTCATAAAAAGAAGGTACTGTTTGAGAAACTTTGTATTGCTACTGTTTGCAGAATATTTGAGTATAGAATAGACTCGTGACCTTCATCAGGAATACGTCCAGATTCCTGAGATTCATACAGTGTACCTGGGAATATAATTTCCTCCACGAAACGTAGTAAAATATAACTAAAAAATTTAAGCATTCCCTTCATAGTCTTACTGAGAACAAACCACCTTACTGTGATGTGGAAGTGAGGCCCCTGGCTGGGCGCACCTCCTCCATCTGACTCTCCCCTTCATACCAGCCCTGCCCTGGGTGCCATTTGCATCTGTACCTGGGCCATCTAGAGAGTGTGATATGGACCGTTCAGATGAATCACAAATAGTCAAAACGAATGCCCACGTCTGCCATTCCCTGAATCTTGCCTTACCAATAGTGGCATGAGCCTGATACTCAGACAAGGATAGTCCCTCGGTATCCGCAAAGATTGGT
This sequence comes from Pseudorca crassidens, assembly GCF_039906515.1. Classification (NCBI taxonomy): domain Eukaryota; kingdom Metazoa; phylum Chordata; class Mammalia; order Artiodactyla; family Delphinidae; genus Pseudorca; species Pseudorca crassidens. The sequence continues at coordinate 31,215,697 of NC_090296.1, read as the reverse complement.
TCCAGAGCGCTCCATGGATACCAAAATCTGCACCTGCTCAAGTCCCGTAGTTGACCCTCACGTCCTCGGATTCAACCAATTGCAGATCGTAAACATAGTAGTGTATGTATTGAAAAAATCCCCGTAGAAGTGAACCCACGCAGTTCAAACCCGTGTTGTTCAAGGGTCAGCTGTATTGCCTTTACACAGTTGGTTTGTTCCGTTTATCTTTCTCCTCCAGGTTAGGCAAGTTGTGTTTGACTGTAGAGAAAGCAGCTGTATTTAAGCTTAAGTTAGCAGCCGCCTCAAGCCACTCTGCACGTGCTACACAAATCTGCCTACTTCATTCACCACGGTTGGACCCAGCACGGTTCATTTTAGATGAAAACTGAATATACTGCTTGTAGAAACTTAATCTACTGCTTAATCTTCTAGAAACTAGAAGCATAGTTTTTCTTAAATTGTGTGCAAGATCCCAGAGTTAAAGGCCATTCGAAAGAATTTTTTTAAAAAATACTTGTGGAACAGATTATCCTTTTTCCTTTAGTACCAAGGTCAGGATTTTTGACATACTAAAAGGTATGAGTATTTGGAGTTTCTAACAAGAATTATTTCACTGACTTGTGCTCTCTATACATTGTTAAGAGAAACTGATGCAGTAAGAACAGATGACGCATTTGCCATCTAAGTAGAAAAAAGTCTGATTTGATTGGGTTTAAATACAGGAGATTTATGCTCTCTAGGTGGCCTTTCAAGTACAGAATTTTATGGTATTTGTGGGAGTAGTTCTTATTGACAGAATTAATATTTAACAAAAATAGGTAATATGATGCAGTTGGTCTTCCGGCCTCAAATTTATCTAGAGTGTAAGGGTAGGACTGAAATAAAAATAGCTGGCTAGGGCTTCCCTGGTGGCGCAGTGGTTAAGAATCTGCCTGACAATGCAGGGAACACGGGTTTGAGCCCTGGTCCAGGAAGATCCCACATGCCGTGGAGCAACCAAGCCCATGTGCCACAGCTACTGAGCCTGCGCTCTAGAGCCCGCGAGCCACAACTACTGAACTACTGAGCCCGCATACCATAGCCCATGCTCCGCAACAAAAAAAGCCACTGCAATGAGAAGTCTGCACGTCGCAACAAAGAATAGCCCCCACTTGCCACAACTAGAGAAAGCCTGTGCACAGCAACGAAGACCCTACACATGAATAAATAAATAAGTAGCTGGCTATAGTACATTGAACTTAACACATTACTGTGTTTAAATATAATGTGGGATCAGTAATAAAACCCTGATCTGGGTTAACATGTTCAGAAAAGCTTAACTATTTCAGAGGCTTTGCATAAACAACAGGCACGTTGGCACACAAAAGAATTTTCCTTTCTCTTTTTTGTAGATGAAGTATTTCCAGGCTTTATATAAATATTTAATGTCGGATCTTACTGAACCATTGATACTTCTGCATTTTACCTGGATACTATACTATTCCCCTTTCCCTACTGTATTTGGCGCTCAGCAGCTGGATGGAGTGTTGGTTCCTTTATGGAGTTACAGCTGGCTACACGTGCAGCCTCCCTAACTCCACCCTCCTCTGCAGACACAGCTGCGCCATACAGAGCATGAAGATTGTGCTGGAGGATACTGTTGAAACAAATGAAAAGAGTTCTCCTCTTTTTCTGGGGGGGGGGGGGGGGTGGGGCGTGCCGTGTTGCATGCAGGATCTTTTAACCACTGAACTTCCAGGGAAGTCCCTCAATCTTTATTTTCAAGGAAATGTTTTCTAGGTTTATTTCGAACAGGTTCTGTGTTAATGATCCTCTCGCTGTCACTTTCTGTTTTCAGACAAAGCCAGCACGCATTCATTCTTTACTCTTCCTTTGATTGGAATATTAGCTGTGGCTAGAAGTTTCATGACTTGTTCTTTCAAATACGGCCCTCCTGGATCATAGTTGTTTGAGTTGACATGAGGACCTTGACTCTTGGAATTCTTGAGTTTCATTGGGGGTGCTCAGGCTGCATCCCCATTGACTGCTGTATTCCCAGAGCCACTGGATGCTGTGGGCTTCGGCGTATCCGATACCATTTGCCACTCCCTCCTCCTTCAAACTCCTCTTCCTTGTCTTCCAGAACTTTCCTCCTGATTTTTTTTTTTTTTTTTGGTCAGCTCTTTGCATTTGTCTTATCCCCCTCAAATGCTGTGTCCCCCATGACTCCTTCCTCATTTTTCTTTTAATCCCCTACTGTGCAATATCTCTGAATAGTTTATTTGTTTTAGTAACCTCAGCCATCATCTGTATGTGGGCAGTTCCTGGATAGTACACGTTTGGTCTTGACCTCTTCTTTACTTTTCATATTCATATGCCCGTCTCCCTACTGAATATCTGCACTTGAATGTCACACCAGTGTCCCAGACTCACGAGCCCAAACTGACTTCAGCCATACTCCTGCCCGCCCTCCACCTCTTCCTTCTCACGTGTTGCCCATCTTGCTGAAGGGCTTTGCATTCTGCCCAAGTCGCCAGAGCAGAACTAGAATTCATAATTAGCCTCCTGCACCCTCATCCCCGTCTCCATACCCATTTAGTTATCAAGTTCTGCCCTTCGGTTGAGTCCCTCCTGTAAGCATCCTCCTTGTCATTGCCTTAGGGGCTCTCGTTTCACACTAAGATTTTTCTGGGCAGAACAGCCTCCCACTTTCTCCCTGTCCGCACTGCATACTGCAGGGATGGCCTAATACAAAGGGAATTGCTCCTCAGGCCCTGCCTTTCACCTTAGCCTTCCGCACAGCTTTCAGTATCAAGTCCACCTCCCGCTGTGGATTTACTGACGTGGCTTTGTCTTTCCCAGGCTCTAGGCTTGTGACTCTCTGCTGCCAGGTGTTCTCTTGATAACCTTTATACCTGCAGCTTGGCTTGACCTGCCTTCTACCCCATCCTTCAGCAGCTTAACAACTGCTGGTATTGTAACACCAAGCCCAAGGCTCACCTTCTCCGACACGTCTCCTCCCATCTCTGCCTTCATCTGCCCATCCTGGGAATTTTCACATTGCTGCCTGTCTGCTTCCTTCACAGAATTTATTATACCTCATTTTAATCTTATTGGTCCATTTTTCCAACTTAAGGTAGCCTGTCTTATTTATCATTGTATCCCAAGGACCAACCACTGATTCTGGCATTTTAATAGGTTTGCAGTGAATTTTTTAAAAACTTCATTAGTTAAACCAGTAAGCAAAAAAACTTAAAGAAGTAGGAACAGAAGTAAATCAATTTGGGAGAAAATAAATCAGTTGGTGTTTTTTTTTTCTTTTTTTTAACTTTTTTTTACTGTTGTATAATATACATAACATAAAACTTACCATTAGGACCACAGTTCTGTGGCATTATGTATGTTTCCATCCTTGTGCAACCACCGCCAACGTCCATTTCCAGAACTGAAACTCTGTGTCCATTAAACAATAACTCCCCCTCTCCCCAGCTCCTGGCTGTTACCATGCTACTTTCTGTCTCTGTGAATTTGACTATTCTTGGTACCTCACATAAGTAGAAACTTTATGTAAGTGGAATCATACAATATTTGTCCTTTTGTGACTAGTTTATTTCTTGTCAGTGTAATGTATTCAAGGTTCATTCATGTTGTAGCATATGTCCAGTTTTCCTTCTTGCTTATTAGCTCAAGCTGCTATAACAAAATACCATAGATTCAGTGACTTAAACAATGGACGTTTACTTCTTACAGTTCTGGAGTCTGGGAATTCCAAGATCAAGGTTCCAGGACGTTTGGTTCTTGGTGAGGACCCTCTTCCTGACTTGTAGAAAGGGCCTTCTTGCTGTGTGCTCACAAGGCAGAGAGCTCTGGTTTCTTCCTCCTCTTATAAGGGTGCTAATCCCATCATGGGGGCTCCACCCTTATGACCTTATCTTAACCTAATTACTTCCCAAAGACCCCACCTCCTAATGTCATTACGTTGGGGGTTAGGACTTCAAGGTATGAATTTGGGAGTGGGGGGAGTCATTAAGTCCATAACCTTTACCTTTTTTTTTTTTTTTTTTTTTTTTTTTTTTGCGGTACACGGGCCTCTCACTGTTTTGGCCTCTCCCGTTGCAGAGCACAGGCTCCGGACGCGCAGGCTCAGCGGCCATGGCTCACGGGCCTAGTTGCTCCGCGGCATGTGGGATCTTCCCAGACCGGGCCACAAACCCGTGTCCCCTGCATCAGCAGGCGGACTCTCAACCACTGCACTAACAGGGAAGCCCCCTTTCCCTTTTTTTAAGACTGAATAGTATTCCATTGTATGTATGTACCACATTTTGTTATCCATTCATCCATCAATGGACAGTCAGGTAAATCAGTTTATTTTTATAAAATTAAATGACACATAAAAGTGAAACACGCTATAATCCGATAAAGCTATAGAATTGAAGCTTAGATTTACATAGAATTCTTTGCTTTTTGTTGACTAAGTTTAGAATACTCCTATTTTAAAAGTATATTGTGGGTAAAGCTGTCTAAAATTCAAAGTGAAAAGTGAGTTTTTCTTGATTGAATTTCCTCTCTTTGGTTTCCGTTAGGTTGGGACTGAATTACGGCATTTTATTTGTCAGCCAAGTTAAGGTAGAAAAGCAGAGGGCTGTACTTAACTTAAACTCACCGAGCTCTTAAGCTTCTTTTTCCCCAACTCTTCAAAGGAGTGAGTGTACTCTGGCATCTACATTGGGGTCAGAGTTTAGATAATTTGCAAGTTCACACTTTTAGATTAGAGAACAAAGGTGTTTCCTTTTCAGGCATTCAGGAAATGGGCACAGCGGCCTGAGCCTGGCACACCTCCCAGTTTCCTTTCTTTTATAAACCCTAGAGTGAGCCAGGGCATGAGACCAGGGTGCTCCCATGTGGTCCCCAGCTTAGGCTCTTGAATTGCTTCATCGTTCCTTGGGCCTTGAAAGTAGCTGCTTTGCACTCCACCCAGGGAAGTGTTCCAGGGGGCTCCTCCTTGCAGAGCCACCAGTGTTTTACTGTAACCCGCCCAGAAACTCCCAAATGTGCCAGGAGTGCAGGCTCGGCCGTCCAGGGGCCTTGACTTGCATCCCGGCCCCACCCCTTGGGAGTGATGTGATGGTGGGAAGTTCCTGATCCCGTCTACACTTCATCATCGCCAGGAACCAAACGGGCCACTAGCCCCACCTCTCAGAGTCAGCATGATGATTAACTAAGGTAATATAGTTACTCTGTGTTCAACCCGAGCTCTTAGGACAGGCCTGGCACACAGTGAGGCTTAGTCCCTGTTTGTCTTTGGTGTCGTTTTGTAGATGCTCTTCTACACACAGCTACGTGGAAGTCAAAGAGAGCTAGTTGCAGTTGGGTACTTAGGGCTATGGGTAGAGCTGGCCAGACTGGACTGATGAGTCAGTTTGCAGCCTAGTGCAGGTCACGCATGTGGTGAGTCAGTGTGTTTCCCAGGAGCAAGTTGTGCTGTCTTCAGCGCCAGCATCCTGGTTACCCTCGGTGAGACGGAGAGGCTGAGTTCAGGAGGGCTGCTGTGCTGGGAACAGTCATGGTGAGCAGGTGTAGGAAATACTGCAAAAACCATCCATTGAATTAGAATAGACTGAGAGGTGATCTTGTAGAAAGCGGTGGTGTTATGGGAAGAGAATGAGGTGGCAGCTGGGCACATCGTTCTGCATGTCAGTAAGGAACTGTTCTCCTACGTGCATCCAGCCGCAGGGTCTTGCCCTCTTAGCCCTTTTTTTAAGGGAGTGCTGCATTAGGACCACCCAGGGAGGCCTGGCCTGGTCCCACCTTATGGGAAGGGTCTAAAGGCCCACAGTGGCCCTGGGGCTTCCTCCAAAAGCACCCCCTTGTCCACTCCCAGACACCTGACACGGGGAAGACCTTCCCAGAAGCCAGATCTACTATGGGTCGTGCTGTAGCCCTCCCCTCATGGAGGAGGCAACAGGAGTCTTAGGCCCTTTGCCTGACGAGGGCACGTCAGCCATACGGACACGTTTATCATTAGGAATTTAAATAATTCTCAGGGGTAGAAAGGGATATCCCGCTGCCTTATATTTGAAACCACTGACATTTTTCTTTAAGATTTGTTGATTGCACAACACATGTGTAAACGTGTGAGAATGAGACAGATGAGCTGCCTAGACCCACCCCCACAGTCAGCAGTGTGAAGTCTCCCCATAAGCCTCTTGTTCAGAGCCCGGGACAGTGACTGGTCTGACCAAGGTCTACTTCCACCCATGGAACTCTCTCAGTATGGTGACAGAGTGGCAGTCTGGGATCCACCTATCATTGAAGTGCTTGCCGGGAAAAGTGGGTTTAGTCTCCTTTTTACCTGCAGGAACGATTGTTGTGAAATAATGAGATTGGCAGAGTGTCCTTGGGCGTGGTCAGCAGAGTTGAATTGATCTCTTCACCCGAGTGTGTATGTGTGTCTCTGGCCACTGGGCTCTCGGCTGGTGACTTGTACCACCAGAGGGCTTGCTGGACACTGCTTCAGGCCACACGAAGATGGCCCTGGACCATTTTCTCTGGACCCACCTCTTTAGGATCTGCAGGCTCCTTTTAAGGAGCAAGCACCAGTACACAAGGAGGGATGGCAGGGGAGGTGTTTGACTCCTACACTGCGGCCCTGCTAGCAAGTTCACTGCTGTCTCCCCACCAGTCCCCACTCCTGGGGAGAATCGGAATCCAGCCTGATTAAATAGCCTAGAGTCTCCCAATCTCTGGCTTTTTGTTTGACTCTTCTAGTTTCCCATTATATTTAGAAAATGACAAATGACGATGGCAGCTCAATGGCACATACACCAGGCTCTGTTCAGAGTCCCTTATGTGAGTTTTTCTCAGTTAATCCACCCAACAGGCCCAGTAAGTTGGTGGCTCTTTCCCCCTTTTACAGATAAGGATGCCCGGGGATTGAGAGATGAAATCGTTTGTGCAGAGTCCTGGCTGGTTAGTGGTGGAGCTGAAATTAGCACCAAGGCCACCAGACTGCGGAGCCCCTACCTTAGCCACCATGCTGCAGGGATGAAGCCTACCACCATCTATAGATGGTGCTCAAGAAATACTTGCCAGATGAACGCATGCGTGTTTGTGTGCTAAGGGGGCCCAGCCACGTGTGCTGCAATCAGGGCCAGCTTCAGGGGTGTAGCTGAACAGGGCCACACGCTCAGCAGGGTTCAGTGTTCTGCTTGAAATTTGTAATACGTTTGAACAAGGAGACCCAGAGTTTCATGTTGCACTGAGTCCCTCAAATGATGTATCTGGTCCTGTCTGCAGTCCATTTTTATGTTCTGTCCTGTAGAGTCACCTTTAGATATAAAATTGACTCTTCTCAAGAGGCACCCGTGATGGGTGCCAGGCTGTGACGCTCCAACAGCTTGCCAGCAGCTGGGAGATGATGATCGGTTATCTCGGTGTGATGAGTTGCTGTATTTCCCTAACTATGCAAGAGTTATTCTTTGTTGTAAATTGATCTTGTCACAAGAGGTTCATCAGAATAGGACTTCCATGGTCCAGTCGGAACAGGACTTCCATGGTCCAGTCGGAACAGGACTTCCATGGTCCAGTTGGAATAGGACTTCCATGGTCCAGTCGGAATAGCTGATAGGGATCGTATGGTCAGAAAGCCAGGAATGGCTCTGGTTCACAAAGTTAGGAAGAGATGAAACAACAGGGGGGTGGGGTGATTGAATTTGAATACAACTTGTTCAAACTCTAGTCTGGATACAGCACCCGAATGACATTACCTTGAGTAATTTTAGAGAAGTTTTTTAAAACAATTCTGGAAGAATCCTGGTTGATAGGCATTGCTAAAAACAGACTTTGACTGGATCCTGTTCCCTGGGTGAATAGTGTTTTAATTGCTAAGTTGTGGTAAAATGCTGTGCTTAATTAAGGACTCGGATATCTCATTCGTCAGTCATTGCTGCTATCTGAAATCCTCTCGGTTGTTCTTGCCGTCATTCCGCTGTCTGCACTTGAGTTTACAGAGGGCCTTATCTCCTTGGACACATCCAAGCAGTGCTGTCACTTTGGAATAAAAAGCAGGAAACAGAGGCATAATTAAACCCGTACATAAATACTCAGGAAAGAAAAATTAAGCATCAATTACTCAGATGCTGAGAGTTCCTTATCCATAAATGGATGTCACAGTCTCAAGAGATCAATTTAATAAGAGTCTATCAATGTTAGTTCTGTGAGTTGAGTCATGGGAAGGGTATGGTGGGGGGCAGGGGTTATTCTATCAGAAATCTGGGGGGTTTTTTTGGCGCTTCTCTTCTGTCTTTTATCCTGACGTGAGGAGGCTTCTGGAAAAAAGAACTGATATTGATCTTGGACCATCTCTTCCTAATCCATCCCATTCAACTCTTTGTTTTCATTGCAGTGAAATGTGCTGCATATAAATGGAAAGCTGACTTGAGTGCAGTCCTGCAGACTATGGGAGTATTGTCTGTCGAGCTAATGATCATGACTTTTTCAATTGCTGCATTCTTTGTACAGTCCAAAAGCCCTGGTGTTTTATTTCTGCAGAGGGAAGTCATAGCCCTAGAGAACGTTTAAGATTGGTTACTTTAAAAACATTTAGTTATTTCTCAGCTAAATCGATAGAAATGGAGGGAAGAGAATCTACTGAAATTAAGGCTAAAAGATTTTTAGAACGTTTCCTTTCTGACAGTGACCATAGCATTCTTGAAGAAGATTATTTCTTATATTCCACAGAATCGAAAGATCTCACGGCGAGTGAAAGATGTATTCATCTTAGTCCTATAAACCTATTTGGGCATTAACATCCAGTTGCCCGGGCTCATTAAGGCTGAGAGAACGTAGAAGGATCTGAGTTTATCTCAAAAGAGAAGAGAAGATTTGTGATCCATTAAGGTAGAGTAGGGGGGAGGTCAGAGATTCAAGAGGTTAGCATGCTGGCTTCCCATGTGAGCCAATGCGGGGGTTATTCTTTTTCAAAGTGGCAAGACAGCAACGAGCCCAACTTGCAGAAATGATGAGCCGCAGCCTCTGGCAGAAGCAGCCAGCCAGTGCCAGGCAGGTGGGTACCGCCCACTCCCTGACCTAGATCTGTGCTCAAATAATATTTGTGAGATGGGATCAAATTCAGAGTATTTGGAAAGAATAGTAAGTCATCAGAATAAGGGCTAATTCTGAATTTTTTTTTGCCTACCATACATACATCTAGAGTCATAAAAACATTTGGGTGGCATTTCCATCAGTTGCTGTATGTGTGTTCTGTGTGTGTGGACAGCCTGAAAACAAAGCCACTATTGAGTTATATAAATTCAGAAAAGGCATTGGAATGAAGGCTGGCCTTCTGGAAATGCTATTTTTTTCACTTTGGGATTACTCCAGCAACCAAATAGAATTTTCTGATACATTTGCCAAATAAAAGAGCTGAGGCTGAGAACTAGCATGAGATATTTTAGCTTAATGTACGTTTTGGAGAGCAGGGTAAGAAAAGCAAGCTCTAAATATAAATACAAAAGTTACATCTTGACTTTGGCTATGGAATCACGTTGTCACTTCTTCGTAGATGCAAAAGCATTTTAACGTTCACCGTGAATATAATTCGCTGGCTGTCACTTGTTTACCCCAGAGAGAGCTAAAAAGTCATCAGGCCCCCAGACGTGGCATTGGCCCCAACCCCGCTCACATTTCTGCTGCCGTCTCCTTTCTTTCCATCTTTCTGTAACACCTCCTCCTCTTCGCAGTAAGAAAATCAAAGCAGCTGCAAAATGAACTGTTTTTTGAAGTTTCTCCGTATTAGGTGCATCTAAAAGCCAAACTCTTAAAGCAGAAAGGAGTGGTTCATGCCATTCCTTGATCCTTACCTCGTTTTCTTTGTAACCTACTCCTCCCATTCTTCCCCCACTCCAGTCCCCTTCCAAGTACTTCAGAATAAGCAGTGAGAAGTTTGGGAGATGTTTTAATAGAAAAGAAGGGATAACAGAATCACAGCTGATAACAGGTTTGTCGCTGAGGGAAGAACCAGGGCTCCCAAGTCAGATCTGCCACGTGGGCATAGACGGATTTGCGGGGGCGGGGGGCGGTCATATTTTTCGGTGCCTGGCCTTATTCTTTTTCTGATAGAAAAGCTTCTCGGCGTGATTTTATTATGCCTTCTGTCAGTTTCTGTACCTGAAGCCCCATCCTGCCCTGCTTCAGAAGGTACGCAGGTTCGCTGTAAAAGCTGCCATGTTTCAGTGAATCAGGTTCAGTCCCAAGGCTTCAAAACTTTGGCTTCAGTGTAAGACTTCATGTGCAAAATCGTCTGACCCTGCAGACCCCTTGCAAACTGTCTTATTAAGCACAGAAAACCCAGCCTTCTGTAGGGGGCAGAGGACAGTGGACTCAGAATCAAGAAGCCTGGCTTATTGAAAGAGTGACCTTGATTCCCCTCCCTCAGCTATAAAATGGAAATGACCTGCCCTGCTACAAGAGCCAGTGATCTGTACCAGCGTTCACTTCGGAAATAAAATATCACTGTTATCGAGATTTAGCTGATGTCTCGTCACAGTCTGCAGGCTCACTTGTTAATATCCCAGCAGTTGCCCCAATGCCTATTTGAGTGGAGAAGGTAGAGGCCAGAAAATCACGTCTCTCCGAACTCCAAAGCTCTGGTTTCTGTGTCGAGCCAGTCCACAGGGTGAGGGATCCCTAATTTTAGAAAGAGGTGTATTGTGGACTACGTGGAGCACATCTCTGCTGTGTTATTGTATAAACTCGGTCATTTCAGTGAAATTCAACAACTGCAGTTCTAGGCACGTTTCCATGGAAGTTTTTATGTGGTGATGCTACTATCAACCAAATGTATACACACTAAATAGCAATCTCTGAATATTCATTCCAGACTTTGAGTAATAAAATTGGAAAACAAAGAAGCATACAAAGAATGTACTGGTCTCACTGTGGTCATATACTCTGAGAGAGCCAGTGGGGAAATCGGAATTAATTGCTATGTTAATGTCACTGGGGCTCATTTATACTTCGCCCTGCCATACTACGAAATTGCATAAGCAATTCAGCCCTTGAATTCTGGCAGCTTTTGGAAACATACATGTTTTCCTTTTCTCCCCTATTATTTTTTCACGCCCCCACCCCCTTCAAGGCAGTTTTCCCGCTGTCCCCTTAGGGAGTAGTCTTATGGGGAAATTTCTTTTGTGGGCTTCCAGCTGGCTTTATTTTTATTATCTCCACAAAGTGGCTGCGTTTGTCCCATTTATATGTTATCCATCATGCATTGCCTTGGGATTTTCCCTTTGAATTGTTGACTTCACGTTTTTGGTTTGCACACACAGGCTGTCTCCTGGTTCAGACATCTATGTGACGGTCTCATCCATGGCTTTAGCAAGATCCCAGCCATGTCGCAACTCCCCGAGCAATCTGTCTTCATCCAGCGAGACTGGCTCTGGCGGGGGCACTTACAGGCAAAAGTCCATGCCCGAAGGGTAGGTGTGCCGGAGTTGGCATCGCTGTCTCTCATATGTAATTGAGACGTGTAAAAGAACTTCCATTCAGCCAGACTGGATCAGTTCACAAAAGAGCAAAAGGGAAAATATGGTTAATACTCCAGATTAAACAATGTTTTCGTGGCTGGTTCAAACCACTTCTTAGGAAGTGTATCATTCTTTAGTCTCTAAGGACTCAATGGCAAAGAAATCAAATTACATCAGTTCCTCCGTTATATGTATTGTCTAGTTTCATAGTACAGATTTTGCCCCTTCTTAAAATTTCCTCCAAAGGGAACTCAGTAGTGTACTGCTTGCACTGGGTGGAGTTTGTATTGATGTTAAAGTAGGGGAAATGTTTATCATATCCAAAGCTAAAAGTGATTTTTCTCACGCTTTAGAAATCTGTTTGCTTCTGACCAGACTCACAAAGTAAAAAGCTAAGTGTACATGATTAAAGAGGCTACTAAAAGGTAAAAAAAAAATTGGAATGTCTGAAGCTGGGAAGTAATTAGCAGCAAAACATCACATGACACACATAAGCTGGCTTTGCTCATCACCAGCTTCCTGCTGGGATACCTCTGGCGAACTTGATAAAGAACTTGAAACCACTGGAAAATCAGAAATGGGGTGTTTAATGGGGTTTTTAAAAAAAGGATGTTTCTATGCCAAGTTTTCCCCGAATTACCTTTAACAAACGCACATGATTTGTGTACTTTCTTGAGATTTTACCATATTACAAAATAATTATGCTTATGAGAATATTTCATAATGGATATTTTTTATCCTATAGTATTGTGTTGGTTTTTATAGCTAAGTATAATTTTATTCATGTTTTTGCTAAATGTTTATGTTAGCAGAAAGTAAATAACAAAAACCACTATAAAATGTACGGCCCTCCCCACCCTACCACCAAGGATTCCCTTGGTAGCGTATCTAAAATGCACATTTCTTATTTTAATTACTTCAGTGACAATTAGTAAAAAAAAATTCTAGCTCTTATTTATGAGCCCCTGCAAGAAGTTTTATGAATTAAGTATTATTATTAGCCCACACCACAAGCCCAACTAATTATTTCTTTTTTTTTGAAACATCTTTATTGGAGTATAATTGCTTTACAATGGTGTGTTAGTTTCTGCTTTAGAACAAAGTGAATCAGCTATACATATATATATGTCCCCATATCTCTTCCCTCTTGCTATTTCTTGTTTTAATTAGTAGATTTTAAATGGCCTGGTTTGACTTCAAAAGTAAGAATTCACTGCAACTTCAGTGTTAATACAGCAATAAAATATAAATGAGCTAACAACCACGACAAAAATCATTGTTTGCTTCTTCTGTCCATTTTGGTATACACTCTCAAGGCATGCCAAAATGTAATTTGAAACATTAATTTTTGGTGAATATTAATGTTAGAAACATGGTTCCCAGTGTTTGTGCTACATACACTATTTTTTTTTTTAATGCAGTGGTAATTATTTGACTTGATATTTAATACTAAACCTGCCATAGGTGGTATTGAGGGTTTTCGCCATTGCTTTTGAGGTTACCTGGGGATTATTTGCTATACGGTATAACATCAGTTTTACCTGGGGTGAAACTTTACAAGAAGATACTGATACAGTGTTTGCCTTTAGATCCCAAGCAATTGTTGTCTGTATCAGTGATGCAAGAGACATTGGTGTTCACTGTCTGATTCACATGCCTTACTCATGGGCCAGGTTTGATCCTAAAGTTCACACTTACCAAGGGAACAATCGTTACATCTACTCCTTAACTTAGCCCAGTAAAAATCAATAGGTACAGGGTGACAGTGAAGCAGGAGTGTGTGGAGTCTGCTGCAAACTCATTAATGTTAAACTTGGAAAAGCTCCAAAGTGTGAGGTAATAACAACAGGTCCGGACACACTGATCGTCCATAAATGTAATCCGCCCCTTTGTTGCCCTCCCTGTGCTTCAGCGGGCTCAGTGCCTTGCTTGTACGTGGTGTATGCTGCCTGCTCCCTGGTGTAAGGATGTTGAGACCATCCAAATCAGTTGAGAGGCACAGTTTCACAGGCTGGTTAATAAAACCTGCTCTACTTGAGTGAAGGCGGAAGAGGCACCTGCACCAGTTTAGCATGGGAATGAGAGAGAGTTAAAAAGCAACACTGATGAAAAGACATAGGGTCTGTTCTACCATCCTTGAGATGTGTTTTGGGGCCACATACTCTGAGGAATGTTGACGAGGCAGGGCACGTGCAGGGGGAAGGATGGACCGGGCAGATGCGGAGTTGGAGGTCGTGGTGTAAGAATCGTAACCGTGGATGTGCAGCCCACAGTTGGGCATTGTGGAGGCAAGGAGGCCGCCATGGCTTTCTCCTAGCACTCTTAGCCGAGGGATTAAACTTGTCTCTGAGGGCAACTGAGCTCAATAAGTGAAAGTTATAGAGAAGGAGTTTCTAGCCCATTATGAGGAAGGTATTTCGAAGCTGTCAGCCTGCCCTGGAGAGCAATGGACTGTCTCACGAGGTAGAAGTTCTTGGTCAGTGAACGCGTTTCATGTATCAGCCAAATGATTACTTAAAAACTCCTTCAAGTCTGAACCGTGACTCTTAAAGTATTAAGTGCTCCTCCAAGCAAAGGGACAATGAATCTCTTCAGAAAGAGGCACAGTGTCAAATTAGAACAGGTTTTGTCTGAGCTCCTCAAGGATGGGACCTTAATAGCCCTGATGCCCTGGCACGTAGTAAACTAGGAGTGTGTGTGAGAACTGAAATTAAAAATTCATCGGATGAAAATGTTTTTCAAGGCAAAGTTGAAAGGCAGCCTTACTTTATCATTTCTTTAAAAACAGACAGCCAAAAAAGCATTTGACTTTAAATTCAGAAGTTTAAAAAGTTGTCTTTGGTTTCCACTGCTACCAAAAAGTAAAAGCAAGATTCCGATCCACTTCTTACTTTGATCTCTGTGGCTTTTTTTTTTTTTTTGCGTCACGCGGTGCCTCTCACTGTTGTGGCCTCTCCCGTTGTAGAGCACAGGCTCCAGACGCGCAGGCTTAGCGGCCATGGCTCACGGGCCCAGCCGCTCCGCAGCATGTGGGATCTTCCCGGACCAGGGCACGAACCCGTGTCCCCTGCATCGGCAGGCGGACTCTCAACCACTGTGGCTTTTTGAAAAGTCTTAATTTAGTTAGTGCATATAACTAAATAACTAAATAGGATATTTAATAAATAGATTTAATAAATCTATTAAATTATTAAATTTAATTAATCTATTTAATAAATAGATATTTAACTAAATAGGATAACTAAATAGAATAGGATCATAGGACCAGTTTGAGGATATTCATTCTCCTAACCTAAACAAGGACCCCACCTAGGGAGGAAGGGGCAGAGATCATAATTAGTGAATCCTTTGTTTTCAATGAGCCCTTTCACTGAAGTTTTCATAAATCAAGGTTTTTGTTTGTTTTTAATAATGGAGGTAACTTTGTTTAGTGAGGCGTAGGAGTCAAGTTTGTAAATGACAGTCATTTGTGCAAAAAGTAATGAGGGAGATGTTGTAGTAGGAGTTTTACTAAAATATTTTATAGTTTCCCTGCTTTCCAAATGCTTTTATGTAGATGTTTCTCCCTGGATCCATATAAGAGTTGCCGCGATTCTGGGTGTAGAAGCTGAACTTGGCTCCCAGCCTTCCTCCTCCTAATCTCCTGCTCTTTCCAATGCACCGCTTGGTGGTTCTGCCCACACATTTATCAATTTGTAGCAAAGAAGACACCTGTCACATGCATCAGTTAATTCAGGCCCTTTTGTGTTTTATTGTGTAGATTACTCATACATTCATTAGTAACCACACTCAGATTTGTAAATTTCCACATGAATCTTTGAATTTTATACTCTGGCCCTTTTTCCTGGGCTCAGTCAGTATTTGCTTTGCTGATGTTACTAATCAAGGCATATGCTTCAATTAAGCCTATGTTATATTATTAGTCTACACAGGGAAAATTAAAATGGGCTCATTAAATAGCTAAACATTCTTTCCAGGAATAGACATTTGCCTTTATATATGCCAGTTTACCTGTTTCCAAATTGCCTTCCTAAAGGCGATTTAAAATGTATACATTTTGGGGCTTCCCTGGTGGCGCAGTGGTTGAGAGTCCGCCTGCCGAGGCAGGGGACACGGGTTCGTGCCCTGGTCCGGGAAGATCCCACATGCTGCGGAGCGGCTGGGCCCGTGAGCCAGGGCCGCTGAGCCTGCACGTCCGGAGCCTATGCTCCGCAGTGGGAGAGGCCATAGCAGTGAGAGGCCCGCGTAGCACCAGAAAAACAAAACAAAACAAACAAACAAAAAAATTTATACATTTTGGAAGTGGTCCCTATGTAATGTAAATGATAGCGATCTTTGTTTTTCAGACCTTAGAGTAAGTGCTCAGAAAATACTTGTTCCAAGAATGAGTGCCTTAGTGATTTAGCAGATAACCGAGTTAAGAGAAACCCCTGGAATGTGCCAATTGGACGACACAAACGGAACACTAGGATGGTGACATTTTTCTTTTGGGTGCGAATGACAGTCTGAGCTTAACTACTCAAGGGCCAGAAGATTTTTGGTTTCTTACTGCATATCTCTTAGGTTGGCTCGGTCCTAATGGCCCCTGCCCTTGTTCACAGTTTACATACTTAGCATACATACCTTTCTGAACAGAGGGGTGTATACTGACCATAACATCCACAGTTCCAGCATCCATGTACACATGCACGAGGATGAGGACGCAAGTACAGAAATGTAAGCAAAACTAGTAGTACCTGTCGTTAGAGTTTAGTTCATTACTCCCAGGACTACCTTCCCTTATGGGTAAGGTCCCTGATGTTATCTTTGCCTTTGGGGAAATCACCACAGGTTTGGAATAAGCCGCAGATCCCCAGCCTCCATCGACAGGCAGAACACCCAGTCAGACATTGGTGGCAGCGGGAAATCCACACCCAGCTGGCAAAGAAGTGAGGATAGCATTGCTGACCAGATGGGTAAGTAACCAGTTCCTACAAAAAGCAAGTTGCTTTTATACTAAGGTGACATTGGTTACCTTTGGATGATGTCATCAAGGCATTCTGTTCTATAATACAGCCCTGGGTCATAAATGGGAATGAGCATTAAGTCTCAGTTAGCTTATGTATAAGTGAAAGCAGCAATTAAGACCCGAGAGAAAAGTCAAGGAATTCTGAGTAACCCCGACTTTAAAGACAGAAAGGACATAGGAATTATTTTCAGCACCAAGGTTAAAATGCCAGAGTACCAGGCCACATGTGTCCTAAGTATCTCCCTCCCCCCTTGTTTGTTTGTTTATTTGTTTGTTTTTGCCCAGTATAAGTGGGAGATTAGTTGGTATTCTTAATGTTGAGTTAAAAAAAATTTTTTTAACTATGTGCAGAGAAGGAAAGAAATATAATTGTTCTTTAGTCACTTCTGTAGCTTGGTGAGAATGTCTTTCCTCCCTTTATATGCTTTTTCCCCTGGCTCTGCTATTAAGCTGTCAGCTAAGGAAATGTCTTAGGATAAAACAGCTGGAAGGGAAAGATTTGCATGAGTGAGCCTTCCTTTGGGTTTCTGGCACATCGCCCTTCCCTCTCTCTCTAAGCAGTTCTACAAGATACCAAAACACTAGTTGATACAATAAAATTTTGCCATGAGAAAGATTAAGTTTCAACACAGTAGCACCAGGGATTAAGTATCAACACAATTGATACATCAGGGACTTGAATCTGGACTGTTAGGGTTTTTTCCCTTTATCTTATCTCTAGTAGCTTTCCCATCAGAGTACCATAAAAAGAAGTAAATTTCAGGGCTGAAAAAAGATCTGCGTGTAAGGCAAAGACTGCATCATTTTATCTTCTCTGCAAATGCATCGTTTTGTTCTGTTTTAACGACTGTGCCCATGTTCCATGCCTGGGAAGGGCATCCTCAGTGCAGAGGTTGGAGCCAGGTTGGGGCTCCCAGCTGCTCAATGGGGGATCAACAGAAAAAACAACCCAAGAACATGGAAGGGAGTGGAGATGCATTCAGCTAAGACAGGAATTGAGGAAGAGAAACGAAATTCTTAGGTTCTGAAGATAGGCTTTGTTCCATCACTTCAGTGAGATGGGCCTCGTTACTGAAGCCGTCTGTCATTCCCTACTCTCATCCCAACTCCCACCCCGCCACCGAAAACCTGAGCATATTCTGATCCACCGTTCTGCTCTTGACAGAATGTTTCAAATCCCGTGTGTTTTGATACTGTTGAGAGGGTAGCACCATGTGAACAGGATCCCTTCTTCCATATGACTTCGGCAGCTTTTTCGGGCTCCTAGTTGCAGCCTTTGAACAAAGCTGCCCTCGAGCCCTTGTGCACTGTTCAGGGTCCCTCTTCCCACTCATGTGAAGTCATGCGGGGAATGAAGCAGTATCTTGGGACTTGAAAGGGTCATTACAAGGTTTGTCCTAGACCCGTCTTCATTCTTTCACATAAGCCCTTCTCTAGTCTTTTTTTCCTTGCATCCACTTTATAGTTTAGTGGCATCCACGTTGCACAGATGAATCTGAAATGAATATCGGTGAACCTTTTTAACACATTCATTCATCCTTTTGGTGAGGTATACCTTTTTTTAAAAAATAAGATACCCCTAGAGCCTGCCAGAGAAGCCTTTTTTTTTTTTTTTAACGAAGGCCTTTCTCCATCCAGAATCTAAGCCTTCAAAGAAAATGTTCAAATAAATTTTTATAACTTTTGATATTCCAGCATTCCAGAAGGATAACCCAGCCCTTTCTGCCTGGCATTTCAGAAGGAATCTGGGGCTTTGCTGGTATAAGCCATGCTAGGAAGGAATGAAGACAAGTAATTGTTATGTTCTCATTCCTCAATACACTGTATTGAGTGTATAAAGGGCTGACCTTCCTACACTCAATTTGTAAGAACACAATTTTCTAATGACCTTCAGGTCACTGGTTGAAAATGTCAAGCAGATTCTTACTTGTTAGCCAGACCCCACCTGTCTCTGTCCATCAGTGTGTGATAAACTGATGCCCAGGGGAGATGTGGAGATGTGGAGCTTAGCTTGCTTAATTGGCAAGTTTGTTTTTCTGCCTCTCCGCTTTTGGATACGGTTGAGAGTCAAAGAGTACACCGCCCAGTCCTGTACGTGTTAGGAATGGTGTTGCAGAAATGCAGAATTGTTGCCGTGAGCTCTTAGGTGTGTTACCTTTCACCTTTTGAACCCCATCCTGAATGCCAGTGGAGTCCAAAAGGAAGCAATTGTTTTAAGTAAACTAGTTGCTGTGTGTCTTTTCTGTTGTGCTTAGCTTACAGTTATAGAGGACCTCAGGATTTCAATTCTTTTGTCCTCGAGCAGCATGAATATACAGGTAAAATATTTCCAAAGTGTCATGGTAAGTAACACGTGATTGCATCCATGCCTGTCTAGGTAATGTAGACCAAGCGAGGTTAGCCACACTTTGCAATGAATGAATTTCATAAATTTAATCCATATATTTGAGACTTTCCCCCCAAACCGAAAGCTGATTCCTAACTTTGCCGCATTGTTCATGGCCTCTGGTTTGGTGGTACTTGGCTATGCTAATGTGTATGATGTGACACACTGTCACCAGCTGCAAGCTTTATCCATCAGCCACTTAGTTTTTGACATGCTGTCTATTGTGTAAACTTTCAACAAGCTTATTGCTGAAATTCCGAGTTTGCTGGCCAGTGAACTGAGAGGTGCAATGGCAAGCCGTCTTCGTTTGTCAACCTGTGCCAGTATCTGTTTAGTGCCTGCACCAGAATGTCCTGTTCTGTATTCCAGAGCCAACGTGCCACCTCCCAGCAGTATCAAAGGTACTGCCAGCTTTCCGAGAGAGCCCTGGTGGGAGATTAATGCGTCAGGATCCGGTGGTTCATTTGTCTCCAAACAAACAAGGGCACGTAAGTTCACTGTAAAATAATAAAAATGATAGATCCCTAGCCATGTACCTTTCTTGCAAGGTGAAAATGGTACCGGTCTGCTCTCTCTTTCTTCCCCAATGTCAGAGAGGAAGTCGTCCTAGTAGAAGGTGGACGTTGGCTGCCACAGCCCTGGAATTTCTACTGCCAATGGCCTTAAGCTTGCTTTGAGATAAATTGAAATTCCTCATTGGTATGCACCTGAAGATTTGGATAGAAGGCCATGTGATCCAATCACAAACAGTCCTAATGTCTGGAATAGAATGTGCTAGATATAGATTTTATTTGCTTACACAGTTGCCAGCATGAGGTATGTATGGCTGGAGCACCAGTCAAGGAGACAGACAGCTTCCTGACAAGCCCCCCTACTGCTTCTCTTATCTTCCAGGGCTACATACATTTTTGTCCCATTACCATA
Organism: Pseudorca crassidens; assembly: GCF_039906515.1. NCBI lineage: Eukaryota > Metazoa > Chordata > Mammalia > Artiodactyla > Delphinidae > Pseudorca > Pseudorca crassidens. The sequence continues at coordinate 31,195,893 of NC_090296.1, read as the reverse complement.
GTTATAAACAGTTCCTTATCACTTACAGGTGGAATTGGGAAGAAGAGGCTATCGTTTCCTCCCTCTTTAAATTCAGTTGACTTCCTTGGTCTGTCTCTTCACTGGAATGTGTACTTATATTTATGTCATTCTATAGGATGAGGAGATACTGTATTTCATATTCACTAATTTATAAGATACTCAGAACTTTAATGAGAGGGCTCAGTTTTGCTTCAGTGAAATGAATATTGAAGCTTAAAGAGAGCACAACACGTTCATGAGCGTGCTAGGCTGTGGGAGAGAGAGTTACTGATGAAATGTGACGCTGTCACAGTTCCACTTGTAAGTGCTAGATTACCCTAGGCCACCTGTCAATTTCCCCTCCTTAACAATTTTTATATGGAATACATGGTCAAATAATACTTTGGAAAGATTGGGTTAGATAAAATACATTGTTAAAGTTAATTTCACCTGTTTCTTCTTTTTAAAATTTGGCCAGAACACTTCAAATTCCAGATGTGGTTCGAGTTTTATCTCCATATACATCTGTCCTGTACGTTACACACTCAGCATATCCGAATGCAGACCAGTCACGATGAAAATGCCCAGTAGCCACGCGTGGCCGGGACTAGCAAATTCTACAGCCCAGGTCCAGCGCTAAAGAGGAAATAGGAAAAATAAATGATGGCCTTATAATGCAGAAGTTGTTATTGAGAAAAACTAGAGTAGCACCAGTAAAATAACTGGGATTGATCCTTTTTCAAGGGGAGGAGGTCTTTCACTTTGAAGTGAGACAAGATGGTCCTCCTGTGGCCCTCTCCCCACAGCTGGTAAAGACACACACACAAGTCTTTTCTCTCCTTTTCTCTCCATCTCCACCAAGTTTCTGAACTTCTGACCGCCCTCTCACTTAAATATTATTTTACTCAGGTATCTTTTGAAATTGTATTTCTTTGCTTAGCCATAAAATGTTCTTTCTAAGCAACTGAGCCACTGTGCAACAGGGGTTCTGCCCACATTTTTTAAATTGAGAGATGACTCATATACCACATATTCACATATCATAACGTTCCCGCATTTAAAGTGTACCGTTTAGTGGCGTTTAGTACGGTCACAGCGTTTCGCAACCAGCACCACGATCTGACTCCAGAACATTTTCATCACCCCAGGAAGAAACCTGTATCCTTAGGGAGTCACCCCACCTCTCCCATCCCCTCCAAGCCCTCGACAACTGCGAATCTACTTTCTATCTCTATAGATGTGCCTATTTGACATTTCATCACATATGAATGGAATCATACAACATGTGGCCTTTTGTGTCTGACTTTTTTCACATAGCCTGTTTTCAAGGTTCATCCATGTTGTAGCATGTATTAGTACTTCATGTCTTTTTATGGCTGAATAATTGTGTGGATGTACCACATTGTTTTAATCCATTGATCAGCTGATGGACATGTGGATTGTTTCTACTTTTTGGCTATTATGAATAATGCTGCTATAAAATTCATGTAGAAGTTTTTGTGTAAACATGGGTTTTCATTTCTCTTGAGTAGGATTGCAACGGTTTTTCCACAGCAACTGCCGCATTTTACATTCATACCAACAATGCCCACCATCTTTATTGTCTGCTTTTCTTATTAGAGCCATCCTAGTGCGTGTGAAGTGTTATTTCATTGTGGTTTTGATTTGCATTTCCCTAATGACTAATGGTATTGAGCATCCTTTCATGTGCTTGTTGGCCATTTGTATATCTTCTTTGGAGAAATGACTATTCAAATCCCTTGCCCATTTTTTTATTGGGTTATGTGAAACACAGAGGTTTTTAATTTTGATGAAGTCCAGTTTATCTTTTTTTCTTATCATTTTTGTGCTTTTGGTGTCATATCTAAGAAACCATTGCATAATCCAAGGTCATGAAGATGTATACCTATGTTTTCCTCTAAGAGTTTTATAGTTTTAGCCCTTACACTTAGGTCTTTGACTTTTTGAGTTTTCTTTTCTATGTGGTAAGGACCCGGCTTCATTCTGTTTTGCATGTGGGTATCTAGTTCCCCTAACACTGTTTGTTAAAAAGATTACTTTACCCCATTGAATTCTCTTGGCACCTCTGTGTAAGTTTACCTCTAAGCACTCCTTAGAAAGCTGTCTCCTAAATAGATACTATATGGGGAAAGAAAGGATGTCTTTAAGAGAAAGTCTTATATTCTGCCTTCTATTTACTATGATCAATAGGGTCTTTCTAATTATAAGCCCTTTGGAAGTATCACTTTCTATTTTAAGATTAAGATATTAAAGACTTTAATGACAGTTTAGGTGGGTTTTTTTTCCTGGCTAAAATTCTCTCAATACTTTAGCATAAGCCAAATAATGAAAAATGGATTCTAAAAACTAAGTTTCCAGCACTGTCCGCCATGGAATCTTCTGAGTAGGTTTTTCCAGATACCTCCTTCCTTATTTTTGTGTTCACGGGAGTTTTTGTGTCTTGAGAACCCCCTATTTAGACACATTTCACAGGGTCATTCCCCCGTTATTTTCTCCCTGCTGTTCAAGAAGCCAAGCCTGTAGTTAAGGAAAGCCTGCTTCCCTTGCAGTCTGAGAGCCACTACTCAAGCCACTCCAGCAGCAATACCCTCTCCAGCAACGCATCAAGCGCCCCCAGCGACGAGAAGTGGTATGACGGGGACCGCACCGAGTCCGAGCTGAACAGCTACAACTACTTGCAAGGCACCTCCGCAGACAGCGGCATTGACACCACTTCCTACGGCCCTAGCCACGGCAGCACGGCCTCCCTGGGGGCGGCCACGTCGTCACCACGCTCGGGGCCGGGCAAGGAGAAAGTGGCCCCCCTGTGGCACAGTTCCAGTGAAGTCATCTCCATGGCAGATCGGACTTTAGATTCAGAGAGCCACGGCATGGACCGGAAAACCGAGTCCTCCCTGAGCTTGGACATCCATGCCAAGAGCCAGGCCGGCTCAAACCCTCTGACCAGGGAGAACAGCACGTTCAGTATCAATGACGCTGCTTCCCATACCAGGTAACTGCCCCTCCCTGCTGCCCCTCCCGCTCCTGGCCTCCCTGCGGCCAGTTTCCGGCCTCATCCCACTTCCCTTTGCTCAAGAGTGTATAAAGAAAGGGTTTTTTTTTATTTTGGTTTGTTTTTTTTGCACAGTGACAGTTATTTTTATATATTTAATGCCTTTTATTTACCACCCAAATCCTTTATTCCTGCCATCCTAGTGTATTATTTTAAACTGTGGGAAAGGTTTGCAGATTTGTTCTTCATAGCTGTATTTGATTTTATACAAACGTTCCTAGCTGCATACCAGCATGAGAGAAGAATTTTGTCATGTGGCTTCCAGCTAGTGATAGAGAATATAGAATGGGACAGTCTTTGGAAGACATTAAAAGAAAATCTTGACCATATTTTTAAAAGGAAGGCGTCTTTTCCAAGACTATCATGGCATCATTTATGATGCTGAACGCATCTTTCACACTGCCTCTCTATCAGAGAACATCGCTTACCCAGTGTTCGCAGTTTGTTTTCAGTAATTGGCTCCTGGCAGTCACGTGTTGGGGGGACGTGTCCAACAGGAAAGTGTAGATAAAATTAGACACAGCCCGTCTACCTTTCAGAAGAGAAAAGTACACATTCCCCCGTATCCTTGGAGATCGCGGTGATAGGCAAAGTAAATACTATTTTTCATTTCCTCTTTTGGATTTGAGCCTACAATCCAAAGTATAAGATCCTTTCTTTTAGGGAGGAAACATTCCATCACTCTCTTTTGGGGCCTGTTGATCTCTGTGGTGGTTTCTCCTTTTACCTTTTATTGTTGTCAGTTGTTGATCAACTTGTATGATAGCATCCAACCTTGCTGTCTTCTAGGCTTCTTTTACTATCATGCCCTCAAGAAAAGTAGCAGAGAAGTTGAGTTTCGTTTTACTTTCCAAACGGGAATCCAGGCACATAATCTGTCAGTAAACCCCAGATAATCTTAATGAGAGAGGACATCCTTGACTTAATTTGGATTTAACTTGATAAGTTAAATATTCACTTCTCCCATTGTCTGTATTGTTACTGATAAGATTCGCAAGCTTCCCATTGTGTTTCCGGAGTTTTATCTCTGTTTACCACCACCACATTGCAGTAATACACTACCAAACATAAAATAGTTAGCTAGTGGGAAGCAGCCGCATAGCACAGGGAGATCAGCTCAGTGCTTTGTGACCACCTAGAGGGGTGGGATAGGGAGGGTGGGAGGGAGGGAGACGCAAGAGGGAAGAGATATGAAAACGTATGTATATGTATAACTGATTCACTTTGTTATAAAACAGAAACTAACACACCATTGTAAAGCAATTATACTCCAATAAAGATGTTAAAAAAAAAAAAAAGTGATGGCCACAGGTCTGGAAACCGCATGGCCTCCAAGCTGAAAGGCAACTGGGAAAGTCATCTCAGGATTCTTGGGTACCATGCATCCAGTTACCTTTCCATAATTCAGAAAATAGATTGTTTGGTTCAAGTGGAATAAGGAAGTGTTTGGAAGACAGAAAGCCAGGCGTCAAATACCGTAATAATATAATATAGACGTAGAATCACTTGACGCAGAGTTGTGCCACTGGCTTGCTGTTTCTGGCACACCCACCATCTCATTAAGTATGGCCTGTGCATTGACCCAGAACAGTAGTTCCTCTGTGGTTTTCAGGTTTACCTTGACTCCTAGATTTGGTTTTCCGTTCTTCATTTTGAAAGGAGAATGTCTTTTTCGAAATGATACTCCATCTGGGGATGTATCTCTGGTTTCATTTGATGGCAGAAGAAAGTCAGTCATAGAAGTCTTGTCTCAAATGGCATCACCACGGAGTAAAGTTGAAAAGAGCCGGGCCTCTGAAACCAAAGCACAAAACGTGGGCTGTGCCATCCCACAAATCTACCAAATCCCAGGGGATGTACAAAGTACCCTCTGAAAAGTCGGCACCTGGGCTTGCATTATCTGAATGTGCTGACTGAGGCTGCCTGAAGGTCTTAAAGGATTATCCACATTTTCTGCTTCCAACTGACCATGCAGAAATCATTTAAATCATCATTTAGAAATAACTCTTCTGTTGAAAATCAAAGTTGCTAAGGAAGAATGTGGCCTTTCAGGGAGGATGGCCAGGCTTCCCACCCACTGATAGGTTTTGTCACATTCATTCGTGACTCTGGTAACGGGGATGCTTTGTGACTTCAATCTGTTGATCTTGGCAGAGTGAGCTGGATAATCAGAGCTTTAGCAGACTTCCTTTTCTGGAGGAAAGGGGGACTTAGCCACCAAATGCACATTGCTAGAGAAACTAAAATCACTGCAAATTAGAGCGTTTGTGTCCTCGGAAGACAGGAACAGCAGTTAATGTGGAGATCTCTTGACAGTGCATAAAAGAGCTTGTACCTGGGACTTGGTGACAAAGTCTAAATTACAGTGATTAAGTTCCACTGCGTATTTCTGCCTGGGCTGTGTTCCTCCTCCCTCTGTCCTCCAGTCTCCCTGTTGATGATTGTGCAGGTTTTTTTGTGGCCCCCCATGAGAATTGCTTAATGTAGGTTGGTAGTTATATAGGGTTGTTATATTCGGATGTCATTAAGAGGAACCATACACATTGAAAGCTTTCTACAATTAAAAAGTCTATTAATTGCTCTAAAGTGTTATTTCCTAGAATGTATTTTCTATGAAGCTTGGGAATTTAGGGAGAGATTTTTAAAAAAAATTTTTTTTTTTGGTAATGGCTGTTTCACTTTCAGGTGTTAAACCACTCAAAAAAATGATCTGTGGTGAACATAGGAGAGGTGAAGATAGTTCCAATTTTAGTATACTGTTACCAGCTGGGTTCATTTTCGTCTTAGAGTTCTGGCCTCGGACGTAGGCTGTGTGTCCGTTTGTGTGGTGACCAAAGACTTCCTTAGCTTACAGAACTCTAGTCCTGCTGACCAGGGGCCATTGCTAATGACAGAACTAGATTCACGATCACCTATATAAAGCTAAAGGGAATTCCCTGGTGGTCCAGTGGTTAAGACTCCACACTTCCACTGCATGGGGCATGGGTTGCACCCCTGGTTGGGGAACTAAGGTCCCGCATGCCACGCAGTGCTGCCAAAACATAAAAAAATGAAAAGCAAACAGCCCACCTCAGGCTTGCACGTATACGTCTTGTCTGTAACATCCTGACCTGACCTGTTCAAATGTCCAGACTCATGCACCCACTCGTTGCCAGCCGTTCTGCTGCTGCGTCTTGCTTCCTGTAGGCCCCCTCAGAGCTCTGGTGCCAATTAGTACCCACTTACGCGATCACATACACATTTTTACTACCCTCCAGTACAAGAGAACTTCTCATCCAATGTGTTCATCCGAAGCACCTGTGCAGAGTGTGCACCGCTGTGAGCATAACAGAGAGGCGCTCAATACACCAGCAGTGTAGGTGTTCAGTACATTTTGATGAACAAATAGGAGTCATTTCTTCCTTTCTGTTCCTACTTTGTGCCTGATGACTCAAGGTCCCTACTAATAAACCAGTTTGAAAATAGCATAAATCCTTAACTCCTGACTGCTCTGGAAAACTACCGCTACATTTCAAAGCTCGCTGTATAGACCTGTCCATATTTGCACAGGGCTCTAGTGCTTTTATATACAAGTGTATGTGTAAGCGTGTACCTGAAGCCCTTGTGTGGCATGAGCTTTTAGTTGTCACTTCTATATAAGATTTCTTAATCTGCAGAATATAACAGGGAGAGACTTTATAACAGCTTATCTACAAATATCAATATCTGGGTATAAGTTGGTCAGTGTCTGACATTCACTAGAGGGCATGATTAAAGGCCAGGAAAAATGCCTGCCCACAGATGTTAGTACAGTTCAGTTTCATGAATGTGCTTTTTCTGGTTGACCTAATAGTTAACTATTCATGCCAGAAAAGCTGTACGTTTCTTGAGAGTAGGGGTGAAGAAGGACGTCTTATATTCAGTTTACATGGAACAGTAAGGAATGCCTCAGGCTACTCCAGTGTACTGACTGTGTATGAGTGCCTCTGTGTGTGTGTGTGTGTGTGTGTTAGAGCTTGTGAGTTTAAATTTTGTTCTCTACCCTCTTCGGCACCCTGGGTGAAAAATAGGCCTTGCTTCTTTGTTTAGAAATTATTCTGTTGTCTTTATCTGTAATGTTTCCCTCTTAAATCTCTTCTGCCTGGGGTCTTTTAAAATTGCTAATGATTAATTACCGCTCTTCTACATTTTTTTCTTAGGGTGAGACTGTTATTTTTCTATGTTTTATGGACTAAGACTTTAAAGTGAAGCCTCTACAGTCCCCCAGGACTTCTCTCCAACATGTGGTTGGCTCCACTTGTCATATGTTTATGAATTGTTTTCATTGGTACTTTTGCTTTGTGGTCGCGGACAGCGTGAACATTCAGGGTTCTCTTTTATTTTGCTTTTACACATCAGGACTCCAGGGGATCTGGCCTAAGCTCTCTTGCCCCATTTCCATTTCTTCCAGCTTATGAAAGTGGGTGATGATTTTAGCCAGAACTTCGGTGATGTTCAACTTACCTCAAAGAATGAATAAATACAACGACTATGGTTGAAATTTCAACATTGAGAAAATGAGAGCTCTGTCAAGCCCCAGAGGTCAGATTTCTTGATGCAGAGGTCACTGACAAAAAGTTTCTCATTACTTGGTTCTGTGAAGCAACTAAAGCATTCATCCAGTCCATATAGAAAGCCCAAATTCTCCAAATGCCATTAAAATCGAAGACCAGCAGGAATTCTGCAAGGACAGAGTCTCTATTCTTTGCCATATTTAAACCATCCTACTATACTACTAGGGTGAGAATTTATGCAGTTGCTAAAAGAAAAGAAAGAATAATCTCAAGAAGAGAGAGATTCCATAATCTTTCTGAGTAATCTCAGTACTTAAGTCCCCTCCCTCTTCAAAATTTTGTCCTGTATCTACCTATCTGGAATTCCTCTAGCTGCAGCTTAAATCTGTGATTAAGAGAGAGAATAGTTTTTCTGAGCTGAGTCTTTTCTAAAGACTGAAGAAGATTTTTGAAGTCTAAGATTATGAAATTTGTAGATACCAACAAGTGGTGATGTTAAAATAATTTAACTATATATACATATATATTATATATATATATATATAGTGACAGCCCTTCACCTCCAGGCAAGTTGAGAGAGAAATGTAGGGAGAATAGATTTGGATCCTGAAATCCAGATTCAAGTCTCAGTTCTGTTGTGGACCAGCCATGTGGCCTCTGGCCAGTCCCGCCATCTCACCGAGCTTGTTCCTTATCTGTAACTTAATAATACCTAGTCCCCTTACTAAATGGTTGTTTTTATATGTTTGTTGAGAATAAAAAAAAATGTTATCAAAGGTATTGCAAACTGTAACTGTCCTTTTTCTGTCATTTCCTTTTATAAGCACTCCATCACTCAGTGTAGTTATCTAGCTACTTTTCCTTCAACAAACATGTATCTCCCAAGAAACTTTGCTTCTCGAGTTTCCTGCTTTGTTTTCTTTATCCTTTTTAGATGCCACATCTGGACGTGACACTTTTCTCAGCTATGCCTAATAGAATGATAATATTCGTAGTTATCCTGTTAGCTCCCTGTTAACTCACTCAGCATTGCAGACTTGTTCAGCTTGAGGTCTGCCGTGACCCCTGAGGTCTCTTCTGCTGGCTAGGCCTAGCCACTCATTCCCCTATGCTTTATGCATTCGTGTGCCCTTGTACTTATTAAATATCTCCCTCTTATAGATGAAGAGTCTTCTTTACTGCAGTCACTTGGATATCCCCTTTGCCAGCTTCATCATTCCTGCCTCACTTCTTTTTCCCCCAGTCCTTTAGAATTAGTATCTTCTGAAGCTCTCCTAAATTGTAGAGCCAGTATTGGACATAACTGGCTAGTGCTGAACACAGTGGGAGGAGTCGTCCTTAATCATTATCCTCCGCATTATCTGTCACCCGAAGGCTTATTTGTTATCTGTGCACCTAATCACAGGAAACCCATCAGTTCCCCTCCCCTTGGTATCAGGCCAGCATTCAGCCTTTGGGCAGATTTTGCCACAGTCATTTGACAAGTGACTAATTGCTGCTCTCCCCCTCCTGAAAATACCATCCCAGCCAGTCTAAAATCCGTCCCTCTGTGTCGTGCCTGAATAGTGGTGACTCCAGGTGTTTCCTTCAGCAGCTCTCGGTGACACGGAGAGTGGCCGGCAGATGTCTTCGGTAGGGGGCGGTAGCCTCATTGGTGATGAAGAAATTGCAGAACTGTTTCCCAGGCCCTTATAGCTTCACCACTTGGGGCTTTGACTCTTAACATGCAGACTGCCCTCCTGTCCTGCGGGGTTCATCCCTTTGCGAGGTCGGCAAGCAGGTGTAGCTCCTCCTCTGCAAAGTGGCCCCCGCCGTGATTGGCGTCCCTTTTGGAAACTAGTCATCTAGTATCGTCTCCTATAAAGTTTTAGCACAGCTGGGAATGTAAGTAACCAGGTTGCAGCACATTTGGTTCATGGTTTCATTTGAGCAACAGGTCAGGATGAGAAGTTTGGATAGATTCAGACTGTCCCAAATTCTCAGATGCCCCGTTGCCTCTTCTCCTCTGTTTATATGACGAATCATGCATATGTGTGTGCCCTCTCTTCCTTTTCAAAATTCATGTCCTGTAAACCCTAGTGTTCAGAGCAGCACTGTTTACCATAGCCAAGACGTGAAGCAACCTAAGTGTCCATTGACAGAGGAATGGATAGAGAAGATGTATATTACACAATTGGATATTACTCAGCCATAAAAAAGAATGCAGCAACATGGATGGACCTAGAGATTATCATACTAAGTGAAGTAGGTCAGACAAAGACAAATACCATATGATATCACTTATATGTGGAATCTTATAAAATGATACAAGTGAACTTATTTACAAAACAGGAAGAGACTCACAGACAAAGAAAACAATTTTACGGTTACCAAAGGGGAAAGGGTAGGGAGGGATAAATTAGGAGTTTGGGATTAACAGATACACACTACTATATATAAACTAGATAAACAAGAAGGACCTACTGTATAGCACAGGGAACTATATTCAATATCTTGTAATAACCTGTAATGGAAAAGAATCTGAAAAGGGATATATATATATATATATATATATATATATATATATATATATATATAACTGAATCACTTTGCTGTACACTTGAAACTAACACAACATTGTAAATCAACTCTACTTCGATGAAAAAAAAATTTTTTTTAATTCATGTCCTGGAATGACCAAAGGAATCAAAGTTTGGTCCATTTTTAGGAAAGGGGAAATGCCCTATACTTCATGTAAGAAAGAAAGCTAGTGTCTCTTCGTGTGGAATCCGGGAACACCCTGATTAAATTCTTAGTGCTTCCAGTTTAGCCATACTCACAGCTAAACTCACTTTTTTCTACAGATAGAAAAGTAGCAGATACTGCACTTGTCATTTCCTAACATATCTATTGCTCGTCTCTTTTTGTTCTGTATTATTGGCTTCTTACACAGTTCCTGGGGAGAGATTTAATTTGCCATGTGTACAACTAAATTGCAGCCTATTGAATTAACATGAAATCTCCAGGATAATGAAACAGCTCAGCCACACAGTTCCCCTTTGAAAGTAGGAAGCTGACAACTTCATTTCAGTCGTTTTGTAATTAAAGCCACTCAGAGATTCTTTGGGGAAGTGTGTATGTGCAGGTCCCTCCAAGTAGTTCAAGGCCAGCAGATGGGTCAGCCTCAAGGAGCCCCACCCTCCTGCACCCCCAGCGTGGGCGCGTGCGCGCGCGCACACACGCACGCGCGCACAAACACACACACACAGAGACACACACACACACACACACACACACACCCCTGGGCCGGGGGAGGGGGCCACAGAGGAAGGAGGAGACAACCCATTGTGGGGTGAGAAGAGTTGAGGGGTTAATGCAGTAGTTCTTAAGCTCTAGGGAATGTGAGAGTCCTTTGGGGGTTTGTTAAAATACATTACATTTCTGGGGCTCTAGGAGATGGGACGTGAGCCAAGGAATCATTATTTACATCAACACCTGCAGGTGACCAAAGTTCATGGCTGCAGAAACACTGCTCTGATGCCGTCCCCTTCTTTTTTTTTTTTTTTGCTGTACGCGGGCCTCTCACTGTTGCGGCCTCTCCCGTTGCGGAGCACAGTCTGCAGACGCGCAGGCTCAGCGACCATGGCTCACGGGCCCAGCCGCCCCGCGGCATGTAGGATCTTCCCAGACCGGGGCACGAACCCGCGTCCCCTGCATCGGCAGGCGGACTCTCAACCACTGCGCCACCAGGGAAGCCCTCCTTCTTGATCTTGACTGTGTGAAGCTGGATTTTGATGAAGTCATAACAATACGATAATTCACCTAGATTCGAGCAGTTCTCAATGGATGTGCACACTTGGGGGAGATTTTTGCCAACATACACAGCTCAGGCACCACCCCAACTCTGTCAAATTAAAATCTCTGGAATTAGGGCCTAGGGATGTGTATTTTTAAAGCTCCCAGGTGATCCTCCTGTGACAATCGAATTAGGGGACAGGTTAACAAACTAAAGTGCTCACCTTCGTGCTGTGAATTGTACACAGTAAAGAAGGAAGAACCACCAATGGATTAGTCATTTGTTTTTGCTTTTACCATGGTTCCCAAATCTAATCAGTTGTTAAGTAGGGCTGTCCTTGATTATAACCATTAGTGAACAAAAGTGTGCTGGCATTTCACACCCGGGAGCTAGTGTCAGCTGCCCTGTTCACAGATAAAACCAATAATCAGGGTCTGTGGTCACAGATAAAACCAATAATTGGGGTCATGGATAATTAAGCATTTATCCTTTTAAGAATACACTTGTAAACAGAAGCATACTCTGTAGATGTAATTATTTCTTGCAGTAAAAAGAAAGCAACATCCAGTCTTAAATAGAGTATGAGTAAAATACACTATCTTTGTGCACAACTCTCCCTTGCATTTAAAACAGATGGCTAATTTGTCATTTATTTGACAGTTTCCTTCATCAAATATTGCATGCCTACAATGTCCAGGGACTATTCTAAGCAGGGAGAATATAGTAGTGAACAAAACAGTCAAAAATTTCAGCCCTCATGGAGCTTACATTTAAACTGGGGGAGAAGATGATAAACAAGATAAAGAAATTAAATATATAGTGTGCTTTGTAAATACTAAAGAGAATCCCTCTGTGCAATAAATATCTTACTGAGAATCTACTGTATTCTGGCATTGTTAAATATACAAAGATATCCCTGCCTTCAAAGAGTATTGTCATCGAGTACAAAACCTATTAAGTGCCTCTCAGGGAAATAATGGTAGTAATTGAATTTACATAGGAAGGAAAGAGCTCCAGAAACTGTATATGCTGTATACTTTACTCTTGCCTTTGATGTTTCTAAGCCTTTTCCATAACGCTCCCTTTTATGCAGTACATACATTATGACTAAAAGCAGCATAGCTGTTTCCTAAAACATGGAGGAAAGATTTGTAAATTAACAGACTGTGCAATTTACTGTGTTATCACATCAAGATACTTATTGATGAGAAATGTAAACTATAAGTGGTCAAATGTGCCTCTGGTACAGTGGCTTTTAGGGTCTGAGTCAGGGCCACAGCATCACCTGGGAACAAGTTAGAAGTGCAAACTCTCCTGTACCCCATCCCACCCAAGCTCCCGAATCAATCTCTGGGTTGAAGCACCACAATCTGTATCTTAACGTGCTGATGAGGAAGAATGACTTGAGTCAGTCAAACACACGTTACTCACTTGTGGATACCAGTCAAGGCAGGTGAAGCAAGCACGTGATTATCCAAGAGGAGAGGTGAGTCCATTAGACCCTAATTCGCTGTTTTTCACTTAATTGGCATCTGCTTCAGACACTAACCAGGGTTGAGGCTTGAGACATCTCCACATCTGGGCTACAAATGTGTATGAGGTAGGTATAGCTGGGTGAAAAAAATCTGCAAACTAAAGATTAGGTCTTGTCGCTAAGTAACAAATAGCTGCACACCTGTCATATGCTTTTAAAGTATCCCGAAGGCTGCACTCTTAGTATTTCAGAAGCTTCTCTGGGTTGATGCCCCCTGTGCTGATAACGCATTTGCTGTTAACCTGGGTCTCTGGTGTTACCGTCTGTGGGCTTGTCTGCCTCTATCTTTATGTGTCTCTCCCTGCTTTTTTCTTTTTGGTTCACCTTTCCACTTTTAGTCTCTTTTCCGTAACAGAGACCTACTATTATTTTGTTCTTATTGATTTATCAATAATTTACTACACTAATGGAAGAGTTTTGCATTCCCTTAATTTTATTTATTGATTTTGTTGGCGTCGCCCCGCGGCAGGTGGGATCCTAGTTCCCCAACCAGGGATTGCCCCCGCGTACCCTGTAGTGGAAGTGGGGAGTCTTAACTACTGGACCGCCAGGGAAGTCCCATTCCCTTAATTTTCAAAGCAAACAAATGGGATATCTGTTATCAAGGGGTAAAAACTAAATGAGATCGCATTGCCTTTAAAGTGATGTTGCCCTTTGAGGTTTTGTGAGGGGGTCTTTTCTTTCCCCTTTTCCCTAGATAGAAAAATCTTTGGGGGAAAATTGTTACAGGGATTATTAGGGTATGGCTAGTCATTTTTTAAGTTATATTTTCTATGAAGTTTGAACCTGGTTCCTCCTTCTTAGTTACAGAAATAAAGGAAATGGTTATATTTCATCGGAAGTGTTAAGACCCAGTTAGTGTGGAAAACCCTCGAGATCACCTTTGCCCTGTGTCCTGTTCCTCCCCCAACACTCTGTCCCCGTCTCTCCAGTCTTTGCAAAGCCTCAGGGACTGACATGGCCTTCTTTCAGGTCATCTATTTTTGCTTTGTTTTTGTGGGTGTGTTTTCATTAAAGTATAACATGCGTACAAAAAAAGGCACAGGTCATAAATATACATTGGGTTGGGTTTTCTCAAAGTGAACTTCCCATGTCATCGCTACCCAGATCAAGAACTGGAACTTGACCAGCATCCAGACACCATTCCTCCTACATGCCCGCCCACCCAGTCACCTCCCCCTCCTCCCCAGGTGAACACAATCCTGAATCCTAAGCCATACACTCATTTTGCCTGTTTGGGGGCTTTGTGTAAGTGGAATCATCCCATATGTATTACTCTGTGTCTGGTGTCCTTAAGTCCACGTTATGTTGGGGAGATTCATCTGTGTGTTGCAAGTAAGTAGCATTCGTTTATTTCATTGCTGTATTATATTTCCATGGTGAGAACACACCACAATTTGTTTATCCACTCTACTGTTGATGAGCATTGGAGTATTTCCAGTTTGGAGATAATACAAGTTCTTGTACATGTCCTTTGGTACATGTATATATGCACTTCTTTTCAGTATATACCTAGGAGTGAAATTGCTTGCATAGGATTTACACATATTCAACTTTAGCAGAGACTGTGAACCAGTTTACCAAAGTGGTTGTAACAAGTACCCACCTGCAGTGGATGAGTTGCTTCCCATCCTTTCTAGCACTTGATATTGTCTTTTTAATTTTAGCTGTTCTGGTAGGCGTATAGTGGTCCCTCTTTGTGGCTTTAATTTGCATTTTCTTGATAACTGATAATGTCGAGCACCAATGTTTAATGGTTTTTAGATATCCTCTTTTGTGAACTTCCTTTCCAGATCTTTGCCCATTTTTCTGTTGGGTTGTCTGTCTTGTTAATTTGTAGAAGTTAGTTATGTATGGAGAGGAGCCCCTTGTTGCATATATGTTTTACATGTATTCTCTTTGTCTTTTGATGAATGGTTCTTAATTTTAATGGGGTTCAATCATTTCCTTTACGATCCTATTAAAGAAACCTCTGCCTCTATCATAAAGATGTTCTTCCATGTTACACTCCAGAATCTTTAGATCTACATTTAAATATACAGCCCATCTGGAATTGATTTTTATGTAAGGTTTGAGGTGGAGTTCAAGATTCATTTTCAGATGTGTGTATATGTGTGTGTGTATGTATGTATGTACGTGTGTGTGTATATATATTGTACATGTATGTATGCATACACTCATATATAATCTCTAGACCATTAGGGTTTTATTTTTTGTTGTATTTTGTTTTGGTTTTTTGCTTATTTTTTTATAATGAACTTTTCTATTAGAATAGTTTTTGATTTCCAGAAAAGTTGCAAAGATAGTACAGAGAGTTCCCATGTACGCTTTACCCATTTTTCCTGTTCTCATCATCTTATGTCACTATAATACTTTTGTCATAGCTAAGGAATCAATGTTGATACATTCTTACGAACTAAAATCCATACTTTATTCAGAGCAGGACCATTAGATTTTGACCAGTGGAAGTGCTAGTGAGGCATGCTTTAAGACCACATCCTGTTAACTTAACCTTCAGTAACAAAGTCCCCTGGAGTGACCTGTCTTTGGTCTCAGCCTAAGCTGGAAAACTCAGCAGGGCTCAAGTGGTGTGACCGTAGGTCCCATGAGATCACTGGGAAGGAAGAATGGAAATCCTGCAGTTAAAGGCCCTCTAGGTTTGTTGTTAGCTTAAACTCTCATCTCTAGTTTATTTAAAATTCTGTCTGAGTTTTAAAGGTACAATGAGTAGTCTTCTCCTTGAGTCCTACAGGACTTTAGTTTTGTAATTTCTAACCAAAGTTTAAAATACATTGGTGATGAACAGTTTTTTATTTTTAATCACCATGCCTAATATTACATCCCCAGGACTTACTTATCTTATAACTAGAAGTTTGTACCTTTTGAACCCTCTTTAGCCATTTCACCCACCCTCCAGCCTCCACCTTTGACCAACTACTCTGTATCTAGGAGTTTGGTTTTCTAATTTTTTGAGGAACCTCCATACTGTTTCCCATAGTGGCTGCACCAATTTACATTCCTACCAACAGTGCACGAGGGTTCCCTGTTTTCCACATCTTTGCTCACACTTGTTATTTCTTATCTTTTTGATAATAGCTATTCTAACAGGTGTGAGGTCTCATTATAGTTTAGATTTGCATTTCCTTGATGTTGAGTGATGTTGAGCATCTTTTCATATACCTGTTGGCCATCTGTATGTCTTCTTTGGGAAAATGTCTATTCAAATTTTCTCCCCAATTTTTTTATTCGGATTGTTTGCTTTTTTTGTTACTAAGTTGTATGAGCTCTTTATATATTTTGGATATTAACCCCTTATCAGATACATGATTTGCACATATTTTCTCCTGTTCAGTAAGTTGCCTTTTTTTTTTTTTTAATATAAATTTATTTATTTATTTATTTGTGGCTGTGTTGGGTCTTCGTTTCTGTGCAAGGGCTTTCTCTAGTTGTGGCAAGCGGGGGCCACTCTTCATCGCAGTGCGCGGGCCTCTCACTGTCGTGGCCTCTCTTGCTGCGGAGCACAGGCTCCAGACGCGCAGGCTCCGTAGTTGTGGCTCACGGGCCCAGTCGCTCCGCGGTACGTGGGATCTTCCTGGACCAGGGCTCGAACCCGTGTCCGCTGCAAGTAAGTTGCCTTTTTATTTTATTGATGGTTTCCTTTGCTACACAGAAGCTTTTTGGTTTGATGTAGTCCCTCTTGTTTATTTTTGCTTTTGTTGCCTTTGCTTTTGGTGTCAAATCCAAAAAATCACTGTCAAGGAGCTTACTTGCCTATGTTTTCTTCTAGCTAGGAGTTTTACGGTTTCAGGTCTTACATTCAAGTCTTTAATCCATCATGAGTTAACTTTTGTGTATGTTGTAAGGTAATGGTCCAGGTTAATCTGATAAACAGCTTTGTAGAGAGTCAATGTTACTGATAGATGCCATGGGGAAGGAGACCCCAAGGTGCCCCTTTGGCCTTGGACGTGAGTGTGTAGAGAGCTCTATGGCTGATCTAGTCTTGTCTCCCCTCTTCAGCTCGGACCTGGGGAATGTCACCGTGACCCTTAGTTCTGAGGAAGGGAGGACAGAGAGCCCTTGATACCTCCAGACCTTTTACTGCCGGCTCCCCTCTACGACCTGCCTCTTCTAGACTTCACCGTCACAAACTTCAGCGGTGCTAGCATACTTCAAAGTGTCCCTGACTGTCTTAACTGTTTTTACTTTTCCACTTAAAGTGCAGAATAAGCCCCAGTCACCATCTTTCACTTTGACAGCAGACATTTAAATTAAAGCGAGAAAGCAAGGAAGGCCAGCCAGCCCCATTAATATTTTATGAAATATTCATTGTTCTTTAACCTGGCCATAACCCCTGTCCTGGACGACGCTTTTATAGCTGACATACTGACCCCAGGATGCACACACGCACACGCGCCGTTTTGTCTCTGTCCTGCTTCTCTTCAGTACCCTGAGCTCCCGACACTCTGCCAGCCCAGTTGTCTTCACCAGTGCCAGAAGTTCACCAAAAGAAGAACTGCATCCTGCCACCTCCTCGCAGCTCGTTCCTTCCTTCTCATCTTCCTCCTCCTCCGGTCCTAGGACTTTCTACCCTCGCCAGGGCGCTACTAGCAAGTACCTAATTGGATGGAAGAAACCCGAAGGAACCATAAACTCTGTGGGATTTATGGACACAAGAAAGTAAGGATTCTTTTGCTTCTCTTGCTGGTTTTTTTTTGTTTGTTTTGTTTTTTGTTTTGTTTTTTGCGGTACGCAGGCCTCTCACTGTTGTGGCCCCTCCCATTGCGGAGCACAGGCTCCGGAAGCGCAGGCTCAGCGGCCATGGCTCACGGGCCCAGCCGCTCCGCGGCATGTGGGATCCTCCCGGACCGGGGCACGAACCCGTGTCCCCTGCATCGGCAGGCGGACTCTCACCCACTGTGCCACCAGGGAAGCCCTCTTGCTGGGTATTTTGCTTTTAACATGACAGAGAACAGAAAAGCTTGGGGCAATTTCCTACAAGAGAGGAGGCCGGGCTAGGGGCTAGGAAGAGGGTGGTTTGGTAGGGAGATTTTTTTTTTTTTCCCCTAAGTGAAACTTGTCTTAAATTGTTTCTCTGACACATTCCTTAAATAAGATAGATTGCAAAACATTCAGATTTGAGAATCTTAAGTCTCCTAGGAAAGAGTATGTCTGAAGAACAAACTTCAGAATAATCGTCCCTCTGGTGCTAAGACCACACTTGTCCCTTTGATGCTATTAATCACAGCCTTCCCATGCAATTCCTAAATGGGCCAGGAGGCACCAGAGGGACTGTTAGAAAGTAAGTGACCACCTCTGAACATAAAGAACTTTTTGACAAAAAAAATAAACGATTCAGTCAATGACTTTGTTTTTGTTTGTACCAGGATTGCATTTGGGCTTCATACCCTGTGGGCTTTTATTAATAAGTCTGTCGCTAATTTTGACTTAATGTAGTTAATAGTTTCCTATGAAAGAGTGATTTATTCTTCAGGCTTTTTATTTTGTATTTCAAATTGGTCTTGTTTCTCTAACAAGCATTTATCTGAGTAGATTCTAATGTAATTGAACAGAAGTGATTCTCCTTTTCTCTCCTTTAATAGCTGTCCATTGACTTACCTCTTTCAGAGCCCATTGTGCCCTTGAGTCAACCTTGTCGACTTAACTTCTACCCTCTCTTCCTCTTCTTTCAAGGCGTCATCAGAGTGATGGCAATGAAATAGCCCACACCAGGCTGCGTGCCTCAACCAGGGACCTCCGGGCATCCCCAAAGCCAACCTCCAAGTCCACCATTGAGGAGGATCTCAAGAAACTCATCAATCTGGAAAGCCCAACTCCTGAATCCCAGAAGAACTTTAAGGTACAGGGTAGAACTTGGGGTAAATAGCAGTTAGAGAGAGACCAAACGGGGCAGTTGTACCCTCCAGGAAGTGGTGGTTCCAGGCTCCTCTTCATCAGACCCCACTTCCCGCCATCAGCTGACCGTCCCAGTAATTGGTTCACATGTTTTCCAGATGCTCTGTCCCTGCAGCCACGTCTCTTGAGTCGTGTTTATATTAACCTGTCCCTACCCCCATGGCTTTTTTCTTCCAGTGTATCCTACTTACAGTGCACAGGCTACACTTTCTTGACATTATTACTCAGATGACATTGCTTCTCAGAACTCTGCAGAGACACCCATGGCTCCCTTGTCAGACAGAAAGTTTTCTGAAAGGGCTTTAGCGCTTTCTGTCCGAAGGGTCCTCGTCCTCCTTCCACAGTAGCCCCCAGTGTGTTTCCTGCCCTGGAAGTGTCCACGGCACCCTGCACTCTGGCCTTGCCTCTGCCCCCTGCCCCTGGCCAGGCAGACCTACCAGCCACACACTGCATGCTGTTTAGTCCAGCAAACATAAGTCTGCACGTTTACCTTCAGAACTTCCCAGATTCTCTTCACTTCGTAAAGCCTTCTCTCCACTCTCAGAATTCCAGACTAGAAATGCCTTCTCTGGAACCCAGCCACCCTCCCCGTCAAGTCCCGAGAACTTGCTCAGAGTTGGTGGGTATGTTGGTGGCCAGACCCCTGCATGACCACGAGGAAGGGTTTGTTCTGCTCCCCTCAGCTTGGGGACCCTTGAAGCCCACCTAAGGCTCTCTGCTTTCTTGTCCTCTAAAATGTGCAGTCTCACGCTCCCAGGCTCAGAGCTAGTGTTGGCTTAGCTGGGCCCAAAGATATTTCACGCCAAGCGTTTGGTATTCCTGTCTGCAGTGTACCGGGTGGCCCCAAGAGAAGGGAGTCCACCCCCCAGAAGGTCATGGCTACAAACTTTAATGTTTTCTGTTCTCTGTGTTCTTAGTTAAATGATTTGTAGTCTCTTGGAAGTGACTAGAAAGCTTAATTTAAGAAGACCTTTGAGAACTGATTGAAAATGGAAGCTGACCTATTCCCTTAACCACTCACCATCCTCAGACTGTGATCAGAGGGTGAGAGACACGCTCAGCTGGATGAGCTGTGTGGCCTTGTCTCATCCAGGCTTTCTCGTCACCATTCTAGTTTATGTGCACACGTACATGCCTCTGTGTATGCGTGTGCCACACGTGTGTGTGCATCTTCCTTCAGACAGGTCAGATGTACCTCCTAAACTTACAAATCAACATTTACAGAGATGAAATGTGCTCCAGAGACCATTCTGGAGTTTTGCTGAGAAATCAATGAGTTATAAACATTAACATCATAAATCATTTTAAAGACTTGCCATTCTGGACTTCTGTAATTTCTATTTTATAAGCCAGCGCTTGACAGTTCTGACTCATCACCCAGGGCACAAATGGTTTCCTTAGCAACCTTGCAAAAGATAGTACTTGAAACTTCTTTCTTTATCCATCAAAAACCAAAGAGGTATATTAAAATTTTTAACTACCAGTTTCAAAACAAAAATTATTTCAGATTTTTCCTTTGAGGTTAGAGGAAAATAAAACCTGCCCTGAAAGGAATCTTTCCACCAATTCTTAGTTTAACATTTTTGGAAAGGAGCAAGCTCAGAGCTTTCATCCTTTTGATTTACTCATGCAGTGGAAATAATTGAAAGCAAATGTCTGTCTTGCCCTTATTCAGGCCTTGGCTTTTATTTCCAAAGTGAATTACTTTAACATTCCTTTTTGAAATAGGAATGCACATTCTTTATGTTGTGACTATATTACCGTGAGACCCTCTGCAAAGAAAATGCTTCTGCTGGCTAAACTATTATGGTGAAAAGGCTGGAAGCAGGAGCTGGAAATACGCTCTGTTTTCTCTCTCGTTTCATCCTTTTTGGTTTGGTTTCAGATGAGTTCAGCTAAGTAGCTCTGTGTGTCTTGTGAGACTCATCATCTGAATGGCCGTGCCTCTGCTGTGTCAGTAAGACTAACATGCCCTTGCGAGGTCTTCCAGGCCATGCCTGGCTCAAGGCTCCGAGCCACTGCATCAGGCTTCAGGGTACAAGGAGTAGCTTGCTTTGGGCTGTGATACTTGGAAACCACTCACGCCACATTGGCTTTCTCACATAGCAAGTGCTACCAGTGAGCCATCATGAATAGCAAATGACGGGGTTATTCCCCGGCTCGTTTGCCAGCAGAGTGAGATATCTGCTGCAGGACGTGGCAGGGCTCTGCTGGGCAGGCTGGAGCTGAGAGGTGGGTGGCTGCAGGGCCCCGCGCAGCTGCTGTGGAACTCGTATCTCAAGGAAAAGGGCAGAGCTATTAACGTTGTATGAACCCTCATTGGCAGGCAGAGCTGGGATCACTGTATTCTCCCCGAGGGCTGCATGAGTCTGGCAAGTGAACAGACAGTAAGTAGTGCAAACTGAGAGCCTTGCTCTCCAGCCAGTACTCTCAGATACAGACCAAAGGAAGAGGCTTCATGCGGCTCTAGTGTTTAGGAAGAGCCGATACTCGCTTATTGCAAGTGCGGGTAACCCGTTTCACTGAGAGCCAGGAGGAGTGAAAAGAGTGAGGAGGGGAAGGAGACGGACCTGAAGCAAGACGCCCCCTCTCTAGGCCTTGCTTCTCAGCTTTGAAACAAAAGACCAGACTAGATCAATGGTGCCCAAATGATTTTAAAGTTCAGGAACCCTTTTCTTCCTAATACAGTTAGTTACACATGGCAGCCCAACATGTAGAACTAAGAAAGCAGAACTTCTCCAAGGGGAGGGGTGGGGTGCCTTGGGCTCTTGGGTCCCACCTGAACATCTCCTCTCCCCAGGCAGTGATGCTGGGAGGAACCCTTAGGGCTCCTTGGAACACAGTTGAGATCCCCCTTCCTGGTGCTCTCTAAAATCCCTTCCAAGTCTGCCACCCATTGTATTGTGGTTCTTTCCCAGGGTGTGGCAGCACAGGGCAGCACCACTCAGCGATCTCAGGTATGACCTGCAAGGAAGACAGAGGGTGCCCTAGGGGACTGAATAGGTGCACATACCTTTAAGACTGGAGTTGAAGAGGGCTGGGGTCAGGAGCCGTCCCAACGTGCTTGGCCCAGGCTAGGTCCTACTATTTTTTAACGGATAGAAAGCATCTAGGTAGATTGCTTCCTTCCATCTCCTCCCCTGCCTCCCTTTAGTGCAGGATGTTATAACTTTGAATAAATCTCACTGCTCAAAGGATCTCTTCAAGGTAGCTGTTTACTACCTTGAAGTATATTAACATTTCCCAAAGAGGCTGAAACTAGAACTGGTGGAAAATCTCTCTCCTGTAAAACCATCAGGGTGGGGATAGTCACTGGAAAAGGAAGTCCCTTTGCCAAACCCAGATGTGCTAAAAATGATTGAGAGCAGTTTTTGAATAGAGAGATCTGAAATCTGGTCTAGTAGGCAGGAGCCTTATGTGACAGTCCTAGAACCTTGCAGGTGGAGGGAGGTGACTTTTTTTGTGGTACGCGGGCCTCTCACTGTTGTGGCCTCTCCCGTTGCGGAGCACAGGCTCCAGACACACAGGCTCAGCGGCCATGGCTCACGGGCCCAGCCGCTCCGCGGCACGTGGGATCCTCCCGGACCGGGGCACGAACCCGCGTCCCCTGCATCGGCAGGCGGACTCTCAACGACTGCGCCACCAGGGAAGCCCTTTTTTTTTTTTTTTTAATTTACAATTAGCAAGCCATTTAACCTCTCTAATGCCCACTCTTCTGTGTGAAGTGAGAAGGGAAATCATTTCCATACCAAGTCGCCTCCCACTTAAAGACTCACAAAGCATTTATCACAACAGCTTAGTTTTCAAGGTAAGCACGTATGTACTTTGGGCTTAACTCATTGTGAATTTTAAAAAGTGAACACAGTTGGCTACACCTGGGGCTCATTTACAATGCATTTGATTAGTAATTTTTTCATATTTATGCTGCAGCTGTGCATACCACACTGTGGGTAGCTTTGACTTGATCAACCCTTGGCTTGTTGGACCGGAAGCATGTTAGACCTCAGAACCCATGAATGAGTCTGAGCATCAGATCTGTTCTCAGCCTCCTAGATGGAGGCATTGCCATATCATTCTCTCTCTATCCCTTCAAAGTGTCATGGAAAGTTTCACAGTGGCTTCCTGCCAGCAGTGACACAGCCCTCCTACTCACATCCTCACCTGTTCTCCAAATTGTTCTCCCTGCCAAGGTGAACCGTTAACTAAGAAGAACTAAATAAGGATAACTCTGTTTTTTGTTGTTGTTGTTTTTGTTTTGTTTTTTTGCGGTACGCGGGCCTCTCACTGTTGTGGCCTCTCCCGTTGCGGAGCACAGGCTCCGGACACGCAGGCTCAGTGGCCATGGCTCACGGACCCAGCCGCTCCGCAGTATGTGGGATCTTCCCGGACCGGGGCACGAACCCGCATCCCCTGCATCGGCAGGCGGTCTCTCAACCACTGCGCCACCAGGGAAGCCCCAGGATAACTCTGTTAATGGACCGCATACTCTGTTGGCTTGCAGGATGCTGGATATTTCAATATCGTTAACGTGTCTGTTTTTTCTCCATGAATGGAATTCTCAAAAGCTTGCTATTTGTAGAAAAATCTCAAATAAAAATCAAATCTGGTCACAAAGGCAAAAGACATTAACAAGAGATACAGCTATTAGAGCTTTTGTCATTTATATATAACTGTATAAATACTTATCACTTATAAAGATGACTTCCCTATTTTTATTTCACGAATAGAAATCCATCTAAAAAAATAAATTATCTCCCAAGCTCATTAAATATAATATTAGTAGTTAATGCTTTCAAAAGCCACCTATTATTTGGGTGAATATATTGTGATGATCAAAGGCTCTTGTTGCCTGGCAAACATGCAATCGCTTGACAAGCTTCTGAGGATACCTTCCCGGCACCATGGCTGTTTCGCTGGGGACCGTAACAATATTTCGTAACACCACTGATAACGTACTGTTGTGCTCAGTCCAGTGTTTCATGGAATCCTCATAATAATCCTGAGAGGTGAACCCCATTTCATAGACGAGGAACTGGGCTCAGAGCAATAACATGATTTGGTCAAAGACACGGGATTCAAATAAAACCCATATTTGTCTGATCCTAAAGTCTTGTTAACCATGACACGATAGTGATGAATCTGCTTAATGCCACATCTGGATTTTGTACTGAGCACTGATCAGCTGCAGCCAGCATGCTGGGCTGTGAGGATGCGGCGCCCGGAACTCCTGTTTTAGCCCTTAAGGATGTAGACAATGATGGTGGACCTTGAGGCTTCCCTGTTGGGCTCCAGGATCTGAAAGGTTGTGTCTACCAGAGTGATTTTGTTAACGCACCCATCCTCCGCCCCCGGTCTTGGGTGTGTGACCCAGAAGATTGACTTTCTGTTGTCTTGACTCTGTTTTTCAGTTCCACGCGCTCTCCTCTCCTCAGTCTCCCTTTCCCACCACTCCCACCTCAAGGCGGGCCTTGCACAGAACGCTGTCCGATGAGAGTATTTACAGCGGCCAGAGGGAGCACTTTTTCACCTCAAGGGCTTCGCTTCTGGACCAAGCCCTGCCCAACGATGTCCTCTTCAGTAGCACCTACCCTTCTCTCCCCAAGTCTCTTCCATTGCGGAGGCCTTCTTACACCTTGGGAATGAAGTCGTTGCACGGTAAGTGTGTCTTCAGCTGCAGCTGAACAGCCCTGCTGATGATGGCCAGTGTCCGCAGACGCTTGCCACTCGGTTTGCTCAAGAATGAGAATTACAGGAAGTCCTGCTTGCTTGCTCCGATTATCTGGGCTCACCACCCCTCCCTCATTCAGCCTCTCACCTGGAACCCCAGACCACAGGCATTGAGCCTCACCAGACCGCAAGAGTCATCTAGGATGCTTGGTTTATTTTTTTCCAGTTGAGGTGTAATTGACATATAACATTATATTAGTTTCAGATTAAGATTTACTTTTGTAGCAGCTTTCAAATATGCAGTACAGTATTAACAATCGTCGCCATGCTGTATATCCCCATGACTCATTTATTTTATAACTGGAAATTTGTACCTTTGACTCCCTCCAGCATCTTTCACTACCCCCACCCTACTTCTGGCAACCACCAGTCTGTTATCTGTATCTATGAGCTCCAATTTTTTTTTTTTTAGATTTCACATATAAGTGAGATGGATCATACAGTATTTGTCTTTCTCTGACATTTTTCAATTAGCACAGTGCCCTCAAGGTCCAGCCGTGTTGTTGCAAATGGCAACATTTCATTCTTTTTTAAATTAATTTATATTGGAGCATAGTTAATTTACAATGTTGGGTTAGTTTCTGCTGTACAGCAAAGTGAATCACTTCTACATATACATATATCCACTCTTTTTTAGATTATTTTCCCATATAGGTCATTACAGAGTATTGGATAGAGTTCCCCGTGCTATACAATAGGTTCTTAGTAGTTATCTATTTTATATATAGTAGTATGTATATGTCAATCCCAATCTCCCAATTTATCCCTCTTCCTCCTTTTCCCCCTGGTAATCATAAGTTTGTTTTCTACATCTATGACTCTAAATTTTCATTCCTTTTTTATGGCAGAATAATATTCCATTGTGTGTGTGTCCACATTTTCTTTATCCATTCATCCATCAGTGGACACTAAGGTGGCTTCCATGTCTTGGCTATTGTAAATATGCTGCAGTGAACGTGGGGGTGCACATATCTTTTTGAGTTAGTGTTTTCTATTTCCTTGGTTAAATACCCAGAAGTAGAATTGGTGGATCATATGGTAATTCTATTTTTAATTTTTTGAGGACCCTCCATACTGTTTTCCATAGTGGTTGCACCAATTTACATTCCCATGAACAGTGCACAAGGGCTCCCTTTTCTCTACATTCTTACCAACAATTGTTATTTGTTGTCTTTTTGATAATAGCCATTCAACAGTTATGAGATAACATCTCAATAGGTTTCGATTTGCATTTCCTGGATGATGAGTGATGTTGACCATCTTTTCATATACCTGTTGGCCATCTGTACGTCTTCTTTGGGAACACGTCTATTCAAATCTTCTACCCATTTTTTACTCGGATTGTTTGCTTTTTTGCTATTGAGTTGTATGAGTTCTTTACATATTTCGGATATTAACCCCTTATCAGATATGTGATTTGCAAATATCTTCTCCCATTTGGTAGGTAGCCTTTTCATTTTTTTGATGGTTTCCTTTGCTGCATAGAAGCTTTCTAGTTTGATGTAGTACCACTTGTTTATTTTTCCTTTTGTTGCTTTTGGTGTCAGAACCAAAAAATCATCACCGAGACTTATGTCAAGGAGCTTACCATGTATGTTTTCTTCTAGGATTTTTATGGTTTCAGGTGTTACACTCAAGTCTTTAATACATTATGAGTTAACTTTTGCATATGGTGTAAAATAGTGGTCCACATTCATTCTTTTGCATGTAGCTGTCCAGTTTTCCCAACACCATTTATTAAAAAGATTGTCCTTTCCCCATTGTATATTCTTTCCTCCTTTGTCATAAATTTATTGATCATATATGTGTGGGTTTATTTCTGGGCTCTCTATTCTGTTTCATTGATGTGTGTGTCTATTTTTATGCCAATACCATACTGTTTTATTGTACCTCTGTAATAAAATTTGAAATCAGGAAGCATGATGCCTCCAGTTTTTTGGTTCTTCTCAACACTGATTTGGCTATTCAGGGTCTCTTGTGGTTCCGTACAAATGTTAAGATTGTTTATTCTATTTCTGTAAAATATGCCATGGGAATTTTGATAGGGATTGCTTTGAATATGTTGATGGCTTCGGTGGTATGGACATTTTAACAGTATTCTTCTAATCCGTGAGCACTGAATGTCTTCATTTATTTGTGTCTTCGTCAGTTTTTTCATTAATGTCTTGTATTTTTCAGTGTACAGGTCTTTTACCTCCTTGGTTAAATTTATTCCTAGGTGTTTTATTCTTTTTTGTATATGGGATTTTCTTAATATATCCTTTTGATAGCTTGTTGTTAGTGAATAGAAACAACAGGTTTTTTTGTATTGATGGTGTGTCTTACAACTTTCCTGAATTCTTTGATTAGTTCTAATAGTTTTTTGGTGGAGTCTTTAAGGTTTTCTGTATATGACATGTTATCTGCAAATAGTGACAGTTTTACTCCTTTTCTGATTTGGATGCCTTTTATTTATTTTTCTTGCCTAACTGCTCTGGGTAGGACTTCCAATACTTTGTTGAACAAAAGTGGTGAGAGTGGGCATCCTGTCTTGTTCCTGACCTTAGAGCTTTCAGCTTTTCAAAGTTGAGTATGGCATCACCTGTGGGCTTGTGATATATGGTTTTTATTATGATGAGGTATGTTCCCTCAATACTCACTTTGTTCAGAGTTTTTATCATAAATGGATGTTGAAAATGTAAAATGCTTTTTCTGCGTTTATTGAGATGATTATATGATTTTTATATTTCATTTTGTTAATGTGGTTTTTCACATTGATGAACCATCCTTACATCCCTGGAATGAAACCCACTTGAACATGGTATATGATCCTCTTAACATATTGTTGAATTAGGTTTGCTAATATTTTGTTGAGGGGTTTTGCATCCATGTTTTTAGGGATATTGGCCTATAATTTTCTTTTCTTGTGGCATCCTTGTCTGGTTTCCATATCAGGGTTATGCTGGCCTTGTAAAATGTGTTTGGAAGGGTTCCCTCCTCTTCTATTTTTCTGGAAGAGTTTGAGAAGGAATGGTATTAAATCTCCTTTGAATGTTTGGTAGAATTCATCAGTAAAGCTGTCTGAGTCCTGACTTCCATTGTTGGGAGATTTATGATTACTGATTCCATCTCCTTACTAGTAATTTGTCTGTTCAGATCTTCTATTTCTTCATGATTCAGTCTTGGTAGTTGTGTGTTCCATTTCTTTGAAGTTGTCCAGTTTGTTGGCATATGACTGTTTATAGTATCTTATGATCCCTTGTATTTCTGTGGTATCAGATGTAACATCTCCTCTTTGATTTCTGATTTTGAGTCCTCTCTTTTTTTCCTGAGTGTAGCGAAAGGTTTATCAATTTCGTTTATTTTTTTTTTTCAAAGAACCAGCTCTTAGTTTCATTGACCTTTTCTGTTCTCTTTTTAGTCTTTCATTTATTTTGCTCTGATCTTTGTTATTTCCTTCCTTCTGCTAATTGTGGGCTTCAATTCTTCTTTTCCTAGTTTCTTGAGAAGTAAAATTTGGTTTTTTGAGACCATTCTCATTCCTTGATGTAGGCATTTATTGTTATGAACTTCCCTCTTAGAATTGCTTTTGCTGCATCCCATAGTTTGGTATGTTGTATTTCCATTTTCAATTGTCTCAAAGTATTTTTTAAGTTTCTCTTGCTTTCTTCTTAGATCCATCGGTTGTTCAGTAGCATGTTGTTTGTTTAATCTCTACCTATTTGTGAATTTTCCAGTTTTCTCCTGTAATCAATTTCTGGTACATACCACTGTGGTCAGAAGAGATGTTTGATATGGTTTTAATCTTTTTAAATTTAGTTAAGACTTGCTGTGGCCTAACATATGGTCTATCCTGGAGAATATCCCATATGCACCTGAGAAGAATGTGCATTCTTTTGCTTTTGAATGGAATGTTCTGTATTTCTGTTAAGACCATCAGTCTAACATGTCATTTAAGGCCAATGTTTCTTTATTGTTTTTTTGTCTGGGTGAGCTATCATTTGTTGAAAGTGATGTATTAAAGTCCCCTGTTGTTGTTGTATTCCTGTCTGTTCTCCCTTGAGGTCTATTAATATTTGCTTTATATAATTAGGTGCTCCTAGGTTATGTGCACAAATATTTACAAATGTTATATTCTGTTGTTGAATAACCACTTTAGTATTATGTCATGATCTTTGTCTCTTACTACAGTCTTTGTCTTAAAGTCTATTTCATCTGATGTAAGTATAGCTACCCCAGCTTTCTTCTGGTTTCCTTCTGCATGGATTATCTTTTTCCATCCCTTTGTGTGTGTCCTTACATGTGAAGTGAATCTCTTGAAGCAACAATTAGATATATATTTTTTATCCAATCACTCTGTATCTTTTAATTGAAGAATTTAGTTTGTTTACATTTAAAGTAATTATCGGTAACTATGTACTTGTACCATTTTGTTGTTTTCTGGATGCCTGTAGTTCCTCTGATCCTTTCTTCTTCTTTACTGTCTTCCTTTGTGGTTTGATGACTTTCTTTAGTGGCATGCTTTGGTTTCTTTATCTTTTTTGTATATACTATAGAGTTTTGGTTTGTGGTTACCATGAGGCTTACTTAAAACAACTTATAACAGTCTGTTTTAAGTTGAGAACAACTTAAATTTGAACACATTCTAAAGCTCTAACTTTTACTCCCCACTCCATTTCATGTTTTTATGTAAAATTTACATCTTTTTATCTTGCATATCCCTTAATTTATTACAGTTATAGTTATTTTTACTACTTTTGTCTTTTAACCTTCATACTAGCTTTACAAGTGGTCAGTTGACCACCTTTAGTATATATTTACCTTTTCCAGTGAGATACATACTTGAATATGTTTTCTTATTACTAATTAGCACTCTTTCTCTAAAGAAGTCCCTTTAACTATTCTTGTAAGACCAGTGTAATAATGAACTTCCTTAGCTTTTGCTTATCTGAAAAACTCTTATTTCTCCTTCAATTCTGAATTGACAGCTTTGCCAGGTAGAGTATTCTTTGTTGGCAGTTTTTTCCTTTCAGCACTTTGAATATATCATGCGGCTCCCCTCTGGCTTGCAAAGTTCCTCCTGAAAAATGTGCTGATAGTCTAACGGGGGGTTCCCTTCTGTGTAACAAGTTGTTCTTTTCTTCCTGCTTTTAAGATTCTCTCCTTCTCTTTTTTTTTTATTAATTTATTTATTTATTTTTGGTTAGGTTGGGTTTTTGTTGCTGCGTGCGGGCTTTCTCTAGTTGCGGTGCACAGGCTTCTCATTGTGGTGGCTTCTCTTGCTGCAGAGCACGGCCTCTAGGCACACGGGCTTCAGTGGTTGTGGCTCGCAGGCTCAGTAGTTGTGGCACACGGGCTTAGTTGCTCCGCGACATGTGGGATCTTCCCAGACCAGGGCTCGAACCCGTGTCCCCTGCATTGGCAGGCAGATTCTTAACCACTGCACCACCAGGGAAGTCCCTCTCCTTCTCTTTAACTGTTGGCATTTTAATTATGTGTTTTGGTGTGGTTTTTTTCGGGTTCATCTTTTTTGGAACTCTCTGGACTTCATGGATCTAGATAACTGTTTCCTTCCCTTGGTTAAGGAAGTTTTCAGCCATTATTTCTTCAAATAAGTTTTCTGCCCTTTCTCTCTTCTCCTCCTGGGACCCCTATAATGTGAATGTTGGTACGCTTGATGTTGCCCCATGTGTCCCTTAAGCTTTCTTCCCTGTTTTTCATTCTTTTTTCTTTTTGCCTCTCTGATTGACTGAATTCCTCTACCCTATGTTAGACTTCACCAATCCTTTCTTCTGCTTCATCTAGTCTGCTGTTGAGCCCCTCTAGTGTATTTTTCAGTTCAGTTACTGTATTCTTCAGCTCTGTGACTTCTGTTTGGTACTCTCTTTTACGTTCTGTGTCTTTGTGGAAGTTCTCACCGTGTTCATCCTTTCTTGTCTCAAGCTTCGTGAACATCTTTATGGCCATCATTTTTAACTCTTTATCTGGTAAGTTACTTATCTTCATTTCATTGAGAATTTTTCCTGAGATTTTTCTTGTGTTTTTCATTTGGAACATTTTCCTTTGTTTCTTCATCTTCCTTGATGCTGTGTTTGTTTCTACGTATTAGGTAAAACAGCCACCTCTCCCAGCTTTGATCGAGTGGCCTCACGTAGAGGATGAATCGTGTCTTCCTACCCTGCCCTAGCTCTTGGTTGTCTCTCAAACTTTTGTGATTGTCCAAGCAGCCTAGTTTATTTTTAAGAGCCTCCGGTAGCTGAGGGTGTGACAAGACCTGTCAGTGTCTCCAAGGGATGGATCTCAGTCATCACTTAGATTCAGTCATCACTTAGGTCTCAGTCATCACTTAGATTGGAAACCGGAATCTCAGGCAGCAGCTTTTAAAGTATGCACATATGTACAGTCCTATGGGACCACAAGTATAAGCACCACCCCCCACCACCACCACCAGTGACCTGGAGGTGTCTGCCGGGTGGCAGTCATAAGTACTGGGACACCACATGTATGTATAAGCGCCTTTCTGGAGATGCCTATGAGCTGGAGTGAGGCAGATGGAGAACACAAAGATTGCGTCCACAGGCCTCTGTTCCCTGAGAGCATCTTGTAGGCCTCTAAATGTGCCAGAACAGAAGGCTATGCCTGTGGCCAAAGCTCCAGGACAAGCGAATAGGACTCTTTCACAGAAAGACTGGGGTGTGTTTCAGTCTGCTGCCTGGCAGTGCCCTGGGGGGGTGGTAGCCTGCCAAGAGCTGCCTCTTCAGGTGTTAGAGTCCCATGGGACCCAGAAACATGAGCTCCTCTTGGGCTCCAGAGCCCAAGGGGCAGCCACTGTGCAGCAGCCACAAAACTGGGGCTCCTGATGTGGTAAGAGCTCTCCCTTGGGCTGCTTGTTCAAAATAGAGATTTGCAGACCTCACCCAAGACCTGCTGAATTTGAATACAAAAGTCTGGTTTGTATTGTATTTTTTACCAAACATCCCAGCTGCTGTTAGGATTGGGCACATTTGGCTGACACCAGATTAGTTACTTCTTAGAGAATGTTATCCACTGGCTTCCCTGAGCCACAGCATTGTTCTGTCTTTCCCAGCTATGAGAATATTAGCTGTGGTGTCGGCCAGTCACTTGTTGACTCATTCGTTCATTGAGTGAGTGAGTATTATTTAGGAAAAGGCTTATTGATGCCGGGCACCTCCGTATTCTTCCCTTTGATTCATAAATGCCTTGTTCCTCCATCACCTTACTTGATCCCAGTTTTATTAAGGGCCATATTCAGGGACCAAAAAAAATTGCTTTTTTTCTTTCTCCTCTGTCCAGCTCCATTCCAGGGTTCTGCAGCTACCCTCCCACTATTGCCCAGCACAGCAGATACCTATTATGGAAGCTGTGTGCCTGCTTATCATACAGGTGGCTGTAACCCCACCTCCCTTCTGCCCTTTTTCCTTCAGGGAACTCTGCAGCTTTATCTCTCTCTATGTCCATTTATACCCAATTTCTTTTCCTTCTGCTTCTTCTCTGAAGCAGTGTTTTCTTTAAATCTCCTGCCTTCCTACTTTGCTTTCTCCCTGCATCTTTTCTGAGCTTTCAACCCACTCCCATGACTGTTGCTCCATCATCTCCATCCTGCTTCCTACACAGTTCCCTTCTCCCCTTCTCCCCTGTGGCAGACATCACTCAAGAATCACATCAGCTTCCCCCTCCTCCCTCTTTATAAGAGGTCCAACTATGGCTTGAACCTGATTTCTCTTTGCCCTGAAAGGTCACTGTCTATGAACCAAGGCTGACACATGAAATGACCACTTTTTACCATCTGGACTCTAGAAACCACCTCCTAGTTGTGCCCTAAATAGTAGCCTTTTTTCCTCCCCTTCTCTCCCTGCATTGGGACCACTCTCCCTGCACTCCATTCCTCTTACAAGTACTTCCTGCCTACCTTGAATGTTTCTTTCACGTCCCCATTTTTTTTAACCTTTATAGGGATAAAAATAAACCCTCTGTGAAAGCCTGTCTGCATGTGTCATGTCACAGTAGGCCCTGCCTTCTGGAAGCTCACATACTAAGAGAACAGCCTGGAAATCTGCCCCCCTCACACCTTCCCTGTGAAGCCTGTGGCTGAAGGCCTAGCACCGAGGGAGGGGAGGAGCGGGCCACCCTCTCCCAGCTCCTTCCATCACCTCTTCTTGCTTTCCTAAAAGTCAGGCAAGCAGCCACAGTGATCCCACGCCCTAAACTGAGCAGTTCTTGGGGGGCTGATCCCTACGCCTTGGCCTCGTTGGTGTGACCACCACTGAGATACTGAGATGTGTTTGGGGAATGGGCGGCTTCTTTTTTTCCAAGTGGAAATTTGGGCCCCAGAGATAAAAGGGCAGAAGGGTGGTTGTGTGTAACACGCAAAATCGTCTGTTCCAAAGAATCTGAAAACGAAAAAAAAATATATATGTACTGAATCATTTTGCTGTACATCAGAAACTAACCCAACATTGTAAATCATTCCAACTACTTACCCTTGGTGGGAGCAAGTTTAAATACAACTGAGCCTTTAATATCAGGCAACATTTGTTGATGTCCATTTACTCATAATTTTGCTAATGTTAAGCACATTAATAACTAGTAACTGCACTTCAGACCAGTTCTTTACGTAATTTGAAAGGGAAAGCAAGCACTGAATGTTCTCTGGTTTATAGGCTATGATAATTGACAAAACTTTTTAATTCACAGTTATTTCCAGGGTCGCTTAGAGATTTTAACTGAGAAGTTCACTTTCAGTTTTGTGTTTGCATGAGTTTTAGTGTTACAGTCACATTGTGCGGGTGACCCTTCTCATGGAGACACATGCTCTGCTCTCGTTTCTGCCCCATCGAGAGCATCTTCGTTTCCTGAGCTACGTTTCCCTCTCTCCTCCACGTATATGAACCTGAGCGGTAGCAGCACGCCCTCCACTGCACAGAGGGGCTCATTTCACCCATTCCTCCCGTCCCCAGGATAAGCAGAGATGAGCTGTTACTGTAGTTTAATATTTGTATTTTAAAAAATTGTCACCTTAGAAGGGGCTTGGGATGTTGGGCTGCTGTAAATCGAAAACTGTACAGGTTTCTGGTAATTGACTATATTGCTGAACTGAATGAATAAGCATTTTCAGAACTCTAATGGAAAACTGATGAATTCATAAGAGTGCTAACAAAAGATCAAGATGAAAAAAAAATTAATCACATGGGACTGAGTGAACTGATGAGGATGATTATAATTTCTGTGACTTTCTGTTTGAATTAAAAAAAAAAACAAAATGATCTTCCCAATGAACAAAGTTTACTACATCACTTCCCAGCTGAGTATCTCTCAGTGTCTTTTTGTCCTCACTGGAAGTATGATTCTTGTTGTGCTGGTAAACGTTTAACAATCAGCTCCTGGAAGGAGGCACAGGCCCTGACTTGCAGCACTTGTCAGTTATTGTGGGGTAGATATACTCCTACCTCAGCTGATTTCAGGTTACCAAAGTGATGTCACTGAAAGCAAACTGGGAAGAGATGTATACAGATACACTTCTGTATAGAGTTTCCACCATATAGATACCTCCACAACATAGAAAATAGCAAAAAAAATGTAATCAACCAGTGATGAGTCTTGAGTACCATCTTTTTAAAATATGATTTATTTTATTTTATTTATTTTATTTATTTATTAAGTTTACATAATTGAATTTTTTTTAAGTTTTTTTGATGTGGACCATTTCTTTTTGTCTTTCTACATTTTTACACTTAAGATTATAACCCTATAAACTCATTTATCAACTATCTTCCTTTTCTATATTATTCTTGGCACTCAACTAAGACTGCCGAAGTCTATCGTACCTTGTATTTTTACGTTCTCAAATAAGAACTTAAGATTATAAGATGTGCGTTAAAAAAACAAAGAAAACTGATGCCAAGAGTTGCTTAGCGTGTCCTTGGGAAGGAGGAGGAGCCAACACCAGTTAACCTGTGTTAACTCTGCTGGGTGACCCAGCACTCACTGTCACGTGCTCTGATTTCGTTCTCACACCACCCTGGATACACCCAAGTGCAGAAACCAGTGGGCCGTTCCTGGGATACAGAACAGACGTGGGCCAGGGATGCAGGGAGTCCACATGGAGGGCAGTCAGGTCCCAGGTTCCAGTGCAGTTAAAAATAAGCTTTACTATCCCCTCAAACAAGCATCACCAAGCCTCCCTGGCCTGGCTGCAAAACCCACCTCTCTTGAAGTAGGTCCCTTCACCCCAGCCTGAATCTCTCGACTCTGCGAGGAAACACGAGGAGCTGCCCTGGGTCCCACTGTAGACAAGCAGCTCCTGCCAAAGCAGACACATTGCCTCAGTGCAGGACTGACTTTTCCAAGACTCACCGCACTAGAAATGGGACAGTGGGAGGTTATACAAAAGTGAATTAAGGTTGGAGGAAGTCAGTTCCCAGTTCGACTCAGCTTTAGAATGACCATTAACGGCCTGTTAGACTAGAAACTGATTCCAGGTAACAAATGACTGACAAATATATTGTAACAGAAAATGGGTAAAACTTCGAGTGGTTCTCCTGTGGGCATGAGAAGCAGCTTATCCCTTGTCCCTTCCTGCAGGAGAGTTCTCGGCCTCGGACAGCTCCCTCAATGACATCCAGGAGACCCAAAGGCCGCCCATTCCCGACCCCGGCCTCATGCCCCTGCCCGACGCTGCTGCGGATTTGGATTGGTCCAACCTGGTGGACGCCGCCAAGGCATATGAGGGTGAGTCTGCTGATGGTCCGGGCTGGGCCACACTGAGGTCCTGGGCAGTGTGAGTGCTCTGGACACACATCTTACCATCACAGCCAGAAACCAGTTGAGCTAACAGTTCTTGAGCACTTGGTAGGGGCCCCCACTGTCAGATTTAATCAGGTGGAACCCAGTGTTTCCTCTACATAGGAATTTGTCACACGGATGCCTCGCCTCCCTGTACCTGAGAAGAGCAGAGTGCAGGGGGATCCCAACTGTCACTTGAATGAAAACAGCACGTGTCCGGAAGAGTTTTTTATCACGTCGTGAAGACGTCACTGCTCAACGCACAGTTGGATCTGTTAGGATGCTTGTCCTGCTTGGCCCGGCCCCAGGCTCCTTCCTCTGCTCTTCTCACTCATCTCTCGGGTGTGTGGTCGCAGATGTGCTTTCTGCCTGCTTCGTTCCTACGTCAACCTACTTGCTGTGTGCTTGCGTTAAGCCAGTGGTTCTTCAGTGCAGGCCCTTAGACTAGTGCTGACCTGCTCTGCTGAAATAGAAAAAAACTAAAAGTATTGCTGTGTGTGTTGACATGAGGTTGTCAGAGGTCTTTTTTTGATAGGCTGACTCTGAGGTTGCCCTTCCCGATTTTTTGATGCTAAAATGGTCTTTGTAAAATGATGGTGCTAGCAGATGATTGGTTGTGAGGTTTGGTTTTATTGCCCTTACTTGGAAGGATTGAAAGTTGCTCTTCAGTCAAGCTCCAGTTTGGGGGAGCCAATTGCCTAGGCCATGGAATTCAGAAGTCAGACAACCACAGAGCAGTGAACAGTGAATCCCCATATTAGCTGATGGCAATTCCCCAGGACTAACTTGATTGTCAATTTCAATGTGTTGGTCACTCTCCTTCATATAAAATCACAGTTCTGTTTTTTGTTTTAATTTTTATTGGAGTACAGTTGATTTACAATGTTGTGTTACTTTCAGGTGTACAGCAAAATGAATCAGTTCTACATATACATATACCCATTCTTTTTTTGATTCTTTTCCCATATAGGACATTACAGAGTATTGTGTTCCCTGTGCTATACACTAGGTCCTTATTAGTTATCTGTTTTATATATAGTAGTGTGTACATGTCAATCGCAATCTCCCAATTTATCCCTCCCCCCCTTACCCCCTGGTAACCATAAGTTTGTTTTCTTTTTTCTTTTCTTTAACATCTTTATTGGGGTATAATTGCTTCACAGTGGTGTGTTAGTTTCTGCTTTATAACAAAGTGAATCAGTTATACATATACATATGTTCCCATATCTCTTCCCTCTTGCGTCTCCCTCCTTCCCACCCTCCCTATCCCACCCCTCCAGGCGGTCACAAAGCACCGAGCTGATCTCCCTGTGCTATGCGGCTGCTTCCCACTAGCTATCTGCCTTACGTTTGGTAGTGTATATATGTCCATGCCTCTCTCTCGCTTTGTCACAGCTTACCCTTCCCCCTCCCCATATCCTCATGTCCGTTCTCTAGTAGGTCTGTGTCTTTATTCCTGTCTTACCCCTAGGTTCTTCATGACATTTTTTTTTCTTAAGTTCCATACATATGTGTTAGCATACGGTATTTGTCTTTCTCTTTCTGACGTACTTCACTCTGTATGACAGACTCTAGGTCTATCCACCTCATTACAAATAGCTCAATTTCATTTCATTTTATGGCAGAGTAATATTCCATTGTATATATGCACCACATCTTCTTTATCCATTCATCCGATGATGGACACTTAGATTGTTTCCATCTCCGGGCTATTGTAAATAGAGCTGCAATGAACATTTTGGTACATGACTCTTTTTGAATTTTGGTTTTCTCAGGGTATATGCCCAGTAGTGGGATTGCTGGGTCATATGGTAGTTCTATTTGTAGTTTTTTAAGGAACCTCCATGCTGTTCTCCATAGTGGCTGTACCAATTCACATTCCTACCAGCAGTGCAGGAGTGTTCCCTTTTCTCCACACCCTCTCCAGCATTTATTGTTTCTAGATTTTTTGATGATGGCCATTCTGATTGGTGTGAGATGATATCTCATTGTAGTTTTGATTTGCATTTCTCTAATGATTAATGATGTTGAGCATTCCTTCATGTGTTTGTTGGCAGTCTGTATATCTTCTTTGGAGAAATGTCTATTTAGGTCTTCTGCCCATTTTTGGATTGGGTTGTTTGTTTTTTTGTTATTCAGCTGCATGAGCTGCTTGTAAATTTTGGAAATTAATCCTTTGTCAGTTACTTCATTTGCAAATATTTTCTCCCAACTGAGGGTTGTCTTTGGTCTTGTTTATGGTTTCCTTTGCTGTGCAAAAGCTCTGAGGTTTCATTAGGTCCCATTTCTTTATTTTTGTTTTTATTTCCATTTCTCTAGGAGGTGGGTCAAAAAGGATCTTGCTGTGATTTATGTCATAGAGTGTTCTGCCTATGTTTTCCTCTAAGAGTTTGATAGTTTCTGGCCTACATTTAGGTCTTTTATCCATTTTGAGCTTATTTTTGTGTATGGTGTTAGGGAGTGATCTAATCTCATACTTTTACATGTAGCTGTCCAGTTTTCCTAGCACCAATATTGAAGAGGCTGTCCTTTCTCCACTGTACATTCCTGCCTCCTTTATCAAAGATAAGGTGACCATATGTGCGTGGGTTTATCTCTGGGCTTTCTATCCTGTTCCATTGATCTATGTTTCTGTTTTTGTGCCAGTACCATAGTGTCCTGATTACTGTACCTTTGTAGTATACTCTGAAGTCAGGGATCCTGATTCCTCCAGTTCCGTTTTTCTTTCTCAAGATTGCTTTGGCCATTCAGGGTCTTTTGTGTTTCCATACAAATTGTGGAAGTCTTTGTTCTAGTTCTGAAAAGAATGCCAGTGGTAGTTTGATAGGGATTGTATTGAATCGGTAGATTGCTATGGGTAGTAGAGTCATTTTCACAATGTTGATTCTTCCGATCCAAGAACGTGGTATATCTCTCCGTCTATTTGTATCATCTTTAATTTCTTTCATCAGTGTCTTATAATTTTCTGCATACAGGTCTTTTGTCTCCTTAGGTAGGTTTATTCCTAGATATTTTATTCTTTCTGTTGCAATGGTAAATGGGAGTGTTTTCTTGATTTCACTTTCAGATTTTTCATCATTAGTGTATAGGAATGCAAGAGATTTCTGTGAATTAATTTTGTATCCTGCAACTTTACCAAATTCATTGATGAGCTCTAGTAGTTTTCTGGTAGCATCTTTAAGATTCTCTTTGTATAGTACCATGTCATCTGCAAACAGTGACAGTTTGACTTCTTCTTTTCTGATTTGGATTCCTTTTATTTCCTTTTCTTCTCTGATTGCTGTGGCTAAAACTTCCAAAACTATGTTGAATATGAGTGGGGAGAGTGGGCAACTTTGTCTTGTTCCTGATCTTAGTGGAAATGCTTTCAGTTTTTCACCATTGAGGATGATGTTGGCTGTGGGTTTGTCATATATGGCCTTTATTATGTTGAGGAAAGTTCCCTCTATGCCTACTTTCTGCAGGGTTTTTATCATAAATGGGTGTTGAATTTTGTCGAAAGCTTTCTCTGCATCTATTGAGATGATCATATGGTTTTTATCCTTCAGTTTGTTAATATGGTGTATCACGTTTATTGATTTGTCTATTTTGAAGAATCCTTGCATTCCTGGAATAAACCCCACTTGATCATGGTGTATGATCCTTTTAATGTGCTGTTGGATTCTGTTTGCTAGTATTTTGTTGAGGGTTTTTGCATCTATGTTCATCAGTGATATTGGCCTGTAGTTTTCTTTCTTTGTGACGTCCTTGTCTGGTTTTGGTATCAAGGTGATGGTGGCCTCGTAGAATGAATTTGGGAGTGTTCCTCCCTCTGCTATATTTTGGAAGAGTTTGAGAAGGATAGGTGTTAGCTCTTCTCCTAATGTTTGATATAATTCACCTGTGAAGCCATCTGGTCCTGGGCTTTTGTTTGTTGGAAGATTTTTAATCACAGTTTCAATTTCAGTGCTTGTGATTGGTCTGTTCATATTTTCTATTTCTTCCTGATTCAGTCTTGGCAGGTTGTGCATTTCTAAGAATTTGTCCATTTCTTCCAGGTTGTCCATTTTATTGGCATAGAGTTGCTTGTAGTAATCTCTCACGATCTTTTGTATTTCTGCAGTGTCAGTTGTTACTTCTCCTTTTTCATTTCTAATTCTATTGATTTGAGTCTTCTCCCTTTTTTTCTTCATGCATCTGGCTAATGGTTGATCAATTTTGTTTATGTTCTCAGAGAACCAGCTTTTAGTTTTATTGATCTTTGCTATCATTTCCTTCATTTCTTTTTCATTTATTCCTATCTGATTTTTATGATTTCTTTCCTTCTGCTAACTTTGGGGTTTTTTTGTTCTACTTTCTCTAATTGCTTTAGGTGCAGGGTTAGGTTGTTTATTTGAGATGTTTCCTGTTTCTTAAGGTGGGCTTGTATTGCTATTAAC
The DNA here is from genome assembly GCF_039906515.1 of Pseudorca crassidens. Classification (NCBI taxonomy): domain Eukaryota; kingdom Metazoa; phylum Chordata; class Mammalia; order Artiodactyla; family Delphinidae; genus Pseudorca; species Pseudorca crassidens. The sequence continues at coordinate 31,156,139 of NC_090296.1, read as the reverse complement.
TTCCCTCTTACAACTGCTTTGGCTGCATCCCATAGGTTTTGGGTCGTCGTGTCTCCACTGTCATTTGTTTCTAGGTATTTTTTTATTTCCTCTTTGATTTCTTCAGTGATCACTTCGTTATTAAGTAGTGTCTTGTTTAGCCTCCATGTGTTTGTATTTTTTATAGATCTTTTCCTGTAATTTATATCTAGTCTCATAGCTTTGTGGTTGGAAAAGATACTTGATACAATTTCAATTTTTTAAAATTTACCAAGACTTGATTTGTGACTTAAGATATGATCTGTCCTGGAGAATGTTCCATGAGCACTTGAGAAAAATGTGTATTCTGTTGTTTTTGGATGGAATGTCCTATAAATATCAATTAAGTCCATCTTGTTTAATGTATCATTTAAAGCTTGTGTTTCCTTATTTATTTTCATTTTGGATGATCTGTCCATTGGTGAAAGTGGGGTGTTAAAGTCCCCTACTATGAATGTGTTACTGTCGATTTCCCCTTTTATGGCTGTTAGTATTTGCCTTATATATTGAGGTGCTCCTATGTTGCGTGCATAAATATTTACAATTGTTATATCTTCTTCTTGGATAGATCCCTTGATCATTATGTAGTGGCCTTCTTTGTCTCTTGTAATAGTCTTTATTTTAAAGTCTATTTTGTCTGATATGAGAATTGCTACTCCAGCTTTCTTTTGGTTTCCATTTGCTTGGAATATCTTTTTCCATCCCTTTACTTTCAGTCTGTATGTGTCTCTAGCTCTGAAGTGGGTCTCTTGTAGACAGCATATATATGGGTCTTATTTTTGTATCCATTCAGCCAATCTGTGTCTTTTGGTTGGAGCATTTAATCCATTTACATTTAAGGTAATTATCGATATGTATGTTCCTATTTCCATTTTCTAGATTGTTTGGGGTTCGTTATTGTAGGTCTCTTCCTTCTCTTGTGCTTCTTGCCTAGAGAAGTTCCTTTAGCATTTGTTGTAAAGCTGGTTTGGTGGTGCTGAACTCTCTCAACTTTTGCTTGTCTGTAAAGGTTTTAATTTCTCCATCAAATCTGAATGAGATCCTTGCTGGGTAGCGTAATCTTGGTTGCAGGTTTTTCTCCTTCATCACTTTAAATATGTCCTGCCAGTCCCTTCTGGCTTGCAGAGTTTCTGCTGAAAGATCAGCTGTTAACCTTATGGGGATTCCCTTGTGTGTTATTTGTTGTTTTCCCCTTGCTGCTTTTAATATGTTTTCTTTGTATTTAATTTTTGACAGTTTGATTAATATGTGTCTTGGCATATTTCTCCTTGGATTTATCCTGTGTGGGACTCTCTGTGCTTCCTGGACTTGATTAACTATTTCCTTTCCCATTTTAGGGAAGTTTTCAACTATAATCTCTTCAAATATTTTCTCAGTTCCTTTCTTTTTCTCTTCTTCTTCTGGAACCCCTATTATTCGAATGTTGGTGCGTTTAATGTTGTCCCAGAGGTCTCTGAGACTGTCCTCAGTTCTTTTCATTCTCTTTTCTTTATTCTGCTCTGCAGTGGTTATTTCCACTATTTTATCTTCCAGGTCACTTATCCGTTCTTCTGTCTCAGTTATTCTGCTATTGATCCCATCTAGAGTATTTTTCATTTCATTTATTGTGTTGTTCATCGTTGCTTGTTTCATCTTTAGTTCTTCTAGGTCCTTGTTAACTGATTCTTGCATTTTGTCTATTCTATTGTCCATTCTATTTCCAAGATTTTGGATCATCTTTACTATCATTATTCTGAATTCTTTTTCAGGTAGACTGCCTATTACCTCCTCATTTGTTAGGTCTGGTGGGTTTTTATCTTGCTCCTTCATCTGCGGTGTGTTTTTCTGTCTTATTTTGCTTATCTTACTGTGTTTGGGGTCTCCTTTTTGCAGGCTGCAGGTTCGTAGTTCCCGTTGTTTTTGGTGTCTGTCCCCAGTGGCTAAGGTTGGTTCAGGGGGTTGTGTAGGCTTCCTGGTGGAGGGGACTAGTGCTTGTGTTCTGGTGAGTGAGGCTGGATCTTGTCTTTCTGGTGGGCAGGTCCATGTCTGGTGGTGTGTTTTGGGGTGTCTGTGGACTTATTATGATTTTAGTTAGCCTCTCTGCTAATGGCTGGGGTTGTGTTCCTGTCTTGCTAGTTGTTTGGCATAGGGTGTCCAGCACTGTCGCTTGCTGGTCGTTGAGTGAAGTTGGGTGCTGGCGTTGAGATGGAGATCTCTGGGAGATATTTGCTGTTTGATATCATGTGGAGCTGGGAGGTCGCTTGTGGACCAGTGTCCTGAAGTTGGCTCTCCCACCTCAGAGCCACAGCACTGACTCCTGGCTGCAGCACCAAGAGCCTTTCCTCCACACGGCTCAGAATAAAAGGGAGAAAAAGTAGAGAGAATTAGTAGAAGTAGGAAGAAAGAAAGGAAGGAAGGAGGGAGGGACGGTGGGAGGAAGGACGAAAGGAGGGAAGGAAGGAAAAAAGAAAGAAAGAAGGAAGATAAAGTAAAATAAAATAGAGTAAAATATAATAAAGTTATTAAATTAAAAAAATATTAAAAAATATTTTTAAGAAAAGGACGAATAGAACCTTAGGACAAATGGTCGAAGCAAAGCTATACAGACAAAATCTCACACAGAAGCATACACATACACACAAAAAGAGGAAAAGGGGAAAAAATCATAAATCTTGCTCTCAAAGTCCACCTCCTCAATTTGGGATGATTCGTTGTCTATTCATGTATTCCACAGATGCAGGGTACGTCAAGTTGATTGTGGAGGTTTAATCCGCTGCTTCTGAGGCTGCTGGGAGAGATTTCCCTTTCTCTTCTTTGCTCTCACAGCTCCCGGGGGCTCAGCTTTGAATTTGGCCCCACCTCTGCGTGTAGGTCGCTGGAGGGCGTCTGTTTTTCCGCTCAGACAGGATGGGGTTAAAGGAGCCGCTGATTCGGGGGCTCTGGCTCACTCAGGCCAGGGGGGGAGGGAGGGGCACGGAGTGCGGGGCGGGCCTGCGGCGGCAGAGGCTGGCATGACGTTGCACCAGCCTGAGGTTCGCCTTGTGTTCTCCCGGGGAAGTTGTCTCTGGATCCCGGGAACCCGGCAGTGGCGGGCTGCACAGGCTCTCAGGAAGGGGGGTGTGGATAGTGACCCGTGCTCGCACACAAGCTTCCTGGTGGCGGCAGCAGCAGCCTTAGCGTCTCATGCCCGGCTCTGGGGTCCGCGCTGATAGCCGCGGCTCGCGCCCGTCTCTGGAGCTCCTTTAAGCAGCGCTCTTAATCCCCTCTCCTCGCGCACCAGGAAACAAAGAGGGAAGAAAAAGTCTCTTGCCTCTTCGGCAGCTCCAGACCTTTTCCCGGACTCCCTCCCGGCTAGCCGTGGTGCACTATCCCCTTCAGGCTGTGTTCACGCCGCCAACCCCAGTCCTCTCCCTGCGCTCCTCCGACCAAAGCCCGAGCCTCAGCTCGCAGCCCCACCCGCCCCGGTGGGTGAGCAGACAAGCCTCTCGGGCTGGTGAGTGCTGGTCGGCACCGATCCTCTGTGCGGGAGTTTCTGCGCTTTGCCCTCCTCACCTGTTGCTGCGCTCTCCTCCGGGGCTCCGAAGCTCCCCCTCCCGCCGCAACCCGCAGTCTCCGCCCGCAAAGGGGCTTCTAGTATGTGGAAACCTTTCCTCCTTCACAGCTCCCTCCCACTGGTGCAGGTCCCGTCCCTATTCTTTTGTCTCTGTTTTTTCTTTTTTTCTTTTACCCTACCCAGGTACGTGGGGAGTTTCTTGCCTTTTGGGAGGTCTGAGGTCTTCTGCCACCATTCAGTAGGTGTTCTGTAGTTGTTCCACATGGAGATGTATTTCTGGTGTATCTGTGGGGAGGAAGGTGGTCTCCGCGTCTTACTCTTCCACCATCTTCCCCTCGTTCTCCCTCCATAAGTTTGTTTTCTACATCTGTAACTCTACTTCTGTTTTGTAGATAAGTTTATTAGTACCCTTTTTTTAGATTCCACATATAAGTGATATCACATGATATTTGTCTTTCTCTGACTTACTTCACTCAGTATGACAATATCTAGGTCCATCCATGTTGCTGCAAAGAAGTTTTGGTTTTTCAGTGGGAGATTTTTTTTTTTTAATTTGATTTTGTTTCTTGGCTCAAGCCTGAAGTCTGTGTATTTTGAAACAGAGGTGGTGTGGGCCTAGGCTAAAGCCCACCAAGGTGGCCAGGAGTCTTAGGGAAAACATACTTGAGGAAGCCTCAGGAAGCTTAGCACTAGCTCTTTAATGCGCTTTATGTTGTCACTGAGTGGAAAGCATCGGTCTGGAAATTTGGCATGAGGCCTGTTTCCAGGGAAACAATAGAATGGTACTTTTATGAGCAAGGGAAAAGCTGGAATAGAAGCTGAGTCACAACAACTGTTTTTAAAAGAGAAATTACAATGTTACTATCCTCTTCCAGCTAAAACAGTAAAATAATTTTCCTATAAGGGTTGGGAGATAAGGTTTCCGATGCATTCCTGCCCCTTGATTAGATCTGACTGTGCGTGTAGGCCATTTCTTTTAGAAATGGAGGGCCCCCATAGAGAGGGCCCAGGATCCAGTTCCAAACTACTAAATGGTTTCTTCTCTCCGTTTCAGTCCAGAGAGCCTCGTTCTTTGCTGCTAGTGATGAAAACCATCGCCCTCTGAGTGCTGCATCCAACAATGACCAGCTTGAAGAGCAGGCTCTGGCCCAGATGAAGTCTTACAGCAGGTTAGTCATCCAGTGGCGAGGGTACCACTCCACACCACACATCACCTCCATTAGTGACAGACCGCAGGTGTGGGGAAGAGGCGATGGAGGCCACACGTATCAGCTGAATGAAGGTCATCACTCCGGTGCCAGACACGTCACTTTTTGTTCGAATGCTTTGTAACCAAATACTCTGAACACCATGAAACTGTTCCTCATGGCTTAAAAGTCGTCATTATGAATATTCGTTATTATTTAATGCCGTCGTACATTTCTATCCTCAGGGTTTGTTAGGTAAGGTAAGGAAAAGCATGTGTGCTGAACATCCTCGGACTCCTGTGCGTTTAGTCCTTGAGTCTGGGTTTTGAGTCTGCCCGTTTTGAAGCTGGCAGTTGGTCATGCTTGTAAACGTGCCTGCATCTTAGCAGCCCCCAGCGTTCTGCTTCAGACCTACATTAGAACTGGGTCACCGGGATAGGTAAGATTTATGTAAACTAAGACGTTAAAAGCAGTAGCTGAGTGAAGGGCATGGACTCTGACTTCTACTTAGCTATGTAGAGGCTGACTCTTCCATTTCCCCCTCAGTGTCAAATGGTGAGGTTGTTGGATAAATGTGTGACGTTCCTATATATTAAAGAATCCCAGCAGTCAGCCGTGGACACATAGTGAGCCCTCCCTAATGGAGAATAATTTCATCAACTTGAAATCTCTTAAAACCTTTTGATGATGGATAAGAATCCAGGTATCTAGAAAACTTGGTCAGAAACAGCCAGTAACGGGAAGAGTGAGGTTGGCATAGGTTTGCACAGATATACCGGCGACTTGTGCTTGAAGACTTCTGAAGCAAGTCTGTAAGGAAACCCTCTTCAAGAGGAAGTAGAAGAGCAATGGGTTGTTTGTTGTGAGTGTAACAACAGATGCTGCATTTATCCTACTGTTGGGACAGTTGGGGAAGGAAAGAGGCAGTGAGTTTGGCTGTTGAGAACTTTTTTAAAAATTGCAGAGTCGAGGGGAGAGCCCCAAATGTCCCTTTTTAGGATGAAGAGAAGTCTGAGTGAGCAAAGACAGACAGTTCTCCTGAGAAAGGATTATTAAGCGGCTCCTAAATCTTTGTAGAACCTGTAGAAGCTTAAGATGAGGATGATGATTGGGTCTTTGTTCGGTGTGGATGAGCAAATGCAAATGCGGTTAAATATGTTCTTAAAGATTATCGGTGCACTCACAGTCACAGAATTCATTTTGCAGACCTTCAGAAGTCAAGATACGCCACAGAGAATTACTAACAGCCTGCAGTGGCTGCGTCAGCCCTGCCAGGAGCGGGGACTGTGGACTCAACGGCTTGTGAAGGACAGCCCTGCCCCCATCCCCAGCCTCAGTGTTTTCTGTTCAACACCACTCTTATTCTGTCACATCCTTGGCCTTCAACCCATCCAAACCTGACCTACTTGTGAGGTGCGGTGGATTGCAGCTGACCACTTCCCTTTTAAAATCCATTCACTGTCAGCTTTTAATTGGTCGTCCTGTCTTTCTTAGAAGTGAGGAGGTCATTATCATTCCATTTTATTTACAGCCTTGGGACACTCCATGCCACTGTGGGCTTGCTGTGGACCTAGAATTAGCAGAAGACGTTGACACAGCTTATTTTAGGTCAGGAATTCCAACTTGAACTTTGATTTTTAAAGTAAAGAATACCTTTTATTTCATGACGCCAAGAGTTCAGAGTCACCGCCTCTTCCCCTTGACCTCTGGAAAGAGGCAGCTGCCAGTTGGTTCCATGGAAGCCTTCAGATTTTTGGTTGTGTGAGGCTGAGGTTGTGTTTCTGGCTAGAACTCACCTGGAAACTTTTTGGAGCTTGAATTCAAGTCGAGGAGAGTCTGGGAGGGAGAGTTGACAGGTCTTCAGCCCCCGCCAAGCTGTGTCATCTGTCCAGCTGGTTACATGGCCTTCTCGTCCTCTAACTCCCCTTCCTTCTGATGCTCCACTGGCATGGCATTTTTAGCACTTAAATGAAATGGGAGAAAATAAGAAAATTGTGGGCCGTAGAGTTTGCTGATCATAATAGCGAAGAGCTTAAGACATTAAGGTTGGACTGAGAAGCTTCTGAAAGAGGTAGCCTTATTTTTTTTAATATTTGAAGATATTTAAACTAGTCTAAGTTAAGACGTGGGCCCGATGACTTAGTCGCCACCGGGTGAGTGGCCCCAGGCTTTACTTACTTGGGTTGCCCCAACGTAGAGCCTGCCCCAACCCTCCCCCAGCCAACATGCACACACAGAGGAGTAACTCTCCTCTTCTTAGAGCCTCTAAAGAGATACTCATTTCACTGTTTGACAGTTGTGTCTGCCAGAAAGTTGTTCTTGTGCTGCCAAAGAGACCATTTTCACTTATTGTCCTATATTGTCACAAAGATGCAGCATCTTAAACAAAGGAAGCCATTGATTGGCTGTAGTTCACACTTGCATTACCTTTTGTTAAGACTGCCATTTTCTTTTTTAAAATGAGAATGCACGGTTGTGTCACCATACTGAGTAATTTGACATTGAAAACCATTTTGTAAATTCAGACGCCTCCTTAAAAAAAAAAAATGCCAAACAAAGCCGGCCATGGAGGGTCCTGCCAGCAAGGTCTTTTGTTTCTTGTTCCCAGCAGTAAAAATTCCTCTCCCACTCTGGCTTCTAAAGTGGACCAGCTGGAAGGTATGCTGAAGTTGCTTCGAGAAGATCTGAAGAAGGTAAACCATATTCTCCAAGCAGGTCACCCAGTCCATGCAAGCTGCCCTTGAACCGTGAGAGCCCTTTGTCAGCAGTGTTTGTTAGTGGAATAAGATGTGGTTGTTTTCCCTACTTTCTCCGTACACATGTTTAGGGAGCTGCTTAGAGCTTGGTTCCCACTGACACACATAGTGCAAGAAAGCTTTCATTGTCACACGCACAGAAAAAGCGTTCCCTTTTTTGTGAACGCCTTTAGACCTCAGCCAGCCCTCTCCCAGCCTCCGCACCCCTGGTCCATAGCCCAGACCCACGTGTCCTCACTGCTATTCAGGCTCTTGCACCAAAAGAATTAGATGCTGTTTGTTTCTTGAGTGGCTTTATATTAACACAGGAGCCCCCAGAACAATCATCTAAAATGTAAGACAGCCCTTATTCCTTACAACTTAACAAAGACATTAAACTACTCAGTCATGTATTTACATTCCAAAATCAGCCTGTAGCGGATGCCTCTGGGAGTCCCGTTCCCTGGGTGAGAGCATCTTAAGGCCCAGCACCAGGCCACATAGACAGCTCTTCAGTGGAATGAAGGAGGGAAGTGGGTGAAGGGCGCACGCAGATCCACAGCCACTCCTCACGGCTGGGCAGGGGGAGGCCACCCTCTTAGTTCTTTCCTGCTCTGCTCGCCCTCCCAGGAAAAAGAAGACAAAGCTCACCTTCAGGCGGAGGTTCAGCACTTGCGAGAGGACAACCTGAGGCTGCAGGAGGAATCCCAGAACGCCTCCGACAAGCTGAAGAAGTTCACAGAGTGGGTCTTCAACACCATCGACATGAGCTAGGCTGGGAGCGGGGGCCGCAGGGGCGCGCGCCCCTTAGTGCCGCCAGGAAGGCATCCTCCGAGCTCCCGCCCCAGCTCCCAACTTTGCCCCCTTTAGGGGAGCGCACAACACAACAATTGCAGATCAACAATCATTATCTGCCTTTTGTAGAAAAGAAAAAGAAAAAGGTAAATAAAAATTTTAAAAAGTAAAATAAAAGTTTAACTGCTAAAATGTGAATGTCTTTATTTTTTTGCACAATATCTTTATCTGTTGTTATGTATTTAAAAAGAAACTGGGGCTAGGACCAGGGTTCCCCCCACTGGCCCATCTGCCTCTATTTCCATCAGCTCTTTCTTATCTATTTCAGGTAACCCAAGCTTTCCCTCAGTATCCTGACAAATGTCATTATTCCTAGGAAGAAAATAAAGTTTTTAAAAACTGTTTATTTGGGGAGGGGGATTTTCTTACCTTCGTTCCTAAAATGCCTGCGGAGGGAGGTGCTTTGAGAAAATGCCTACCTCCCTCGAATGGCTTGTGCATGAGCTAGTGATGTCTGTCCCTATCTCACAGAGATGAGCAGGAACGGGGTTACTTGTCAATAACAAATCAGTGAACCAGAGAGAGGCAGAGACGGAGGCTGTGGGCCACACCCCTTTCCCATCCTGCATTATGACATCACTACTTCTTCCTTTCCCTGGGAAAATGGTCCCAGGTTCTGTGTGCTCCTCTGAGCTGGAGCCCTTTTTGTTTGGCTTAAGTCAGTCCCTCTAAAGTGGGATCAGCCTTTCTGTAGCCTCCTGGCTCCAAACAGTAATTGGTTTCAGAATTCCTCCAAACTAAAAATCATATGATTTATATGCATTTTGGTCAAAAGTAGAGTTTTTGTTTGAGATTTTTAAAGATAACAATGTGGCAAAATTGTATTTTTAGCTTGCTCAAAATGATCTGATTAATAAATTAGTAAATCCTTCTCTCCAAAGCAAGACTTCACCAGTATTTGTAACTAGGAAAAGTGAATGTTAAATTGTGAACTTTAATACTTACTTGTTAGGAGCAATGACTGTGATCATGGAATGGCCTTTTGAGACCTGCATGTCCCAGTGTACAATTTTAGCCCAGCATTTTCTGCATCCTTGTGTGCCATCCAAAGGATTCTGCTGCAGAAATGATTGATGTGCTATTATTTTTCCTGTCTAGTGATGCAGCTGCTTTGGGCCCCTGGCCATTGTTCCAAGGCTCTCAGTCCTGCACAGAACAGAGAAACTGGGTCACTAGTGCTGAGAGGCGCCAGGGGAGCTCCTGGTGGCCTTGTTTCTTGCCTTCACAGTTGTCACTAAATTACCACCTGTGCCCCTTCAGTGGTAACTCTGGTCTAAGGGAACGTTCAGCTATCCAGTGGCACCTGCTCAGAAGTTCCCTGCCCCAAGTAATCTCAGCCCATTCCTCTCTCCATCCCTGAAAGAAACGGGATGGATTTTCCTCTCTTCTCCCCCGCACCCCCATCACTAGACTTTTATGCTACAGTTTCGTTCACGATTGTGATTTCTCCATGGGATTTTTTTTTTTTTTTTTTCTGGTGACATTTCTGTCATGGAAATAGGAAGATTTCGGAGTGCTCTGTAAAGATCTCAATTGTCTGTCTCTTTCTCTCTTTGACTTGTATGAAGGAGATTGTACATTGCCTGATATCTCTTTGTAAATGAGAAATACTGCTAACATCCAAGCATTCTGAAGTCTTGCTTATCCTTCTGAGTTTAGTTTTTATTTTGTTTTACATTTTGTTTGGGGATTTGGGGCAAGCTATTTATTAGAGTTTTGCAACAGAGTTCTTGTTTGAAGCCTTTAAAGACTACTTGTAAAATTCAAATAAAATTCATTTTAAACACTCTTTTAAAACACTTTGGTATTATTGCTTGAGGTTTTCTTATTTATTTTTTTTTTTCTTTTCCTTTCTTCTCTTTTCTTAACATCTTTACTGGAGCACAACCGCTCCACAGTGGTCTCTTAGCCTCCGCTACACAACAAAGCGAATCAGCTATACACACACATACACCCCCATATCTCCTCCCTCCCGTGCCCCGCACCCCCCACCCTTCCCATCCCACCCCTCTGGGTGGTCACAGAGCACCAAGCTGATCTCCCTGTGCTATGCGGCTGCTTCCCACTAGCTAGCTATTTTACATTTTGTAGTGTATCTATGTCCATTGCCACTCTCACTTCATCCCAGTTTACCCTTCCCCCTCCCCATGTCCTCAAGTCCATTCTCTTTCTTATTTGAAAGACCACCCAGTAACTCATTGACCCTCCTTGTATCCTTATTTTTCCATCAGACTCCATTAACACCCAAGGTGATCCTTGAAACTCTGTCCCTTTTAGAATTTTAATAAGCTTTTATACTGTCTGTTCACGTCCATAGAGAATTCCTAATTTGCCCTCTCTGCTTACGATTTAATATTTGCAGAGCACTTTATAATTAGCACCCTCTTCATTACCCGTGTGTCGATTGTCCGTAACAACGCTCATTCCCTGAGACCAGCACATTTTGGACTCCTCTACAGCATCTCCCCAACTCTCAATGTTAGATGTCGTATGTTGAGGGAATACAAATGCCTGTTAATATTAGGCTGTGCAAAATGTAATTAGGAAAGTTAATCTACTGAAAAAAATCACAATGCATTCCAGAGCCAAATGGAACCAAATTTTTTAAATCTACCATGTCACTGTTCCTCTCCAGTGGTGCAGCTAATTGAGAGCTGACAGTATAGTCTCTTCCTTTCATTTGGTTCAGCAATTCTACAAATTCTAGAATTACAAGACGGGCTAAGACCGGATGCCA